>NC_137046.1:7625786-7849385 GCF_032717465.1 Coenobita brevimanus
CTTTACACTGTTCAGGAAGAGGCGCAAGTGTAGAGTGACCGGGTGATGTATAGGCCTGTCTTTGCCTGGTGAGCACACTCTACGCTGTTTAGGAAGAGCAGTCAGTGCAGAGTGACGGAGTGATGTATAGGATTGTTTTAGCCTCCTCGGCCTGATGATGTAATACTTTATTCCTGCTCGCTGCATATAATAATATTCAGTTTACAAGAGACTTTTCGAACTGGTGGAGTTAGAAATAGCCTTCAGTAACTCCATGACTTGTAATGATTCTTCCTTACTGAAATAAAATCGTCTGGTGGTAGTTTGAGTACAACTAACAATACTTTGTCAAACTGAAAGGGTTTGGGCATAATAAATTTTAGTGGTATTGAAAGATAGTAAATAAAATGGAAAGAGTGGGTCAAGCAGAAAAGACTGCAGGAAGGAAACGATCGATGAAAATGAGAATAGGAGGTAAAGAAAGAAGATAGGAAGAGGTACGGTTTATTGATACTGTTACTGTTTACTGAATTCGAGAAGCGTGAGGGAGGGAAGAATAACGATTGAAAAGTAAGGAAGTGTGAGTATAAAGAGAGAAGAATGTGGGTGAAATAGGTGTGGGAGGACAGCGAAGAGGAGAGATGTGAGAAAGGTGTCAGGGAAGAGAATGTAAAGAGTCAAATAGAGAAGGACACACACACACACACACACACACACACACACACACACACACACACACACACACACACACACACACACACACACACACACACACACACACACACACACACACACACACACACACACACGAGCCAATTACGTACTTTACATTTCTTTACGGCCTCGTCGCCTCTCGGTAAGGACGTGAGATAAATACTGTTAAGAACACCAGGGATATACATAGTGGCTCATACAACACCCAGGATATACACAGTGGCTCATACAACACCCAGGATATACACAGTGGCTCATACAACACTCAGGATATACACAGTGGCTCATACAACACCCAGGATATACACAGTGGCTCATACAACACCCAGGGTATACACAGTGGCTCATACAACACCCAGGATATACACAGTGGCTCATACAATACCCAGGATATACACAGTGGCTCATACAACACCCAGGGTATACACAGTGGCTCATACAACACCCAGGATATACACAGTGGCTCATACAACACCCAGGATATACACAGTGGCTCATACAACACCCAGGATATACACAGTGGCTCATAAAACACTTGGATATATACGAGTCATGGTTTTGTGGAGTGTGGCTGTGAGATATGTATGACTTTTTGGCTGAGTGAGGTGTGGAAGTGTGAGATAAGAGGATAAAGTGTGTGTAAGGCATGGTTTGTTAAGTGTGGGTGTCGATGTGTGTAAGGTGTGTCTGTGTGAGGTGTGACACTGATTAATGTGAAAATGTAAGGAGTTGCAGTATTGTCTTCTATTGCACAGTTACATTTGAACGGCCGGTAAATGAAGGTAACATCACCAGTATCTCAGGTTGTAAAGAGAAATGTATAGCAAAAAATAATAAAACTCAAGATCAATTGTACGTCAGGGTCATGTGATACGTATCGATGAGTTTAAGAGACAAGTAACAATATGGAACCCTTAACCTTCTCAACAAATCATCAGTAACACTGTACTTCACCACTACCTTCTAAAAAAGGTACTAAATCACTGCCAGGTCATTGCTCTTCAGCTGCTGTAACATTTGTTTTTCTGAGAATATTATCCCAGGTTAAAGAGTTCACCGTTCGAAAGAAATTACATCATCCAAGATTTGCATCATGGTGTCCGTGACAAACGCTTGTGTCCATTCAACCCACAGCATGATTCCTATAACTCCTGTATCACACACAAGAAAATTTTTTGCATAAATTTCTCTCTGTAAATTTCTAGAACCTTCGTCGCAAAAAGAGACGTGACAAACTAAGAATGAAATGTTTTAAAGGCAGTGTGCATAAGTGGTTCAGTAACTGCTTACTGGATCAGACCATCGTCCACATTCTTGTAGGTTAAGGAATCTCCCAAACACCTTTTCCTAAGCGATTTACATGAACTTTGTTTATTGCACCTGACTCTCCTCTTCCGTGTTACGTAAATCCTTACAATATCCCCATACTCTGCACAAATAACACACAAAAAGGTATTAACCAGCCATGGTCAATAATAAACAGCTAAGGAAGAGAATACCAGCCCAAGAGCTATATATACAGAGAAGGGTGAGAACCAATAGAAATTGTAGTGCATCAGATACATAATGCTGGCTCTTGTTATTTGTACATTCACCACCAAAGATGGATGGAAGTTATGTTCTCACCGTCGTCTGTTTGTCTGCCTGACTTTTTACCTAATTGCAGAAAAAGAAAAACAGGGAGGATCGTGATACAAATGTGTGGTGCTGATATTGACCGATTGCTGAACCAGCCCTTGAAGCAAATCATCCATCTCTCTCTCTCTCTCTCTCAGTATTTCCAGTGAATGTGACTACAGTTACATATCTCTCGATCGGCAATTGATTTCAAGGCTTCTAGCTGTCACTTATCTCCTTGCGCAATGCATTATAGTATTTTATAGTGTGGTTTATACGGGTCTAAAGCAATCAATAATCCTCCCAGCTACATCCTTGCTAGAGTACATTTTATAGATTCCGTGTTGTGGCTTTACCTCCCGTCGAAGGCAGTATCCACATAACACTTCTGGTGGTTGTGGTTAGATTGTATAAGATGTATCCGGTGGTAAAGGAGTTACTACAAGTGTTAGGGCGTTTTTTTTTTTTTTTTTTTTTTTTAATGGTATACTGTACTTTTCCCTGGCTAATGTGCGCCTCCACCCTTCGCAGTGCTGTTCACCTTGACTTCCCTCCCTGGCCCCCTTCATAGTTGTAAATTATGGCAGTGTGTGTGTGTGTGTGTGTGTGTGTGTGTGTGTGTGTGTGTGTGTGTGTGTGTGTGTGTGTGTGTGAACACCTCTAGTATCGGGAAATGCGGTTGCATGCCTTGGAGTACGTTTTCATGTCCTGAGTAATGACCATGAAGTGAGTGGCAGTGAGTCCGTTCTGACGGGGATAGTCTGGCACCACGTGAGTACACATGAAAGTGCTTGATCAGGACGTTGTGGTGTTGAGAGGAGAGAGAGTTTGACTTTTCTTGACGAGTTCAGTGTCCAGTGGTGATTATACTCCTCATACTCTCACTTGGCCCAGATTTTCGTCCTTGTACAGGTCCGTGTAAGAAAGAGAATACTACCGCTCTGTATAGTATCCATAGCACTTCTTTGTGGCTAGCATCAATATATAGCGGCGCCAGTCTGCTCTTACAACTCGGCATTCAAGTTGGAAAAATGGGAATTTTATCTTAAGTTACAGTAAAATTGAGTATACAAATTACCGCACTTCCTGTTAGTGAGTTTGCCTTAAGAAAGGTTAAATATAGCTAAAGATATTGAGAAAGAAGTACATCTACAGTACAGTGAAAGAACATAACTAACAAAGAACAAGAGTGACAGATAAGACGCTGTTGACAGGCAGATCCGACAGGTTAGTGGAGGATGAAGGATGTCTCTTGCCTTAATCTTTATCCTCTTAGGAGTTGTGAGCTGATTAAGTGGATGGGTGGTGACTGAGAGGAAACCAGGTTGATAGTGAGACAATGTGCACTTAGTTGACAAGCCTGTGGTGAATGTTGACACCTGGTAGTGATGGCATTAGTGATGCAGGGAAACGTGAGAGAACGTCAATTGGAATGAGATATATACAGGAGAGAGAGAGAGAGAGAGAGAGAGAGAGAGAGAGAGAGAGAGAGAGAGAGAGAGAGAGAGAGAGAGAGAGAGTGAGAGAGAGAGAGAGAGAGGAGGGGGGGGGGCTTGATACATAAAGAAATATACATTGCTTCTTCTTCCATATTCAGATCTCCTTGCTTGACACTATTTTATGTTTCGCAATATCCTGTCTCAGCTGTTCTTTGTACCATTGTAATCTGCCGTCCATCATATGCACTTCTTATTCCTCTTGACTCATCTTCACTCACTCCCAGTAATCCACCTGCCAGCATTTGCACTCCATATTATCCTAGCGCAGCCTCACTCCTCACAGTCCTGTTCCTTCCATCAACAATTATTCACTTACATCTTATAAAACACCTGCTGGTCTTTGTTCAGTCTCTTCAGTAATGGCACTCTTTTATTCCCTGGCACCTTCAGAAGTTTTTATTCAGGCTATGAGAGACCAGCTACTGAAAGGCATTTTTAAAATTTTCCATCGGTCTCTTACTGCAATGACGTCTTCCGGATTTCGTTCTTAATAACCAGATGTTGTGGGGGGATTTATGGTAGACCTCTCAACATAAAACAGTAAGTCAGAAGGTTCCATTCTTTTATTAAAATTCATCAAAACTGCACCGGTTGCTTAAGTTTGCAAGACCATAAATTATCCCGGCTTGATGGTTTATACTGTAAATTCCCCTTATGTGAAGGTCACCTCTTCTTATGCCTCCCCTCACACACCACCCTTCAGCCATCCATTATCAATGACACTCGTTCAGTCTATGTTCCTAACCCATAATGGTAAATACACACACACACACACACACACACACAGATAGACACAGAATTCTCTCTTCCTCCATCATGTCATTACGTATTTTATTAGTATATGACACTACATTTATCCATCATTTACCAACTCTGCTCTCTCACTTTCACCAGTTTCTCAACTCTCTACTTCGAGTCTGTTCCATTTTTTCTTCCATATCTCTCCGTTCTTCCTTCCGTTTCTCTAAAATCCATTTTTCTCACTCTTATTCCTCTCCTTTTGGTCATCCATTCCATTTTCATTTATATTCCTTCACATTCACCCAGTTTTATCCCTCCGACATTCACTTCGCTACCTTTCACTCCAGGCCAAACACATCGTGCAGGCCACATCAGATACACCTGAGCCCCACCATTACACCTGCCCTGTGTGTCTTCCTATAAGCGGCCAGGCATACCAGTTGCTGAACTTTTATGGCCACCAAATTGTTTCTTGTGCATTCAGAAGGCGGGGAAGCACTGAGGTGAGGCGGGGTGTGGAAGGCAACGGTAGTGGTCATACCATGGTGTGGTGAAAAGACCAACCCGTCATACCAGATTGAGGTGTTGCTTGCTGACGTACACGCAGGCGCCAACGGACACGCGCACGAACAATCAATCACGGATGCACGCACAAAAACACACACGAAGCTCGTATAGTTTCACGTAAGAGTAGGATGTTTTACTTACTACTCCTTACTCCGGTGATCCTTAGCCATCACACATATTTACCTCTATCTCTGACTTTCTTTTTTTCATTCTTCCATCAAGTATGCTTCTGTTCGCTTTCTTGGCCAGTGACTGAACTAAAAACAACTCAGGGATTTTACGAGCCCCACGAAAACATCTGGTTGGCCACACCCCGTCAGGATTATATTATGTGACTCAATTCAGTATGATAATGGTTGTGTGTCAGTCATAATTTGAATGTTGTCTTATTCATAGAGCTGCAAAAAATAAAAACATTACTTGTACACAGGTGGTATACAACCATTGATATCCTGGTCCAGCGCCCCTACTTTACAACAAGCGATAGCCTTAATATGCAACTGCCATATATTGTGTGCTGTTGTGAGCTGCTTAAGAGATGCCATTATGTGAAGGATTTTCCCCCCCATATGGACAAAATGATCAGTTACGCAACCACCCAGGTTATCAGAGAGAGAGAGGGAGAGAGAGAGATTGACAGTATAGAAACTTTTTTTTTTTTATTAATCGAAGTGGAAAGAGTATTGCAGTACTTGCTTGTCTACGTTTGCTTTCAGATCTTCATTAAATGTAGCTCCCTTTGTCGATGTTTAGGTCTTAATGTAGTGATGCTGTAGATTTATACTGTAGGTATGAAGGCGGCTGTGCTACAGTGTTTAGTTCTAATTCATGCCTAATTTTCCATTTTTAGTGCATCGTCAGTTAAATTTATTAATGAAATCATCTTATTTCTCAATCTTTTGTTTTTCCTTTTTGCTGATGTTATGTTTACTCTCTTTTTCAGGTAATTGACCAGTGTGTCAGTAACGAGATCAATTACCAGCCAAGCCAGGTATGTTGTGTTGCTGTGAGGGTAGAATAAGTTTACCTGTTTTGATGTTGTTAAACTGAGTCTCCGAAGAACCGAAGAGGGGAATGCATTGCAATAAATACCGTGTGTATGTCTGTTTGTTTGTCGGTTTCTGCATCTAAATAAAAAGAAAAAATCTTTTTACTACATCTGTCTTCTCAACTGTCCAGCAATCCACTTTGCTTTGGATGAGACTCAGGAGCCTAGCCCGGACAAAACGTCAGCCAGTGAGGACGGTCAGCATAAACAGTAATGATTACATCCGCTGTGCTTTGCGTTTCAAACGCAAGATGAAGAGATTTTAATTACCGAGCTGTGTATTATTTCAGTATCAGAATCATGTATATACAGGGTGTAACACGACGTATGACAAAAACTTACACCAATCCCATATCCTATCAGTACAAACGAGTTTTAAGCAAACTTTACTTAGTCTATTGATTCATTAACATCGTCATGCATTTCTGCAATTCTTTTGCACAAATCGACTGTAAATTAAGGATTAAATTCAAATTTTATGGCTTGCGAGGAAGTAAGGAGGGAAGAGAGAGGCTGGTGTGTTGTTGCCAGTTATGTAATATTTGGTTTCTAGGATATTGCTACCAGCATTATCATAACACCCCAGCAGCAGAAAGAGGTACCGGTAGTTTTCCAGGAGGTGGACTGTGTGATATCACAGAAGCCTGCGATGAGGTCACAAAAGACGCGAATGACAAAACTCTATACGTCATCCATGTTGGTACGAATGATCTGAAGCGCAATAGATCGGAGGAATTGCTAGCAAAATATCATGAAATGATCAAACGATTCAAAACTAAGTCCAGTAATGTGATAATATCTGGTATACTCCCAAGGATCAAGGCAGAGAATAGTTTTTATGATAAGGCCTTCAGCACAAATAACCGACTCAAATCTCTCTGCACACAAGAGGGAGTCGACTTTATCAATCTGTGGGACCAGTTTTATGGGCAACATACTCTGTTCCAGAAAGATTGTCTCCATTTGAACTTGGTAGGAGCGGCACGGCTTGGTAGACTTTTACACGATAAAGTCGCCCTCTTCAAATAAAAAAACAAGGCACGTCCAGGAGCAGTAACCTCAACGTAAATACCCGCAAAGTCAGATCATCAACTGTTTGGGACGGAATTAGAGTCTGCTATGTTAACAGACACAGTTTCCGTAACAAGTCTGAGGATTTAGAATCTCTTATTTACCTAGAAAATTATGACATTGTTGGCATCACAGAGTCCTGGATTAACACATCTGACCGTGACTTTCTAGCGGAATACTCAGTAACAAGGTACAACATTTTCAGCTGTGAGCGACCAAATCGAGCTGGTGGCAGTGTTTTACTATATGTAAAAACTAGTCTCCACCCCCTTGTGCTATCCAAACCCCGTATTGCCAAAACAGATGCCAGTTATGTTCAGCTAAGTATTAATTCACACAAAATAAATATATGTCTCGTCTATCGTCCTCCAGCCCAGTTAAATGAGACAGATGAAAAACTTTATGATAAAATTGCCGAAATTTTTTGTCAAGAGGATAGCATACTTTTTGGAGACTAATCTACCAGTAACAAAGTGGGGTGAACCGCTAACGGCACACTCAGGACAAGAGCTTTATACGAATCTTCAAGAAAGCGCCCTTTCCCAACACGTAGAATACCCAACGAGAGGAAACAATATCCTAGACATCATCTTGACTACAAATGATAACCTAGTCAGCAACGTTGAAATAGGACCTGAGTTTAGTTCCAGTGATCATCGAATTATACAATTTAATATTACTACTGAAAAAGTTAAGTAAACAGTGAGCAAAGAAAAGGTCCCAGATTATTGTAGAGCTGATTTCACAAGGCTTAGAGCGCTATTTGCAAATACAGACTGGAATGAAATGTCTGAAACCGATGACATAAACCAAGCATGGGAAATATTCACCAAAAAATTTAATGAATTGGTAGAGTCATGTGTGCCACTATGTAACAGGTATCCAGCTGGTAATAGTAAACCAAAGTGGTGGTCCAGTGAAATTAAAAATAACTTAATAGCCAAAAAACAGGCATACCATAAATGAGGAGTGCATTAGCATAAGTTGGAAACGCCACCGCGGCCAGTATGGAGTTAGGTATACCATTCTCTTCCTCAGTCCTTCCTTTATCCCTGGAGAACAGATTTACGGCCATGTTATCATAGCAGTATGGTTGAAAATCCTACTTTGATAGCCCTTATAGATTTTGTGTGACACTTCTCTAACTTTGGGGTTGATTTTCTCATTTTTAAAAAAATGGCATTTACGGCCTTATGCTAATCCACTCCTCAAATATAAAACTACACAAAACAATGATGATAAATTACAGTACGAAAATCTGCGCCGCATATCGAAAAGACTTATTAAACAAAGCAAAAGAGCACTGGAGATCCACATTGCTAATATGTGCAAATCAAACCCTGAAGAATTTTACAGTTACATTAGAAAGAAAAAGGTTATGACTACATCAATAGGTCCTCTAGAAACGAACAATGGCAAACACACAGAAAATGAGATCGAAATGGCAAACATTCTTAACGATTACTTTGCGTCTGTTTTTATAATTAAAAACACTACCAGAAACCTACAGTTACCCACAAACCAAGCAGATAGCACTGTCTTTAGTAACTATGCTATCCATAATAAAGGTATCCTTTCAGCCATAAATAGTACAAACATAAACAAAACCCCTGGTCCCGATAAAATATCACCGAGAATTCTTAAAGAAGCAAAAAATGAGTTACTGCTGCCACTCTCTGTCTTATTCAACAAATCGTTAAATACTGGGAAAGTTCCATGCAAATGGAAACTAGCAAATGTAACACCAATATTCAAAAAAAGGAAATAAATCGCACCCAGGAAATTACAGACCAATCAGCTTAACATCAATAGTGTGCAAGTTAATGGAAAAAATCATAAGCGATAAAATAGTTAATTATCTAGAAGAAAATAATATAATTAAAGACTCACAGCATGGATTCAGACATCGTTGTTCATGCTTAACTAACTTACTGGACTTCTTCCATGATGTTTACAAATCATACGATGACTCAAGAGCAGTAGATATAATTTACCTCGACTTTCAGAAAGCATTTGATATTGTCCCTCAAAAGCGTCTCATGAGCAAAATAGAAGCACATGGAATAAAAGGAAATACACAGAAACGGTTACAAGACTGGCTTTCAGACCGAAAACAGCGAGTTGTGATAAATGGAAAGGAATCCAAATGGCGTAATGTGATCAGCGGCGTTCCCCAAGGCTTGGTACTTGGACTGATACTTTTTCTCATCTATATAAACGATACTGATGAGGGTCTAAATTGTAAAGTATCCAAATTTGCAGATGATACTAAAATAACCAGTAAAGTCACTTCAAAATTACAGTGGCAGCAGTTACAAAATGACCTTAATACTTTAGCAAACTGGGCAGAAAAATGGCAAATGAAAATCAACACAGAAAAATGTAAAGTACTTCATATTGGAAGTAACAATGTCCATGCGAATTACAAAATGAACAATATCCAGTTATCAAGTACAGACAATGAAAAAGATCTTGGTGTGATAATATCAAATGACCTAAAACCAAGTAAGCAGTGCACCGAGGCAGTTAAAATTGCAAACAAGCTGGTGGGTTTTATTGGAAGAACTTTCAAGTTTAAATCGGAAAAAGTCATACTTGCCTTGTGCAATTCGCTAGTGCACCCCCATCTTGAGTATTGTGTGCAATTCTGGTCTCTGTACGATGGAAAGGACATTAAAAAATTAGAGAAAATTCAGTGAAGAATCATAAAAATGATACCATGACTTAGAAACAAACCATACGAGGAACGCCTTGAAGAACTTAAATTATTTAGCCTAACGAAGCGCAGGTTAAAAGGGGACCTTATTGAAGTTTTCAAAATCATGAAGGGATATGACAACTTAGACGTGAATAAATATTTTGATATAAACCGGTTGAGTTAAACCAGAAGTAATGGCTTCAAAATTATCGGAAAGCGTTTCCAAACCCATGAAGCAAAATATTGTACTTCTTCTTTAACAGGGTTGTAAATATCTGGAACAGATTACCCTCATATACCGTGAATGGTATCTCAATTGAGACATTCAAAAACAAAATAGACAAGTATTTGCATGAGAATCCTCAGCTGACTCTGTTTCTGTCCGAATAACTTGTTTTTATAGCTACGTGTAAGTTCATTCCCCTTTTGTCTACAAGACACCCCGTAAACAGCGTACCCGTACATAGTGTCGTGTCATGTCATTATACATTTTTCAGTTTATTCAATGCAAATAAAGTAATATAAGCACAGATTAGGATCCGCACAGATAGCCCTGAGTTAATGGTCACTGCTCTTACTTCCAACCTGTGGTGGGCTGTGGATCACTGAGGGTCCCTGTTAGCCAAGTGACCACCATTGGGATTTTTTTAATGTACCAGGGGTCACTGCTTCAGGATGAAACTTGTGTACTTGTCCCACATGGGACAGTTCCTTGTCTCAGTGGAGTGAACAGAGCTAGGGCCTGATTGACTGCTGCCTACCTTAAAAGCACCAGGCAAGGCTGCCGCACCACCCCTAAACATCCACACCGTGCAGTCCCCTCGTGTCTACAGGACACCCCATAAACTTAACATTGCATCACGTCACGTCATTATACATTTTTGATTTACTCAATGCAAATGAGGTAATATACAGTAAGCACAGATTAGGATCTGCACAGATAGCCCTAAGTTAATGGTCACTACTCTTACTTTCGACATGTGATGGGCTGTGGATCACTGAGGGTCCCTGTTAGTCAAGTGACCACTATGGGATTTTTTTAATGTACCAGGGGTCACTGCTTCAGGATGAAACTTGTGTACTTGTCCCACATGGAAGAGTTCCTTGTCTCAGTGGAGTGAAGGGAGCTAGGGCCTGATTGACTGCTGCCTCCCTAAAAAGCGCCAGGCAAGGCTGCCGCACTACCCCTAAACATCCATGCTGTGCATTGTACATCCACACTGTGCACTGTGCAGTCTCCTTTTGTCTAAGACACCCTTCTTATATATTTTTCAATTTCCCAATGCAAAGAAAGTAATTTAAGCACAGATTAGGATCTGCACAGCTAGCCCAGAGTAAACGGTCACTACTCTTACTTTCGACCTGTGATGGGCTGTGGATCACTGAGGGTCTCTGTTAGTCAAGTGACCACCATTGGGATTTTTTTAAATGTACCAGGGGTCACTGCTTCAGGATGAAACTTGTGTACTTGTCCCACATGGGAGAGTTACTTGTCTCAGTGGAGTGAAAGGAGGTAGGGCCTGATTGACTGCTGCCTCCCTAAAAAGTGCCAGGAAAGGCTGCCGCACCACCCCTAAACATCCACACTGTGCAGTGTGTAGTTTCCACGTTATGTCCACAGACTTCGCATTAACACAGTGTATTGGTTTATAATGTCATGCTGTAACTATTGGTTTATTTGATTACTTTCTCTCTCAGGTTACTCAATCGGGTAGTTTATAGACAAAGTATTATAGAATGTGACTTTTCCTTTCCAGTATTTCCTATGAAATTTCCATGTCAGTTTTTCCATGCTGCCTGGTGGTTTTTCTCACTTTTTCCTGGAGGGTTTGGTGGTGGGGGGAGCCTTCTTGCTTTACTATCCTTATCCTTCAGCATGTAGAGTTAGATCTTGTAGTCATTTTCTCTGTAACAAACAGCCTCGAAAGGACCATAAGGTCTGTTGCTGTTTGCTTTCCTATGTAATCCTATGAAATGGAAAAACATTATTGTAAAGGGAGATTAGCCAGTCAGAAACAATATTATTTATTACAATTTTTCCGCTGCAAGTAAACCTGGCTCCAGTGGGTAGCTCCACCTGTATTCCTCTCTGCAGCACTGGCATTACCATCGTAGAATCCGTAAAAATAGACGATATCTGCATATTCTTCATTGCTGTACGTACATGGCATGCTGTTTCATGATCAAGTGAAGCTGAATTCAGTGAATAACTGAACATGGAGAACAGTATTTGAAGTGTGTGCCTCGCCTGCAAATTTTCCCGTTTAAATGACAGTGGATGCAGGGTTGCCAAGTTCCTATCATCAATCTCGCTAGTTTAGTCCTGAAAACTTGTTAGAATGTCGCTAGACAGTAAACACAACAAAACATCGCTAGAAAATAAGATTAGATCTCTAGAATATCACCTAAAAATGGCAAAAATATCCAGAATGTAGCTAGATATCATGTTGCCAGATGTTAAATAGTGCCGCTAGGTAGAAGCAAAAAATTGGTCTAGCTGCATAGTCGTTACATTGGCAATCCTGTGTCACCATTCTCATGTCAACATCATATGGAAGAAATGGTGCCACGTTTACTTGCAGCAGAAAAATTGTAATGAATAATATTATTACTCCTGACTTAAAGTTATGCTAGTCACTGATTACAATAATGTTTTTCCACTGAATGAGCTGTGGGTGTTATGATAATGCTGGTAGCAATATCCTAGAAACCAAACATTACATAACTGGCACAACACACCAGCCCCTCTCCTCCCACCCTACTCCCTCGCAAATTTGAATTTAATCCTTAATTTACAGACGATTTGTGCAAAAGAACTGCAGAAATGCATGACTTGATGTTAAGGAATCAATAGACTACGTAAAGTTTCTTCTTAAAACTCGTTTGTACTGATAGGATATGGGATTTTTATGTACAGTACAGTGTAAGCTAATAATACTCGTCTCCCGTCGCTCTGCGAAACTCTCACCCAATGGCACATGCAAGCCACGAAACTTTAACACTTAAACGGCTGAATGCTTGGTACTGAACTGTGGTCACAGATAGTATATGTTACAGAACAAAATATACTCAAAATTGCATGATAGATCATTGGTGTAACTTTTTGTCATATGTTGCATTACACCCTGTAGTTATGCCGTGCCACCTCATAATGTTGCATAATCTATCGTCAACCTTAATGTTAGTAAATCAATACTGTCAGGCACTCCAAACAGTTAAATTTCGTTCATTTATTTAATCAGACAGGGATCTCTATACTTCTTGTGTCCATTGTGTTTTACATTCAGGTCTGTTTGCTTTCCACATTCGTAGGTGATGCCCCCACTCAGCGTGCTACACACAGTAACTCCTTCAATGTAGAAAGAGTAACTGTACGAACAAAACTACAAAGCACTGATGTAGGTGAAGAGGGGCATGGGAATCCTGGCATTCTCCCCCTTTGTCACACGAAATGTAGATGACCCCTTTTAAAGTCTGGCTTCACCTAAAATGAGTACACATTAAGCCAAAAGCATTATAACAACACACAAAAACAGTCACTAGAATGGTACAACGTCTTGTATATATACAGCATAAGTAAAGCTTTACATAAACTATTCTGACTGACTTATCATAGACATGATCCAGTTCTTATCCACCATGACCAGTTGAAGTTTGATATCGGTACTGTGGACAATACTTTTTTTAATGCAAGGAAGAAGGAACTAAAAGCCAGATGCCTGCAGTATGTTCCTTCCAAGAAAAAATAAAAGTAAAACAGGATCCAGATTCATTATCCATCCATTTCGAGATGCTTGGACATAAACGGATCTTGAATTTGGCTCTGTTATATGCTGATACGTTAAATAATTTTTTTTCGATTTAACTTTAAGTTGTGACAATTAACCTGTATGATACCGGATTGAAAATGTCCGGATTTTTATTTTCTTGCACGCCTGCCAGGCTTGGTAAAATCATGGTTCACAAATTGAATGGAAATTTGGTTCGATTAAGAAAAGGCAGGATATTGTGTAGATTAAGTCAACCAGTGTGATTGACTGTGGAGGCATCGCTGTCTTCCATGGTCTCTCTCTGTGTTCTGCTTTTGCCCCCATCTACAAGCAGTGTATGCACTGTTTTACATTCTATCATTTATTATACAGACTTAGCCGAAACTGGATTTTTTTTTTTTCATTTAATGGACTGACATAAGCATCATAATCGATGGAATGGATAACAGCGATGTTAGTGGCTGTGTACTGTACCATAGTTTGTGAGGAACTGTGGTGAAAAAAAAAAATGTGTTCTGTGCTACGGAACCGGTACTTGAGAATCTGGTGTGTGTGTGTGTGTGTGTGTGTGTGTGTGTGTGTGTGTGTGTGTGTTTGTGCTTCGGTCTCTGATCTGGCACTGAGTGTCGTTTGATGTGTTATGTGGGCTGCTTTTTGATGTGATAATAATAATAATAATAATTATAATAATAATGATAATAATCAGTTTATTAGTGTAGTCTTAACCCACTGACTCCCGTTGACGTATATATACATCCGAACATTTTGTCACTGTGACTCCTGCTGACATATATATACATCCGAACATTTTGTCACTGTGACTCCCGTTGACATATATGTACATGCTGCAATTGCAAAATCCGTCATTTGCACATTCTTCAAATTTCGCATGTGATTTTTGGTACGTATACACGGAACACCTTCCTCTACCCGATGCCAGGTGGGCACAATACCTTACCCCGTGTGACCTCCCCCCCCCCACATGCCATTGTCTCGGCAACTCACCTGTTACCAGTGACCTGGCCAGTAAAGACATGTCACACCAGGGTTCGAAATTCAAGGCCAGAGTGATTCCTCAATCGATGACAATGTGGAGGACAATGTTTACATAGCATTGGAGTGTCAGAAATGATGATCAGGTAATGTCGCCAAAAAAGGTGCAGTATGTTGATGTGTTTGTTGAGTGAAACAATGCTTATATCGCCTATATTACTGTGTGAAAACCAATATACTCTTGTACTAAATATAAATTCGTACCAAATAAATTAATATCTATTATGAGTGGTTTGGTATAGTTACTCCTCTCATAGAACACATTTTCTCTGGAGCCAGACCCCATAGAAAACACAGCCAGGTGAGGCTATTGTTACCTGTACCTGTATTTTAAAGCTCAGGTGAGCGATTTCTCTATGAATTTTCGATGTTTCTCATAAAAAGCGGAGGTTTTAACCAAAAAAGAAAAAAAAATTGAAAATCTCCTGGGACTGGGGGAGGTCATTGTTTAAAAATCTGCTGGGATGGGGCGGGTTAAACATGATAACTGGTTGTCTGGTGTGTAGTCTGGTTGTGTTGTGGCATCACATGTTATTTGATCATAATTACAGTGGTCTGTGTTGATGAACTGTAAGTGTGTATGTCTTGTATACATATGATTTATGCTGTAACATAGACAATACCCTTTTTACTCTAACTTGGCCTAAAATTGCCATCTCTCCATGTTGAATGACGAGTTGCCACAAGTGATGAACACTGTAATATGATGCTAGTCATGAAGAAAAGCCATGAAAAGGTCGTAGACCTACCATATAGTTTTGTTTTTTTCCTACCATTGAGCTGCTTGAAATATGGTGCGCAAGGACGAAAATCTAGGGCCAAGTTAGTATAAAATAGACCAGTATGGTGTATACACTAGTCTGGCACATGTTAAGAGGTGATTTAGAGTAGGTACATTGTCTTCAGGCATCTCAGTAGTTAAGTTAGTAGAATGCCTAATGTGCATCCAGGGGATTTAGATTTGTTTGTCGGGTGGGTGTGAGGGAGGTTGGAGGACAGGAGGATAAGCGAGTTGGTGTTTAGTTCAGTTTTGAAAAATACCAGGTGTCATGCTATCCCTTCCTAAACCAGCGTGAAGAGGCACAATTTACACCTCCCTTGTGAGGAGATCCGATCATACCGTGAGTTTTTCTTGATTGAACACGTCAACAGCAGTTCATTTAACTCTTCACCAGGCAGTTGCACATGTAGGCCTAAACACCTAATTAAAGCAACATCCACCTACATGGCTGATCGTCCAAAGTCCAGACATCCCTCAGCTACCTTCTGTGAACTAATTGCTGTAGCTTACAGCATTGGATTTATTGACCGGCAGGGTGAGGATTATGGACTAGATGCAGGGCAAGAAGTTTATTTTTATTTATTAATTTATTTTAAGTATCGAAACGTCGAAAACGCACGTGATATATCGCTAGATTTTGGGTATGTTATTATTAAGGAGCACTGAACCATTCGATAACTGCATCAGAAATTGCATATTTATCAATCATTCCTTCTACCTGTGATAAGACTACCGCATTAATTCGACCTGTTATTTGATAATCAAATGTAGTAAATAAAGAACAAGTTCACAAATTCTTTATGCATCCTCTAACCATTTCATTAAGAAGACAGTATATTTGGATTTTCTTCTGAAGGTAAAAATAATGTGAATAGCAAAACGAAGTACAAAGCTGTGTTCCCGAGCATCAGTAGTCCATTTATTATTGTCCGCTTTTAGGAAGGCGAAGCGATATAGTTTTTGTCGGCGTGTGTCTATGTGTCTCTGTGATTCTGTTGCCAATATATAGCGAAAATTTGTGAACGAATTTTCACCAAATCTTCTGGAAATAGCAAGTGTGTAGATCAGCAGAAGCGATTCACTTTTAGTGAAGATTTGATCAAAGACGAGTGAATTCCAGCCGCCATTATTATTATTATTATTTTTTTTTTGGGGGGGGGGAATTGGCTTATTGTTAAACGCTGTGACTGCATTCCTTTTAGTTTTGCAATTTTCTTCAGATTTGGTATGTAGGTAGCTTGTACCTTTGCCAACAACATATTTTGGCCGGTTATTAGCATTCAACACCCGAATGCTTTTGTTTCATTTAGCTTATCATTGAAACGACATAATGCACTGTAAGTCGTATCGGCATGTAAAAACCCTCCCCGTTCTTAGGAGCGTCGCAGAAAATACTATCCTTGAGTACTTGTGGATGTTATTGCTGAAAGTACAGTGTTGAATGTTTCTCATCGTACTTTTGAAGAATAAAGGGGTGGATGGGTGGTAAGTCAGAGTGTTTCAATTTATTCTCTCCTTCTACCCCTCCATTATCCCTTTCTTCCTGTCCCTTCTCTCCGATCTTACCACGTTAATTCAATTCCTCTCCGCTATCAGATTCCTGTGTCCATGCTTCCTCTTGACCCATGCCTACCTTCCTGTCTCCTTTCCGTCTTCCTTCCCTCTTTCCCTTTCTTTCTTTTCACAGCTCTTCCTTATTTCCTTCTATTTTGCCCTTCTTTTATCGTAAGTATAGAAAGAGAGAGGGATAGAGGGAACTTGAGAGACTAAGGGAAGGAGAGAGTGGCAGATGGAAAAAGTGAATAAAGTCAGGAAAGAAACTTGGAGGTATACCATTAAGAACCCTTCCCCCTGCCAGACGTGTCAGCACTGGGATGGATCACCTCATTCATAACACTATACTTGTTATAGCCTCCTGATTGATAGCGTCAGGTTACCCACGCGTTACCCCACATCAATCTTTTGGTGGCTGTGTATCATAATTTATTGACTGAAGGATGAACGAGAAGCTACTGAAGACTGAAGTGTAGTCGTCTCACGCCTGCCACCAATTATTATTGCCTGTGTATTAGAGGCAGGTTGTTGTTGTTGGTGGTGGTGGCGGTGGTTGTGATTCTGCTTTACGTAATCTAGATGTAGTACGAGTATTCGGTTATTCCAGGGCACCTTTTATTGAGGTTATGCTTAAGTATCTGTGTTGAGAATGAAGTGCATGAGATGAGCATATGTGTTGTGGTGGGATTGACGGCATTACAGTTACAGTGCACCGATTATTATAAGTTGTGAATATGGTCTCCAAATATGGTGTGGCTAGAGCAGTGTGTTTGCTTCTTTCCTTCTTTTAAGTATGTGCCTTATTATAAAACACATATCTAGTGAAATGTGGAGATACAACACCGTAGAGATTACCAACTTTTGCAAGAACGGGTGGGGAATTAACCCTTTTTTTTTTTTTTTTTTTTTTTTTTTTTTTTGAGAGAGAGAGAGAGAGAGAGACTATCCTGTGGTCCCTTGGGAATGTTGTCAATCTTTACCGTTAAATCTCTCTCTCTCTCTCTCTCTCTCTCTCTCTCTCTCTCTCTCTCTCTCTCTCTCCTTATTGAAGTAGGTATTATAAACGATTCTGGGGGATGTTGAGAGGTGGGGAGTGTTGAGGGCGTGTCTGGTGTGTGTCTAGGGTGTATTTGAGGTACCTGTGGCGTGAATATAGTGGACCGTGTACCTTCGTCGTGCATTAGTCACCGTAACTATGACACAGTTGGGCAGGACCGAGCACAGGGCAAATAGATGTATTGGGACAGCAAATAAGTCAAAAGGCTGTCATTCAAGTGCCTAATCATTTAATAATTATATGTTTCCTCTTAGAATACATCTGGAGTGGGTGCGGCTATCAAAGTTGTCCTTGTCTTGTTATCTCCTCCCCTCTTTCTCCACCTGCAGTCGTTCCATTCTTCTCCCTCTCCTTTTCTCCTGTCCCTCCTTACTTATGTTACCTCTCCTTGCCCTTTCATGCTCTCCATCCACCCCCCACCGCCGCCTTATCTCTAACCAGCTTTGTTTATTACGTCCACTTTTTCCTCCACTCCTCCTCCTCCTCCTCCTCACACCACCCTCCCTTATCTCCTCCCTGTTTCCATCCACCACCCTCCCCATCACACCCCCGTCCCCACACACCGCATCCACCCACCTCCCACCGCTGACTCACTGAACAAGGCAAGTTTGGGTTCTTTGATTTGTACAAGAATTATATCTGTTCGTCAGTGTTTGACACCACATCCTACCGGTTTGCCTTGGGTGGTGGAGTCCCCTACAGACCATATCTCTTGGGGCTTCTCTTCCGAGTCTCTTAGATTTTTAATTTTGCTTTAGGTCTTTACTGGTCTGATAGTCCTCTTTCTGTACCCTCTCCCTCCATTTCGCACTGACTGGAATTCCCGTGAAGTAATATCATTCGTAGTGGGAGGGAGAGAGGCAACAGAATTCCTTTTCAGGCTGGTTCTGCGGAGTTCTGAAACAGGGACGCTTAGCTGGACAGTAACGTTTTCCTAAGCACTCCAACCAGCTTTGCAGTGCCGATTTTACTCTAACTTGGCGTCCATATTTTCATCCTTTTGCTGCTTATTTCACATAGCTCAGTGGTAAAATAAGATATTACTACGGCTCAATGTCCAATCCGTACCACTTCTTTGTGACTGGTATCATATTCTAGTTTTAATCTGTTGTTGCAACTCAGCATTCAAGATGGAAAGGTGACAGTTTTTTGGCCACGTTAGAGTTCTGACAGTTTAAAAACAAACTACGTTGAATAATTTGTTCTACGGGTAAGAATTATAATTTTGTTTTTGGCCTCGACCATCCTCTCCTCCACATGACGTTCGTGTTTTCGCACGCTGCAGACGAGAAAGAAAACCCGTGACCTTAGTAAAACGGCGGTTGATTAAGTGGGACAGGAAAAGGCAAGCGATTTGGGCTTGATTTTGGACATATGCCTGACGGGTGGGCAGATGAGAGCTATGACCGTGGATCGGACAGTTCTTGAGCATCTGACTTTGAGTGGACGTTGGAGAGGGTAGTATCTGAGGGAGGGATGACTTGGGTGAGCTGACGTAGGGAGAGAGAGTGAGAGAGGTGGAGTGTGTGTGTGTGTGTGTGTGTGTGTGTGTGTGAGAGAGAGAGAGAGAGAGAGAGAGAGAGAGAGAGAGAGAGAGAGGACAGTGTATTCCTTGTTACATTTGTCTTACATGTATGCATTCATTACTTCAGCATTGATTACAAAGAAAGAACTAGCAAACCATTTCACGTATTCTTTTACGACTGCTCCCTCTGTCGTAACTTCCACACAAGCACAGCACAAACCAGTCCTGTGGCCGACATTGGTTTCTTAATGGTGTCCTTGCGTCACGTTTTGTAAAGTCAGGATCCGTACCATACACACCACACCCTTTGTTTAATTGATCATCCATCAAAGTCTCTGCTAATGATACTGATCGACAAAAAGTGACCAACATCGAGTTTGCTAAAATGTCGAGGGGGAAGAAGGAAGTGAATGAGATACTGTTGCCTTTAATATGGCAAAGAGGGCCTTCCTGAGGGTTTACTCTCATCTACAGTCCTGCATTCCAACCAAATATATTTTTAGGCATCTATTTGCAGTGATTGATGATGGTGAGATCTGATTCTTTGTCTCTGTAGTAATATTCATGTGCCCCTGAACGTCTGCTTATATTTGCCTGCATGGTTACGTGTGATTATTTTTCTGCTGATATAGATGTCCTCCTGTGCCTGTGCCTGTATGTCTTCGTGCAAGGTGATGGTGATGTGCGATTATTTCTCGTACGATATAGATGTGAGTGTGCGTTTTCATTTGTTTGCATGTATCTGTATATCGAAGTCATTTGTTTTTTGTTATAATGTGGATGTGCCTATGCGTGTGTACACTAGCTGCGAATAGTATCGCGTTGGAGGGCCCTGACGATATCCGAAATAATCAGTTCAGCTCGTGATGCCCTAAGGAGATTAATATATTGTCATCTGAATATATGTAAGTGACGACAATACTGACTAGGATATGTGACTAAAATGACATGTAATAGATCTTCATGAGAGAAGGTTTACCAGCGTGGGGTGGAATCATTGG
Organism: Coenobita brevimanus; assembly: GCF_032717465.1. Lineage (NCBI taxonomy): Eukaryota > Metazoa > Arthropoda > Malacostraca > Decapoda > Coenobitidae > Coenobita > Coenobita brevimanus. The sequence continues at coordinate 7,646,462 of NC_137046.1, forward strand.
GCATTCTGTTCGTACAAGAGCCATTGTCCGTGATGTCAGATTGTCTAGTGCAAAAAGTGCTCTGATACGTTTTGAAGCAAGTGTAACTGTCTGCAAATGTGCCTGCGTGCGTGGATAGTGTGGTGTGGATGGTGGGGTGGATGCAGTTGCATGAGGCAGCAAATATATAATTTTAACAGATCACCTCCATCACCAAGGCCATTGATAACCTGCCACCATCTCTGGAAGATGCAGTAGGCGTGGTCGTGGACTGGACTACCAATCTTTCTTGCCGTACTTGGTATTCATTATTATCATTCTCCTACTTTTTCCTTTTCCATATTCCTTGTTTTCTTCCCTCCCCTTCTTCGTTTCTTCCTTCTTCCTTGTCTCCCTTCCTGTTTCTTCTCTTTCCTGTTCCTCTTCTTCCCCTTTATTCTTCTTCCTTTCCATTCCTTTTTTCCGTTCCTTCTGTCTTCAACATTTCCTCGTCTCCATTGTATCTTCTAATTTTTCACCTTGCCTGTTAATCTACTACGTTCCTCATTGTTCTTTTCTCTCTCTCTCTCTCTCTCTCTCTCTCTCTCTCTCTCTCCTTTATTCTTAACCGTCTACTCTCCTTTGTTTCGGTTCTTCTTTGAGTTTTCCTTTGAACACTTTTTTTTCTCGTCCATAGGTCTGTCTGTCTGCCAGCCTCCTTCTTTGCCTTATCTTTCTTTCATCCTTCCCCTATATGTTTTCGTTACTTAGCTTGTTTTCCATAAATCTCTCTGTTTCTGTCTGTCTGTCTGTCTGTCTGTCTGTCTCTCTCTCTCTCTCTCTCTCTCTCTCTCTCCGGCAGCATTTTTTGAAGCAACCTGGTCAACCAGTCACCCCCTAAAGATTTTTCCACGCAAGGTACAGCCGTCCACACTGCCGCGAGGTACATCACAGAACGTTGGCAACGCTGGCCAAGACGGTAACCCGGAACCTCAAGTTTTCGAACTTCATTCGATGCAGTCACTGGTGGGAGGGAGAGATGGGAATGGGAGGCATAATCCACATATCGTACGAGTTACGAGTGATGTAAGAGGTCATTCAATACAAATATTCAGTCTTAAGTGTTTATTATCACAGATAATATTGCTATTCAGCATTTTTACACCATGCTGATAAACCATCCATGGTTACCTTGACATCCAGTAATATAATAATTACTTATTGACCTTCTGCACATATCCTAAGTTATTCATGCCTATTTACTTAACACACCTAACGATTCCCCATATGTTCATTTACGATTAGCAATATAGTGTGCTGCACCTAATAGGCTATAATGATTGCACCCAATACCAACAAATCTATCATCTCCGATGAATGGGCATTACTTTCTGCAGGTATGCTGCCACCTGTAGATCCACTTCTGGACACACGATTTTGAGCATCCCAGTCGCTGTGCAATGCCCCTGACACTAATACCCTCCTCGTGTAGAGCGATGATACATGCACGGCGTGAGAGTTGGGTGTCGTGGTGGTTCATGCTGCTGACGAATGAAAGGTAGCTAACGTCGATCATACACATCGCCTCGGTAACATAGCAACAGCGCGCACCTGTGCTTCAATCGGGGGGAGGGTTTCGAAGCGTTTCACTTGCTTCTTTACTATGTCTCCCCAGCGTTGCCACCGCTCTGTGGTGTACCTCGCGGCAGTGTGGACGGCTGTACTTCACTAGCCAAACCCCATATCGTCCTGCATCAGTTCTAGTAATACTGTACTTTTGCAAATCACGCTTCTTTTGTAGTCGTCCAGATGATACTGCACGTTTTAGATAAGAGACTTGTGAACACTGTTTCCACTGAGTACAGGTAAACGTAGATCCCATTATTTTAATTTTGTCTCATTATTTAGGGGTAGATAGATAGATAGATAGAATGATAGGTAGGTAGATGTAGATAGATAGGTAAGTAGATGATAAAGATGTGTAAGTCTATGAGTTTTTGTATGCATGTGTGTGTGTGTGTGTGTGTGTGTGTGTGTGTGTGTGTGTGTGTGTGTGTGTGTGTGTGTGTGTGTGTGTGTGTGTGTGTGTGTAGCCAGACATTTAAACCCTCAGTTAATCAGGAATGCTCACAACAAATATGCGTCTAATCAAATTAAAATCATCACATTCTCGTTCACTTCATCCTTCCACCTTCTTCCCGGATCTTCCATTCCTCTCTTCTCGCGTCTGTGGTCATAAAAATATTCTTTGGTCAGGTGAATAAACACAACCTTCTTAGAGCATGTACTGAATAAGGATAGAGTTTTTCCTTTGTATTATGTGTTGTTTAGATGATGGCTGCTTCTCTCTCTCTCTCTCTCTCTCTCTGTATGTGTGTGTGTGTGTGTGTGTGTGTGTGTGTGTGTGTGTGCGCATGCGTGTTTATATCTCTATGAGTGTGATTGTGTCTTGTTGTGTGTGTGTGTGTGTGTGTGTGTGTGTGTGTGTGTGTGTGTGTGTGTGTGTGTGTGTGTGTGTGCGCGCGCGCATGCGTGTGCGCGCATGCGTGTTTATATCTCTATGAGTGTGATTGTGTCTTGTTGTGTGTGTGTGTGTGTGTGTGTGTGTGTGTGTGTGTGTGCTTTCATGTGCGTGCCCCCAGGTGTAAGTCCACTTTGTTACTGCATTACAAACACAAATACTGTCCGTCTAAACAGTGCTTATGAATATCGCCTTACATGGAACTCTGTAATTTAATGCAGTGTTTGTTATGACACCTCAGTCCAGGTTTGGTATCTTTGACATATATAACAGTTTTTATCTGGACTCTGACTAGGGCCAGGCGGAGTTAACGCAAACGAATGGTAGTCGCCGAGTGTCAGAAAATAGCCATGAAGTCCTCTATTACCTTGTCACTTCCCACTCCCTTGTGTGACGTGTGGGAAGATGTGCTGTATTATGGACGGTTTATTGTCACATCTCGTTTTGTTGGGACAGTCTGACTTAACCTTTTTTTCCGTTTAGCTCTTTTTCTGTTTTACTGATTGCCATCTCTCCACGTGAGCCTCATAAAAAACTGTCTGATATTCTCCTCATGTGGATGGGGCTCAGGACAGCAGGGTGGAGGATAGGTGTGCTGAGGTGAGATGTGGTAGATATGTTCCTGTCAAGTGATCTGAGGTTACAATTCCGTGGTAATTATTGTGTCGTGTGTGACCAGGGCAGTCCAAGATGCATTATTTTTTTTTATAATACCACAACAGTTTAAATAAATGAAATGCAATGAAAACCAGAAACTAGCAGCTTCCAATCGGTTCTGCTACACTGATGATAACTGTCGTCTCCAAATTTTATTGAGAGAGAGAGAGAGACAGAGACAGAGACAGAGAGAGAGAGACAGAGAGAGAGACAGAGACAGACAGACAGACAGACAGAGAAGAGAGGGGAGGGACGAGACGGACATACCGACATAATGGTAGCAGGCTGGTGGTTCGAACAACTTTAGTTCAACTGGTTAGTTGGTCAGTAAATAAGAGACCAACCCACCAGGTCCAGCCCGACTCTCTGCTGTACCACGAACATCTTGGTGGCTAGGGGTGGGGGTGGAAGAGAGGAAGGAAGAAGAGCAGAGCGTAGAGACGATGTGGTGAGTGGAGGAAGGATCACTGAATGATTAAGAAACATGATGATGAAACAAAGAAGAGTGGAATGGTGAGAAGTAATCTGGGAAGGGGAGACATGGACGACGTTGCTTTCGCAAAGTGTACTTTTAACCACATTATTACCCGGACGGAGTTGTGTTCTTCCTGATTTTAGGTAAATATGGCACAGGAAGAAATGGCACAGTAGACACGGCACAGGTAAAAATGGCACAGGTAAACATGGCACTAGTGAAAAACTAGGAAAAAATGGCACAATCAAAAAGTAATGGACCAGACACTGACAACCGTATCATTGTGTTTGGTTCTGGTGAATCGCTGCAGTTACTTGCTTCTGCTGTACATGGCTGATGGATGGGAGCTACACAATGGCTCCACCAGGATTTCTGCAGCTCTGTGTAATACGTGCCCCAATTGGTAATACAGCAGTTTCTACTGTTTTTGCTTGTCTGCAGACTAAAACATAAGATACATATGAAATCATGCTGCAAGCAGTCATCGATCGCTGCCACGAGATTGCACTTTACCCAGACCCAGCAACCATAATTGTTGACTTCGAGCAGGCGGTCATCCAAGCCATCAACAATGTTTTTGGACCACAGACAAGGACACAGGGTTGCTTCTACCACCTGACTCAGAGTACCTGGAGAAAAATACAGGACCTTGGCCTGACCAACCACTGCAAAGAGAGTAATGACTCGTCAATTCTGTGGAGTGATAGACTCACTGGCATTTCTACCAGTTTATGATGGACTAGCAGGAATGCAGCTACTCAAAGCTAGATGTCCTGAAGAGGCAGCTCCACTGCCAGAGTATTTCGACCAAACCTACTGTATTTTTCTGATACTTATGTTCAGAGAAGAAGACGTAACCCCCAGCCAGGCTTTCCAATACTAAACCTTCGACGCATTCCAGTAAGATCCTCTCCACAACTTTGGAACATACATCAAGCCACCATGAATGACTGTCCCAGAACCAATAACCTATGTGAAGGTTGGAACAATAAATTTTACCTTCTTGTTGAATACCAGCACCCATCTATCTGGAAACTTATTAGAACCATTCAAAAGGAAGAGGCTGCTGTAAGTGTAGTGATTGCTAAGGACTCAGTCGGAGAACCACCCAGGAAGAAAACAAATAAAGTATATGTTGATTTGCAACAAAGACTAAAGAATTTATTCAGAGACTATACAGAATGAAGGAAAAACATCGATCAAGTGTTGCGAGGACTTGGTCACAACATTAGATTCTAGTTAAGATTTTGGTTTCTCAAGTTGTTATAAAAGTGTCCTCAATCAGTGTTTTCATGTCTGATCCGTGTGCCTGCACGAATTTTAATCATTGTACTTACACGAATTTGAAATTCATGCAATTTTATATTTATTTCCAATAAACATTTTTTCAGTTGTGCCATTTCTTCCTATTTTTCCACTTGTGCCATTTTTACCTGGGCCATTTTTACCTGTGCCGTTTTTACCGTGCCTTTTCTTCCTGTGCCATTTTTACCAGTGCCATTAATACCGTTCACCGTTCTTCCTATCGGTAGATACTTTAGTTCGGTAAGGGGAGTTTTCGAACTGGCAATGTTAAATAAACCTTCTTTAATTTTCTCTGTGAAAATAATTCCCTTAAAATGACATCGTCCATTGGTAGCGAAAATAACATAAACAAGGTATGGTTGCAGTGAAGGGATGTGTGATTTTGATGACGTTTGACAAAATTAATGTTGGAGTGTCTTGCCAAACGTTGGAAGTTATGGATTACTTATATGAAGTGTTGTGGTTTACGAGTTCGATTTCCTGTCCTATGCTATTATAAATGTTTTATACGTAGTCCTGTTGGTTACGTCATCATCATTCATTGGACCGAATCGTAAATGTATTTTCGGAACGACTATACAGTCGCCCCCCAAAATATTTATTTCACCTTTGCATTTTGAAACAATGAATGCAACGTTTGGAAATATCAGTAACTTCTATGTACTTGTATACATGCTATCTTTATTTTGTAAAAAAAAGAAAAAAAAAACGGATTTTTGTGCAACGTATGAAATGCAGTATCTATTAAAACAGCGGCAAAGCTTATTTTGGAAAGAAACTTTTTAGTATATTGTGTATGTAGTCGAAGTGTTTACTGTTAATAAACACTTCTCTTTATATGAATGAAGCGAGGTGGGTGTTCCTGCCTGCATCATAAAGCCTTTGCATTTAAATATTATCCTGGCATATCCATGTGTATTGTAAAAATAGGCAGTGTAATGAAGACTTCAATTTTTCTTTACATTGAAGTGAATGGAACAGCTCGTTTTTATCACTGCATAACCACACATCAGCACATCACAAATATCAGTAAAACCACCACCTCCCACACAGTAGCGAATTAATGTTTCGTCAGGGTCGGCACGAAACCACGACTAAACTATTTACCTTTATAGCTACGTATATATCTCACCTACGAATAAGGCAGTGTTTAATTGTGCTTGTGGTCATGAGGAGCTCCACGCATGCCTCTCTTAATGCGTTAGTGTTCATCAGCCAGAACTTTAGCTACAGGTGTTCCTTACATCGTAGGCGGCCGACGACAGAAGGAACGGGTGGTGAGAGGGGTTGTGTCTGAAAGAGACGAGACAAGACAGAATTAAGATAAGCTGCAGAAAAGGATGCTTCATTCTTATAGGTACACACACACACACACACACACACACACACACACACACACACACACACACACACACACACACACACACACACACACACACACACACACACACACACACACACACACACACACACACACACACACACACACACACATTAAATGTGTTGCCCAGTCTCTCTCCTTGGTCTTTTTCGTTCTTCATACCCTTCTCCTCACTTAGCCCCATTAGGCAGAGGTCTTCTCCAGGTTAAATAAATACACCTGCCTGAAGCAATTACAGAATAAAAAGACGTCATTGTACTCAGTGGGTTATTGGAGATTGTTTATAGGGTATCGATGATGGTGGTAGTCAGTTAGCACAACAATGGGAAATACAGGTAATAAGTCATAAGAGAAGACAGTGTTGATAACGGCGACTGTGCTGGTGGTCATCACTGAGAGAGAGAGAGAGAGAGAGAGAGAGAGAGAGAGAGAGGAGGAGGAGGGAGGGGTACTGGAGAGCCCTAAGCTTAGGCAAAGCATATATCAGCCTAACCTAACCTATCTTAACCTACTTTAACATAGGAACTTAACCTACGCTGTCCTAACCTAAGCCACCTCCACCTTATTCAACCCCATTCAACCTTGCTTAAGCCAAGTATCACACAGTAAATACAGTAAGGCAACCCGGAATTTGTAATCAGTAACTGTCTATAATAATAAGTTCGCCAGTAAAGCGCGTTTCCGCTGCCCAAATCACCTGCAACACAAGATTTTGGTCAGGTCCGAAAAGTTTGTATAGCACGAGTAGAATGTGCATAACACGAGACTCAGGCTGCAGCCTGCCCACATATCGCAGTTCCTACCGTTGGGCGTCCCTGGATCCCATTGCACAAGGCACCAGACTCACCCAGCCCCCCTATCCTCTCTACCATACTCTTTCAGTACCTTGCTGGATAGCTCTCGATGTTATTGAGACGGACTTTTCGGAACTGGAAGGGTTAGGTATCGTATACCCTTTCTTAAATTAAATAGAAACTTCTGTAGGAAGAAAAATACCGTCAGATAATACTGATACTTACGATGCGACCTAGCGTAAACAAAACATCATCTGACCGCTAGTATTAGCATCTTTCCTCTACACTGCTTCTTTTGCTGCCAGCTGTTGTTCCACATAGCTACATGACCCTCTTCAAAAGAGAGATTTAATTAAAAAAAACAAAAAAAAAAAACAACGTAGGCATTGTTTTTCAGAATTGTGTTGAGGGCACGTATGTCCACGTCGTTTCCAAGAGAGAGACACAAACCTCACAGACTTGACGGTAGAGGAGAAGTGATACGGTCTTTCTACGTATGGAGCACCTTATTTGTCACATTTGTGTCAGAAAACTATTTCAGAGAGATAGAGAGATAGGTGGATAGATAAATGAATACATGGAAAGAAAGATAAACACATAGACTGATGGTAGCTAGTGCAATGCGAGAGGGATGTGAGAAAGACTGGAAAGGGACTAAAAACAAGTACACACACAAACTAGGTCCAGAAATGAGTTGCCCTGTGTTATAATTATAATATGATCATGAAATGCGTAAAGGAAGGAAAGGCAGGGAGAGAGAGAGAGAGAGAGAGAGAGAGAGAGAGAGAGAGAGAGAGAGAGAGAGAAGGGGGGGAGGGGAACGTGGAAACTAACAGAGAAGATAGAGGCAGTGATAGAAGAGGTAGTGAGCGAGGGGAAGGAGTGAAGGGGAGGGAGCGTGACGAAGATTGAGGGAATGTGGTCGAGAGAGTCAGGTGTGATTGATGTGAGGGAGGGTATATGTCCAGGCAGTAAGAAGGGTATGAGGTTGTGAGGTTCTGTGGGAGAGATGAAAAGGTGTGTGTGAAAGGATTTGAGAAAGTGTATGAAGGAGAATTGGCCTATCATTGGGAAGTATGAAAGAATACTGCTTTATAAGGGAGAGTAGAAGGCACTCAGAGAGCGCATACCTCCGCCAGTGCCATTGCCATTAAATAGGATCCAAATCTGGATCCTGGGATATAGGATCCGGATCCGGATCCCCCCCCAAAAAAAAAAATTTAATCAATTCTTTTTTGGTCCATGGCCCACCATTCCACAAAATTTCATTGAATTTCATTGAGAACTTTTGGAGATATTGTGTGGAATACTCCGGATCCGGATCCGCCCCCAAATTTAATCATTTCTTCTTAGGCTCATGGACCACACACCCACAAAATTTCATCAAAATCCGCACATAACTATTTGAGTAATCCTGGATCCGAATCCGTGGATACAGGATCCGGATCCGCCTCAATATTTAATCAATTCTTTCTTGGTCCATGGCCCACCTTTCCACAAAATTTCATAGAAAATCATTGAGAACTTTTGGAGATATTGTGCCAGATACCCCGGATCCAGATCCTGCCCAAAATTTAGTAATTTCATCTTTGGCCGATGATCCACCCTTCCATAAAATTTCATCAAAATCCATTCTAAACTTTTTGAGCGATCCTGCTAACAGACAGACAGACAAACAAACAAACAAACGCAGGGTAAAACATAACCTCCTTGGCGGAGGTAAAAATATCCCGTAATAATGTAGATATGAGGGAAAGAGTACGAGGAAGAGTAAAGTTGTGAGAGAAGAGAAAGAAAGGCATTATGGAGAATAGGATGGGTGAGTGATATGAACAGATATAACTGTGTGTGTGTGAAGGAAAGGGAAGAGGAGAATGAAGGAAAGGGAAGAGGAGAATGAAGGAGAGGGAAGAGGAGTATGAGGGAGAGGGAAGATGAATATGAAGGAGGGAAAGAGGAGTATGAAGGAGAGGGAAGGGGAAAGAAGCCCGGTAGTACAACTTGAGATGCAGAAAGAGCTGAGTGACAGAGGCAGCTGTCATAACTTCCCAGTGCACGGACTACTGCATCAGAGTACTTTATTTAATAATATTCACCTGGGACACGAAAATTATTAATAAAGATCATTTTTCTATAGCAAAGTATTATCAGCCGTTATTACCATTTCTCAACAAAGAACTGGGTGATAAAAACTGTCATGACTTCTTAGTACATGCAAAGTAGCAACAGATGTGTCATTGTAATCGTACATAATTGCATTGAGATAGGGATGTTGATATCACTGATATTTCCCTGTAGTATACCACATCCCACTTCAGCCATTAAGTTATCAACAACTACCACGGGTCATCGTCATCAGTATCAGTCTATCAACCACTACAGACACCCCTGCCTTTACCATTTCTGTCCTTACTTTTACCACCATTACCTTTCTAATTAACTTACGATTATTGCTTATTCCTACCATCAACAACCCTCACCATCTTCTGCCTGCCTTACCATTACCATTACCACAACTGCATAGACCACCACCACAAAATCTTGTCTCCACCACCCACATTCACTCCACACTTCTTTTTAAGCATACTGCTTACAGCCCTACCAGCATTCTTGTCTCTCAGTATGGTATGAAGATATACATGTAAATTTTCCTGCTTTATTCCCTCTCTGTCTGTCTCCTTTCCCGCATATTTACCTACCCACCTCCCTCCCTCCCTCTACGTGCGTGCCTAGATCCCATGTGTGTGTAGTGACCTTGCTGGTAATGTCAACACAGGCAAGGTTGATGTCTGGTCGCGATACTCGTCCTTTACTCTGACATATAACATTTTACATCACAAGTTTTCTCACTGTTTGTTTGTCCTCCCTTTTTTCTACAGTTTTTTCTACCGGCTTCGGTAGGATGGATTGTCGGGTGGTGGTGAGAGCCTGAGGCGGGTGCGATTCAGCTTTAGACCCAGTTAAAAATTACGTAACTATATCTTTCAACAGAATGTTTACCCCCAACACCCATACCACTGTACCGCCTATCCATCCATGAGCACTCAGTGGAGGAGAATGTTGTGTGATGCTGGGACCTGCCCCTGCCGGAGGTTGAAAGGGTGTCGGGGACGGGGGTGATGAAGGGAGGGAGAGACGTGATACTGTACATGTTTGGAAGGAGGGAGGAGAATCAGGCGGTAAGCAGGGAGGGAGCTAGAGTAGAGTAGGCCAGGGTATGTTGGTTGAGAGAGGAGTTAAGCAGGGAAATGTGAAGGCACAAGGAGAGAGGGCAAGAAAGATGGAAGGAGAGGTGGGAAGTTGGGAAGGGAGTGAGGGAATACCCGTAGGCTGGGGAGAAGCAGAGAGGAAGAGGGAGGAGAATGAAACTGGAAAGGAGGAAATGTGGAGGAGAGAGAGAGCAGGCAGTCAATAAAGATGGGGCACTGAAAGCTAGGCTGGGGAGGATAATGGACAGGGTAGGAAAAGGTAGCAAGGTGACGGGGTAAGGCAAGTTACGAGAAGGTAGGAGAGACATTGTGAGGGATAGGGTGGAGGATGAACAGACTGAGGCAGGGTACGAGGATGGGCTATCAGAATGAGGCAAGATAGGAAAGACAGGGTGAGGAATAGAGTGGAGGATGACAGACTCGCTACTGTGAATGCACCTGGTTATTTAATTCAGGCTGACACCATATAGTTCTGTTCAGCTGGGAAAACATTACGCTCAAGGGGTTAACGTAGGGTGGGTTAAGATAAGATAAGAATAAGGGTGAGGTCAAGCAGGTATTACCGTTGGCGTCACATGCGTCCCTTTCCCCCCCTTCTCCCCCTCGTGACTCCACACCCCCTTCCCTGACACCACACCCACTGCCCCCTCCCCTCATCGTCCCATCTCACCACCACCACAGTTAATTATGATAGGTACCTCAGTCGTGCCTGAGTTGCACTCTGTCCCCATTTGTTATTTTTCTTCTGGTAATTCTGGGCATTGTGTGTGTGTGTGTGTGTGTGTGTGTGTGTGTGTGTGTGTGTGTGTGTGTGTGTGTGTGTGTGTGTGTGTGAAGTAGATGGCGAGTACATGGGTAGGGAGGGGAGGGTAACCTAGGAGCGTCTCTTCTTTTGTAGGGATATGGGATGTAGAAACCACCATCCACTTTTTATGGAGCAAATAACCTCGGAGATATTATGAATAAGAAGGTGGGGATTGTGAGGGAGTTTCAGGGCCGTCCTTCTCTGATGGTTGCCTTGACATACATCAAAGAATTTTGTTCTAGAATCTAGATTTTCACATCCCATCTGGAATTGGAACCAGAATTAGAATGAACCATTACATCTGTCCGTGAGTCAAATTTTCGTTTTAATTTTTTCTGGTCATTGCCAAGTGCGTGTGTGGGAGTGAGCTTGTCACCTAGTCCAGTTTCGTGTCCTGATTCTTCCCATTGGCAGGTTCCCAGCTGTCAGGATAGCATATTTGGTGGCATTATCCATCTTGTTCTTGGCTCACAAAAACCAGTAGTGTGGTGCTGGATATTAATGGAAATATTGCTGAAGTGTTGTTATCTTGTGTCTGGCGTCGCCATCATCAAGGCACTCCATCACTACCGGCAATCTCAAAAACTGGTGTGGCTGGATTGTGCACAGTATTTCCAGATCTTGAGCGAGTCTTCGAATTGGAGGGGTTAGATATAACCATTATTGACCCCATCGCTGGTCGTTCTATAGCTGCCGTTGTAGATGGCCATTGTTCTCCTGTATGTGTCAATAGTTGTGTTTTTCAGGGCTCTGTCCTATGAGCAACTCTCGTCCTTTTATTCATCAGTGACCTTCTAAGCTGTAGACTACATCTAACCCTATCCACTCATACGCTTATGAATCCACCCTTCACCTTTCCATTCGCTTCCCGGAGCGTCCATCACAGCAGTTACTTTAACAAACAAGGGATGCGGCTATGGCACACCTAATGTCTGACTTGGCTCGTATCTCTGACTGCGGTAAAAGTATTCTTGTTTTTTTTAATGCGTCAAAAACTCAGTTCTTACACCTATCAACCCGTCAGAATCTTCCACAGGAGTACCCACTAATGTTTAATATCCAGCCCAATCCAGCATCATCTCAACACATACTTGGGGTTTCATTCTCTGGGGATTTATCTTGGAGAGATCATATTACATCTCTTGTAAAACCTGCTTCCAAGAGATTAAGTGTGCTAAGCTGACTCCATACCTTCTTTAATCCTGTACAGTTGTTGACTTTATGCACGGGTTTTATTCACCCATGTGTAGAGTACAACTCTTCTGTGGGGAGGCTCCCCACATCCAGGTCTTCTCAACAAGGTGGAGTCAAAGGCTTTTCATCTCATTAACTCTCCTCCTCTTACTGACTCCCTTCAACCTCTGTCTCTTCGCCGTACTGTTTCATCTTTATCTCTTTTCTGTCGCTACGTCAGTGGTCACTGCTCCTCTGAACTGACCCTTCCACCACTACGACGGGTGCGTAACACCCATCTAGCAACAAACTCCCATCCCTTTTCTGTCCAGCTCTCTAATGCAAGAGTTAACCGTTGCTCCCAGTCCTTCATGTATGCAACGGGTCAACCCTGGAACTGTCTCCCTCTGTCTGTATTTCCTACTTCCTATGATCTCCAGTATTTCCTACTTCCTATGATCTCCAGTATTTCCTACTTCCTATGATCTCCAGTCTTTCAGACGCAGTGTGTCCAAGCATCTCGAAATGAACGGATCTTGAATTTGGCTCTGTGTTGTATTGTTTTTGTTTATTCTTGGAGGGAACGGTTTGTGGGCTCCTGGCCTTTGGTTCCTTCTTCCTTGCATAAAAAAAAGAAGTAACCTAACGTTAGCTTTGGGAAAAAATACGTTTTCGAACTATTAGGTTATTAATGATATCTTTTATTTCCTCCGCCAGCGTAGTTGGATGGAGGTTATATATTCACCCATGCCTGTTTGTCTGTCTGCAAGATATGTCAAAAAGTTGTTCTTGGATTTCAGTGAAATTTGGTGGATAGGTGGGAAGTGGGTCAAGGAAGAGTTGATTAGCTTTCGAGGTTGATCCGGATCCAGATGCAGGAATATAACATAAAATTTACTGGCGTTGGCTGAGGTATGCGCTGTGTGAGATTTTGTATCAGGATAAACTAAGACCGTAGAATTATTTGACTATGTGAGACCATAAAAGTATTCGTCTGGCAATAGGAGGGAATTGCAACAGTGAACCTTAAATTTTATTAGTGTTGGCGGAGGTATGTGCTCTAGTTTTCTTTGAACTTGTTGGGCACAAATTTAAGTAGAACAAAATTAAATGTTACAGGATAAAAACTGTACTATAGGTCACAAAGATGTAATTAACGTGTTGATGGTGACAACTTGGAGGTGAATACTAGACAGCTAGAGCATGCAGTCGTAAAAATGTCATTTAGGTAAAGAACTTTGATGAATAGAAAAAATGTCATGTGAACAGTCCTTTCTGTGCAATGATGTCAGCTTTTTATATATATGTCTTACTACCACCAGACGTTTTAATGCAACTTTTTTTTTTTTTTTTACCCTCCACCTGACATAGGCAGAGGAGGGCATTGTTATCACTGGTGTCCATCCGTAGAGTTGGATGGTTGGACATAGAGATTTTCGGTTCTGGAGCAAATCTCGGAAAGTATTAACTATAGAGTCATGAAATTTTACATGGGTATGTGTCTTATTGTGAACTGGTGCCTTTTGATAGAATGCTGTGTCATTATTTTATTTTTTAAATAAAAACAAATTTTCTCTTATTTCAGCGCGACCTAAGCAAGTAATCTCAGGCCACAAATCAAAAAGTATATTCACTATAGAGTCATGAAAAGAGGGGGGGGGGGAGTGAGAGTCGTTATGCGTTTGATTAGGTGTGCAGGGAGGTGGGGGGAGAGTATATGCTTGGTCAGATGGAGGCTTGCAACAGCGTAGCGTAATTGCCTTTGTTTTTCTGTCCCAGTGTGGGCATAGACTTGTTCATCTTTTCCCTAAACCCCAGCAGTCCTCATATGTGCCATATTCTGTTATGTTTCACCACTTTGACGCCGATGCCTTCCGCAAATATTGAATAGATGCTGGATGCTAGGGCTGTCTCATTCACGACTGGTGTGATGGCGTAAGCGAGGGTATAATATTTTATGACACGTCGGTAGGTCTTGCGGAAGCTCAATAATATATGTTTTAACAATATTCATATCGTCAGACTTTTCCCTCTTCCTGCCTGGGATGCGACCTTTTAGATAGCGGATTATTTCTCAGACTACTTCACCACCACTTCTTGTACTGAAGGGCGTAAGGAAATGTAAATGTGTAGGAAGATAGGGTATTGGTGTGATGCACAGTTGACCACACATGAATCTGGAACAGTGTCTGTGTGAAGCGGTCTGACTACAGTTTCTGCCGTTCATGTATCATAGTTACGTCTCATTTCAGCTAGTATTTGACACCCAGGGGCGTACCTGGAGATATGGGGGCCCGGGGGGCTAGGTTCATTGCGTGGATCCCGGCTGAGATATTAGATAAGTTTTGAGAATGAGGGGGGGCCCCGCAAAGAACCTAGCCCCCCCTCATTCTCAAAACGTATCTAATATCTCAGCCGGGATTGTCGGGATGGTAAATATGTATACAAATATGTTTTTAAATATTAATAAAAAAAGCTTATAAATTTCTAAGGCTTTTTGGGGCCCCCCTCTCAATTGGGGGCCCGGGGGGCAGTTTCAAACAGCCCCCCCCCCCGCCCCCCCTCAGGTACGCCACCGTTGACACCTCCGTTCTTACTTGCCAGTGCCACCAACAAACCTGTAATTGTGTCAGGGTTGTCAGATGTACCAAATGCTAGACCTCTGATACACATTGTTGCTATCCCAGGTTCATATGTTGCCAGTTAGACATACAGCAAGTCCTCTGTAAGGGACCTAGGGACCTTTGAGGCACTACTTGTTCGTACTCGCTTGTGATTTATATAACTCTCTCTCTCTCTCTCTCTCTCTCTCTCTCTCTCTCTCTCTCTCTCTCTCACTACCGATATGCAATTTTAGTAAGCTTAGGGGTCACAAATTATAGTGTAAGGTGTAGAAAAATACAGGTAACTAGCCTAGCATTGTTTTTATACCGGTATTGCTAGTAATTGAAATGAAATTATACTGTACACTGAATATTTTTCCATTCCTTTAACAGTGAAGGAATGACACACGTACCTGCGTTGGAAATTGACGTCAGTAGAGCTCTGGTGGAGTGATTTCTTGTTGCGTCCAGTATAGAGATAATATATAGATGGAAAGAGAGAGAGAGAGAGAGAGAGAGAGAGAGTGTGTGTGTGTGTGTGTGTGTGTGTGTGTGTGTGTGTGTGTGTGTGTGTGTGCTCGATGTGTATGTGCGCGTCCCTGTGTACGTATGTGGGAGGGAGGAGGTGGGCATAAGCATTAATAATCTTTCCCCGAAGCGTGGTTAGTAAAGTCACATCTCGTCGACTATGATCCCATCTCGAGGAGGATGATAACATCTCTTAAGACTGATTGTAAATGTGGAAGACGAGCGAATCACCTCCAATCCTCTGAGCCTTGTTGCTTCCTGCCTAATTGATGTGGATGGTTGTGCGGGAGGCGGGGTAGCCTTGTACCAGTACACACCTAGAGGCCTTATGGGTCAGGCCTCACGCGTAGCTTTGTTATTATTATTATTATTATTATTATTATTATTGATGATGATGATGAAAGTGATGATGATGATGGTGATGATGATATGATGATGATGTTGAAGGTGGTGGTGATGATGATGATTATCATCTTAACGGTACATCAGTTCTGAAATGTGAGTGTTTGGTGCGGCGTTTTGAAATCGGGCCATGTGAGGTGTGGCAGTGTGAGCTGTTGCAATGACCTTTACAGTTTTTTTTTTTTTTTTCCAAATACCCAGTCGATAAAGCGATATTATTAGCAACACAGCAGTTAGACAGAGATACAATGACATCATCTAGAAACTCGAACGAAAAACACGGTTAAACCCTAAGTTGTACACTCGATC
Source organism: Coenobita brevimanus (assembly GCF_032717465.1). NCBI lineage: Eukaryota > Metazoa > Arthropoda > Malacostraca > Decapoda > Coenobitidae > Coenobita > Coenobita brevimanus. Next base: position 7,662,582 of record NC_137046.1, read on the forward strand.
AAAAAACGATTTTTACACAGATGATTGACGGTTTCACATTGAGCGCTGTTGTTAATCGCGTTTTTTCTTTATCCGAATATTTCTGAACGAATTGTTTATTTGTACGTTGCGTAGAGTTCTTTCTTCATGTACTGATAAAATTAATACCCCTATATATTGATGAGAAAGTATAGAGGAATATTCTCGTACGCTTCCTCCACGTTTCAAAATGTTAAGACGAAGGATGAAAAGTTGTTTTTTGATCAAGTATACACCGAAGAATTAAAGAGACAAGAAACTAAGTTTGCAAACATTTAGCTTGTCAGTAAATCACCATCAGCACACCATACCTCACAATCACCACTGGACGCTGGCAATTGTGGTGCAAAACGAGCAGTAAATCACAACCAGGTAAGTACCCTTTTCCTCGTATAACGTTTGTTCTGTGCCGCCTGTTGTATAATATTATCTGAGACTGAATAGCTGTATAGCAAGAACCCATTGCATCATTCATCTCTCGTAACAATGTGCAATATTGTTTCAGTACCTGGGTCATTGAAGCAAGCTTAGATTTGTTGTGATCGGAGAAATATCTGGCTGGATAATGTTAGTTTGTGGTAGGTGGGGGCGCATACCATCCACTCACTCAATGTAATGCTGCTCTCGGGTGTCTGCCCTGTCCTTTCCTCCATCATTCTCTCCTTCCATCTTCTTCTATCTTTCTTTCCTCATTGTTTCCTCGTCCTTCTGCCTACGGGTGACTTTACACTCCCTCTTCTGTCTTTCATTCCTTCATTCTTTCCTCTTTCTTCTGCCTGTGGGAGACTCTACACTGAGTGACAAGTCAAATGGTTTCCTGTACACCAGGAAACCATTTACTACGCTGAGTGGTAACCATATAACCAAATTTTGGCACCTGGTGGTTTAGTGGGTAATTATTGCACTCCAATCGGATTGAGCCGGCGAAGGTTTATATCCAAGGGTTGATTGGGGTTTATTGCTCACGTAATGCCACTCGGGGATGGGTGAGGTTGGTCATTCTCATCTTAAATGTCAGGACCAACTGTCTACCCCCGGGCTCCTACGCTCCTCATGGGGCAACGTAGGATTGGATGATGGATGGATGGATAATGTTAGTAATGGTGGTGAACCATAACTTCAGTATTTTCTTAAACATTCCCAAAGTTATATACATATATTTCGATAGATAGGTAGATAGATAGAGGTGTATGGTGTGTAGGAGGACTACTGGGCCTTGAGAGCAGGCTGTGAAGCCTTATATATATATATATATATATATATATATAAATCATTTCCTGTGGCACCCTCGGGGATGCATAGGGCCTCGATGAACTCACACCACATCCTATCTTGTGCTAACTCAAGATCTCCCCAACACTCATCTACAGCTTCCCGTCTCATTGTCCTCACCCACGTCTCTTTTGGCCTTCCTCTACCTCTCCTACCAAGTGCCACCCACCCTGGTGTACCTCGTACTATTCCCTGTCTCCTATACACATGTCCTAGCCACTTCCATCGTGAGAATCTAACATATTCATCGATCGGCTGCACTCCCGTTATTTCTCTAATTCTACTATTTGGTATCCTTTCCCACCACTTAACTCCTAATATTCTTCTAAGTGCTTTATTTTCAAACACCAAGAATTTATTTTCCATAGTCACTGTGCTGTACCAAGACTCGTGTCCATAAATTAAGATACTCCTAACCATTACCTTATAAAGTTTGATTTTTGTATGCACAGAGAAATTGTTATTATTCCAAATATTTTTAAGCATTCCCATTGCCTGATTAGCCTTCTTTAACCTTTCCTCGAATTCAAAGTTCAAAGAACCATCCTTGGCTAAATAAGTACCTAAATATTTAAACCTATCAACTTGCTTTACAACCATACCTCCAATTACACATTCCTGCGCATTTTCCATATTCATATTGATTATTTCAGTTTTTCCACAATTAATAACCAAACCCACCTTGCGACCTTCGCTCACCAAACAGTCCAACACTCTCTGCATCTCTTCTGGCCCATCACAAATCAAAACTATATCATCTGCATAATCTAAATCCAAAAGTTTCCTGTTCTCTCCCCAAAGTATACCTGCACCGGTTTCTGTTCCAACGCGTTTCATAATGTAATCAATGACCAATATAAATAGTAAAGGCGATAGAACACCACCTTGAATTACTCCGGACTTGACTTCAAACGAATCACTCAGACAACCATCAACCATCACTTTACAAAATGTGTCCTCATGCATGTTCATAATGACCCTTACATACTCCTCTGGTATTCCATAATGTCTCATGATCTTCCCCATAGTCTCTCTCGAAACACTATCAAAAGCCTTTTCAAAATCAACAAAACAAAGACTTAACGGTACTCTCATTTCATTAACTTGCTGCATCAAATGCCTAACTATAAAGATCTGATCATTGCAACCACGTCCCTTTCTAAAACCAGCCTGTTCATCCCTCAGAATACCCTCAACCACCGGCTCCAACCTATATAACAACACTCTACTGAAAACTTTCAAAGCTATCGGTGACAAAGAGATTCCCCTCCAATTACCACATTCACTCAGGTCTCCCTTCTTCGGAACTTTAACAATTACACCATTCTTCCAAACTGATGGTAGTAACCCCGTCACCCATATCTTATTGAACAGCTTGGTCAAGATCATTATTAATCTATCCCCCTCCACTTTAAACATTTCCGGAAATAAACCATCCTCCCCTGGTGCCTTATTATACAGATTTTATAGCACTTTCAGCAGGCTGTGTAAAGAACTGTGTGGGGGGATTTGTCTGTCTGTCTGCTGGGTTTAGACCTACGAATATCTTGACCAGGATTCAAGAAACATCATCTTGTGGGAGAATTTTGGTAGCTTGACTCTGTTCACCATATCCACTTTTGTCCATTATCGCCTGGGAATATCTTCAAAGTAAGAGGCCACTAGAGTAAAAAGAATTTTACATCAAGCAAGTACTTGGCTCTCCACCCCAGAGATATTGTAGTTTATTTATTTATTTATTTATTTATTTTGCTGCACACAGCCGATTATATTTAGCTTAGGAAGAACATCATAGACTCAGGAGGTTAAGGCCATGAAACAAAATCATCAGGGTGTCACAATTTATCTAGGAGTTAAGAAATTAGTTGCACTACAAATTAAAGCACTGGATTGTGTATAGAAAGAATAATTTTCACACAGTTCAAATCATATTTCATGGAAAAAGATAGAAGCAGAGGTTCATACCCTTCAAAACTTGTACCTTCCAAAAAACGTTGAGCAAAAGAAACCCCGTCGCTAAATGTTTTGCTTGGTTCAGGTGACTGTTAAGAAGAAATTATGTAAATGTTATGAGTAAAGGAGAGAGGCCACTAATTAAACAGTAATTCTTATTAAAAGCTTGTCCTATACGTCGACTAGAGGTATCTCAGTTTATAACATAAAAGCACAGATTAAGAACGACCATAAGCTGTTGTTCATTATTTTCAAATGACAGGATAATGCTGAGTTGGTAATTACATCACAGTCTTTGTGTCAGATTATATTTGAGGTAATCGCCGTAGCATAATCATTGGCTGTGTAGGTAAATGAAGTTGAACATTTCTGCCACACCCGAGTCATAAACACACGCAACAAACTGCTCCGAGACGCGGTGAACTGCAACATACGAGTTACAGATATATGCAACAAACTACCCTGAGACGTGGTGAACTATGATACTTGAGAGTCATAAATAAATGCAGTAAGTTTCCCAAAGACGACGCTGTGACTGTGATACACCCTTGACTTTCCCACATTAACTCATCCACTATTCCAGATTTCCGGAATATGAATAGACTCTGCCGCCGGTAACGAGAATGATATTTAAAAATACATCCTGTTTCTGTTGACATTATCTTGTCCCAGATTTTCGTCATTTGGCAACTTATCTCCTGACGCAAAGGGGCAGAATAAGACTATACAACAGCTTTATATACTTTCCGAGCACTTCGTCATGACTGACACCACATCCTGGCGTTGATTTGTTCTGAAAGCTCATCATTCAAGATGGAGAGATGGCGATTTAGGGCCAAGTTAGAGTAAAATGAGAAGAATAATGCTGGCCTTAATGGAGACAGTCTACAGCTGTTTCACAGCAGTAGGTCACGCTTAAGTTAAATATCGTCCCCTGGCGGTTGTAACAATAAAATTAACACATTGCACACTCGACATCAGAAGTCCTGTCGCCTCTCTTGTTTTTCTCTCCATGGACTTTTAAAATCATCGTGGTTAATCTGCACCAACAGACATTGATTTATTTGACCATAGATCAGTGTTATCAGTGTTGGTTGCTGTGGATTCATCACACTCTTTTCAAAATCTTTAGAAAAAAAAAAGTAGGAGGGACTAAACTACTTTTGATGCCGACATTATTTTAAGCGTTTATGTGACAAGTTTATGTGGAGTGATCTATGAGAAAGGAGGGTGTGAGCTGGGAGCAAGGCAGTGAAGTGGCATTGGACAGGGCGACATGGAGGCGATTTGTTTATGGCCTCCCATACGGGATTGAGGCATCTGGCAATAGATAGGTAGATAGTAAGAATATTAGACTAAACTTTCATTCATATAATTGTTGTCAGTTTCATTGTGTTATCGTTATCTTTTTTTTTTTTCTTCTTCTTTTTTTTTAATGTGGTCACCCTGTATGGTCTGTTGAGTTAGGCGTCTGACAGTAGATGGAAAAAATTATATTCTCTTGCACATCAGACGAAGGCCACAATTACCGGCAGATAACATGTGATATGAACTGCTGTTTTGGTATGCTGTTTTGCGGGTTTATAATTTACAATATAATTTACACTAATCCTCGCCTATAAAACTTCATGACGGTTTTCCTGGACTGCATGATTGTTCTTACATTTTATCCTTCTGCCATTAATTTCCTGCACTGGTTACTCAGATGGAGCTCTCTATTTGTGTCTCATGTAATACTAAGCAGTATCGTAAGGAGCGTTAAGTCTGTGCTTGCTGGTTCTTGACTTTCCTTACATGCGCCGGTAGGATTTTTAATGTATATATGCTGATATTTAAATAGAATAAAGAAATATTGTATAGATCAATAGATGGAAAGACAGAGACATACAGATAGATATAAATATAGATATATTTGCAGGTAAGCACGGATTAAAGTTGTCTCCTTCTCTCCCCGATATGACGTCAACCCACGTGCCCGCCAACGCAGCCAGTGCCGCACCACCAGTCATCCTCTTTAGTGATCTTATGCAGGTGTGGTGCGGGAGGGGCCTCAACACACGCAGTCTTTACACCTCCACCTCACCTTCTCCCAGGATTATACCCTAAGTTATTTTTTCCATCCATATCGGAGGCATGAGTCACTTTCTAAGAATTTTCATTGATGTTTTTCCACTTTATTATATATTTCTTGTCTTCAGTGATTGTGATTTTTGTTTCCAGTGATTGTGATTGTCTCCTTTTATTTCATTTGACAGTTGCTTGAGTTGATTGTGGGAATCTTAGGCGTTTCTTCTTTTTCTGTCGATAACAGTAGTCTAGTTTATACAAATTGTTAAGTAATATGTGTTTTACTTCAGTCACAGGTTTTAAGAATTCTGTTACTTTTGCTGTTGTTGAAAGATTTACCCTGTCACTCCGACAGGCCTCTGGTAAGCAGAATAATATTATTTGGTGTAAGTGAGAAAGTTATAGATAAACGTTTTCGTTCTTAGTGAAAAGGTTAATCAGTAATATTTGAAGATTCCCAAGAGATGTAATGTATCAGTATTTTTATTTCCTATTTTTGCCCTACTGGTACGGTATGCGCCTCCACTTATCTCACTAGTGTTTTCCTTGATCCCCTCTCTCTTTTGTCCATCTCTTTCCTGGTTTTAAATAATGGCATTGGTGTTAACTGCCGGGTGTATTTCCCTTCATTCCTCACCTTGGCGTTCTCTTGTTACCGGGAGCTGTGGTTAACATCCGGGTACGTCTGTGTGGCTGGAGGGATGATGGTTTGGTGGGTGTGAGTCCGGCCCGGCGGTGGTGGGTCAGTGTGAGAGGAAGTACTTGTGAAGGGCAGCGTGATGTGGGTAAGGGCGGAGGTTTTACTGATCTTAACGAGATGAATGATATCTGTACGAGTATAATGATCTTGTACTCCTTTCTAGCAGACACAATTAACTCTCGTTAGCTGGATGACGTGATTCAAAATATATTTTCATCATCTCCATGTTACTTTATTAGTGTTTGGAAATTAAAGGTTTTCGTACTGGAGAGCTTAAATATAACCTTCATATTCCCAATCAAAAGAGTCTGCCCAATGCTGAACCAAGTTACCTAGACTAAGCAATAATAAGTACAGTACAACACCGGATTACAGGCGATCAAGGAGAAATTGCGTTCAGTTAGGAAAAAACTGAAATAAAAATGAGAGAAGTGATGTGAAAGTGAATTAGAGTAACAGTGAGAGAAGAGACGCTTGACATGAAGGCCCGGGCAGGTTAATAGAGGCTGAAGGATCACTGTCACCCTCATTTGTGTCCTATTCCGTTTAATTCTCTGCTGAAGCCAGTGTGTGGGTGGGTGGAGGCTGAGAGGGAACTATAGACAAATTAATGCTAACATCTCGTCTTCCATGATTCCTTTGTCGTATTCTCCCAACCATTAGACAGTTTTATTCTACTTGGGAGAGATTTTTCGAACTGAGTTTTTTTTTTTAATGCGAGGAAGAAGGAACCAAAGGCCATGAGCCCGCAATAACAGTTCCCCCCAAGAGAAAAACAAAATACAAGAGAGAGCCAAATTCAAGATCCATTCATTTCAAGATGCCTGGACACACTGCGTTTGAAAGACTGGAGATCATAGGCAGCAGGAAATACAGACAGAGGGAGACAGTTCCAGAGTTGACCCACTGCATAAATGAAGGACTGGGAGTAACGGTTAACTCTTGCATTAGAGAGTTGGACAGAAAAGGGATGAGAGTTTGCTGCTAGACGGGTGCTACTGTTAAAACTGTCGATGGCCCCCTTTACATCACTTGCAGGTAGAGGCAAAGTCTTGTAGTAGTTTTCTGACAATATATTAAACACAGTCTTGAATCAATATACAGCGAGGGTGGACAGTTGCATGTCCTACCCCAGACCCGTTTGAACTGCTACTGATCGCCGGTTTCCCACCGGCTAGAGAGAGAGAAGCGGTGTGACTCGGAAGTCGTGACTCATATGTCGTAGACATAACATACTGAGCAAGCAATGACACCCTACTTGGATTCTACTTACAACTACTTACATACTACTTACATACTATATTTAGCCTACATATTATATAATATCTACAAAAAGGTTACAAATAATTTTCCCCCTCATCAAAAAGTGTCTCCTGACACAGTGGTGGGGCATCAAGTCATAATATGGCAAGAATACAAGTGGTTTGAGTAGCCTATACAGTGAGATGCCCCTTTTTTTTTTTTTTTTTTTTTTTTTTTTTTTACAGTGAACCGGGATTACATGGGAGTACAATAATAAATGAGATATTGCTACATAATTCACAAAGTTGAATGTAAGAAAGGAGTAATATATTGACAGTATATGGCCATGTTGGAAAAATAGCATAAACATATAGGTTTGGTCAATTTACAAATATATATATATATATATATATATATATATATATATATATATATATATATATATAATCACAAAATGAGTTTTACTCAGAACTACCATTTTCCAGGTCTTTTGGTTGTCGCACTAACCTTGTTGCTACACGGATCTCATGCAACCTTTTGTCCATTCGCTTGAGACAACAATACAGGATACAAACAATTCCAATAAAACATAGGAAACATAAGACAACCGGAGGAAATACAAAGACTGGATGTGACCAGGAGCAGTTAAAAGCTGAAGAGAACTGGTTCATAATAAAATTAGAATTGTTTAAGTAGTTCAACATACGTAGGTTTTCTGATGTGCTACAAAGATTGTCTGTTGGTAGATGAAAGGTAGTATTAATAGGTTTGAAGATGTCATATTTGTGGGAGCGGAGTGCGAAGTGAAAGTGTGTGGCATGGGCTATGATAGACTCAGACTTTACAGTAATCAGGGGCCTTATATAAACCAATTGTGGATAGTGAACGGACAGTGGTCCCTGGACGAATAAGACTGACTGGAGTTGAGGCACTAAAGAAGAAATAGCGAATGTGATTTAGACGAGCATGGTGTACCTGGCTTTTGGGGGCCGGAATAAAGGTACAGACAGGTTGCACTGAGAAGTTACGGACTAAGGCAGATTCGCAAGGACCAACGCTGCCAGGAAAAATTGTTATGAGGTACGCAGCACAAACACGAGAGTTGGGTATGAGAAGGGCACATCTACTGAGGTCACTTGAGGAGAGGAAGGCAATACAGAGATGATCATGGGAGAGAAGAAAGTACTCTGAAGAGACAGAGGCTTTTACTAGGGAGTCATTGTACCAGAAGGGAAAAGGAATGATGAGAAAGAGATCGAGTATGATGGAAGAACGAAGAGGAATATGAACAATTATATCTTTAGTAAGGAATGTGGCTTCTTGTATCGGGTAGTAGTGTTCTAAAGAGGAAAATGGAATCATAGGAGACAAGCCGAATGTTGAGTGAGCCCATTCCAACGTAGAACGAAGGTCAAAGAGAGATACTAAATCTAGGGTCACACGACTATCAACAGCATTGACTAAAATACGAATTACACTAGTAACTTGGGAGACAAGAGAGTCCAGAGAAACCTGCAAATTATCAACATGTAATTTAACATACATCAACTCTGAAATAATATTAGTCTGTGATACTTCACGCTTAAGAACAATCGTAAAATTATGTAATGCATTAGTAACATCATGTAGATGGTGACTCATCTGTTGCATCATAAAATGTTCAGTACGTAACACTTTATTTTGGGACTCGATGGCATTGGATAATTGGATTAAGTCCTTTTTATAACCAGAAAGTTCAAAGTTAGTCGCTACACCATATAATCCACTGAGGATTTCCCCTCCAAGGTCAAAAAGTCCACGTTTCACTCGTTCGCGACCCACAGGCATTTGGTGAAGGAAGGAATCTTGAAGATGGTTGAACTGATAACGAATATAATCTAATTTCCAGCAGATGGGTAGGTAGAGTGGGTACAAAAATGTGTCATTTGGATGTCGATTTCTAATTTCTGACAAGAGTCCCTGCAGGTCGTCTAGCTGACGTGCAAGGTCAGGCAGGGCGATGGCCACAGCGGCCAGCGGCTCTAGGTCATATCGCAAAAAGACTATGTCTCTCACGACCAGTACCTCGCCTCCTGCGCCAACCAAGGCCCCGGGCCATACGGCACCATCGTCCTCACCCGATCCAGACCCAACCAGAGTCAGCATTGTCAGCACGTAGACCCACATCATCTTTCCTGTAAAATGAGGTGATCTTAGAGGTGATGTTGATGCAGATGATAACAACAGTATGAGATGATAACGTTATGCAAGAGACTTAGTGGCAGAACGCAATTTGGCACGATAGTCATTAACAGTAGGAAAAGGCTGAATAGTAATGTCAGAAGGAAGGCTTAGAGAAGAGGAAGAAGGCTGAGTAGGAATTTGTTGTGGGGGTGTGGTCTCTCTTAGTGGTTCCTCCAAGACTATGCGTTTTGATGCACGTTTGAGATGATCTGCATGCACCCATGTCGTCTCTGCCTTGTGCAGATCTCTTAATTCGAATTTATTACCTTTACGAGATATGACACGGAAGGGACCCAAGAATTTACTGTTTAGTTTTGGTTCTCTGTCATGATCTAGGGCAAAAACTAAGTCACCTACTTGGATGGCAACATCTGTGGCAGCGGCATGTTGGTTATGTACCATCTCCTTATTTGTAAGGGCCAGATTATCCTGAACGTATTTATGAATTTTCTGGAAGTTGGATAGGTTTACTCGCACATAGTTAACATAGTCATAGATCGGATCAGGCTTGGATTGCGACAGTGAATAAAGTAGTCTTTTGTAAAAGCCATATATGATGAAGAATGGTGTTTCTCCAATTGACTTACTGATGGATGAATTAATTGAAGCAGCTACCTGTGGAATCCATTCATCCCAGGTGGAAGTCTGATCTCCTACTATGTGACGCAGACTCTCCAATATCTTTCTATTCTGGCGCTCTACTAGGCCATTCGAGGCTGGATGATGGGCCACTATATTGCATTTCTTAATTCCATATCGAAGACAAAGTTCTTCCAGTACTGAATTATTGAACTCCGACCCGTTATCAGTTAAAATTACTTCTGGTGTTGTGAAAGGGCAAATAACTGAATTAATAAAGGCATGTGCTACAGCGTTAGCAGACTTTTCACGCAATGGAACTAAGATAACAAATCTAGAGAAATGATCGACTGCCACTAACAGATACACGAAGCCAGATTCTGTACGAGTCAGCTTCAGAAGATCGAGAGAGACAGTTTGCCAAGGTTTTGATGGTACTGGGTACTGCAATATAGGAGCAGGTTGACTGGTTGTCCCCTTGTGACGGGCACATGATAAACATGCATCGCAGTGCGCTTCTATATCCTTTCGCATAGTGGGCCAATAATATGACAGACGTGCTTGCCGTAAGCTTCTGTCATTGCCAGGGTGTGATGCATGAGAGGTGTCGTGGATTAAATGGAGGGCAGCAGGAATTAAGTCTGTTGGGATGACTAGTTGCTTAACTTCGCGATGAGGTACGTTGTTACCTGTCAGTACTGAGTTTTTATAGAGCAATTCATTGTTGAGGAAGAAATCAGATACAGGGACTGGTAACTTTGGCAGAGAAGAATCATCGCCTGACTCTAGGAAATATATGACCTGTGACCATACGGGGTCCTCACGCTCTAACCTACGTAGTGTGTCATAATTGAATGCTAAGTTTACGTTGCAACTGGTTGAGACTGTGGCAACATGCCGCGAGAGGGCATCAGCTACGACATTGGATTTTCCAGGAACGTATTCAAATGTTGGATTATAGTCAGTCACAGTGACTGCCCAACGTGCAAGTCGACCGGTAAGGTTACGTCCCCGAAACAAGTCTCATAAGGGAAGATGGTCGGTTTGGATGTGAACAGGATATCCGTAGATGATGTTGCGGAAATGTTTTAGGGACCAGACCACAGCAAGGGCTTCCCGGTGAATTACACTGTAATTCTTTTCCGCGGAGTTTAGCACACGGCTAGCACAGGCAATGACACGTTTCTTTCCTTCAGAGTCATATTGCATGAGAACGGCACCTAGGCCTACTCCGGAAGCATCAGTACAGAGAAAAAATGGTTTAGAATAATCAGGGAATGCCAAAACTGGTGATTGTGCTAGAGCAGTTTTTAGTGTTGTGAATGCGGTTGCCTGTTCATCAGCCCACACAAAGGGCGCATCCTTCTTTAGCAATTTTGTTAACGGCGCAGCTATCTTGGTGTACGATTTTATGAACCTTCTATAATACCCACTGAGACCGAGGAAACTGCGTACAGCGTTGGTGTTGGTTGGAGTTGAGAAATTCGTCACGGCTCTAACCTTGTCATCTGATGTGTGAATTCCGTGAGCGTCAACATGTCCTAGGAATTGGAGTTTCTTACGTAAAAAGTCACACTTTGATAGTTTGATTTTAAGTCCAGCTTGTTTGAGTCTAATGAACACTTCGGCTAACTTTTCTAAGTGTTCCTCCACTGAGTGACTAGTGATTATGACATCATCTAGATATGCAAAAACTGAGTGACCTATCATGCCAGCGAAAACTGTATGAATTAATCGTATGAACGCTGAAGGTGCATTTCTCAAACCGAATGGAAGTCTACGGAATTGGTAATGACGGGATGGAGTACTGAAGGCAGTGATAGGACGAGATGATTCTTCCATCTCGACTTACCGGTAACCACTTAAAAGATATAGGGAGGAAAAAACACAATTGTTTTCGCCTAAGGATTCCAGCAAATTAGTGAGTACAGAAATTGGAAATCTGTCCGGGACAGTCAGTGCATTCACGTGTCTGTAATCTATGACTGGTCGTAACTCATCATCTTTCTTTGGAACCACAAATAATGGGCTGTTCCACGGGCTATCAGAGTGTTCATTGACCTCATTATCCAATATGTCCTGAATAAGACGATCGGCTTGTTGATGTTGGCTATGTGGTAAACGGTAGGCAGGAATATATACTGGCTGAGCACCTGGCTGTAATGTAATAGTGTACTTTACCAAATTTGTTTTGCCCATATTCTCACCGGGTAGGGCTACTACTTCGCGATAGTCTTGCAAGAGATTAATTAATTGATGTCGGTGTTCCGGGAAATCACTTTGTTTCACATGAGAATCAAGATTAGATGGAATACTGGTGGACTGAGCAACTGAGCATACATCGGCAACAGGGTACGGAAAGTCTTGGCACACACGCACGGCCGCTGGGTATACCAAGAAATCGCCAATCTGAGTTCCCGTTCGTAAGGTGTAAGCGGCGTTTGTTGTGTTTGCAATATACAAGTAGCATAAACCATCCTCCAGCACAGTACATAACGCTGACTCATAAGCTAAGCCATTCATACAACACGTCTCAGGTAAGGTTAGTACATCCACTCCTGCTTTCGCACCCACAACACGAACAGAGACTTTGGTAAACTTGTGCGGCAACAAAATTGTGCACTGATTTGTTACTGCACGTCTTATCTCTGCGTGTTGTAAAACATCAATCACAATATCTGAGGTAGTTAAACGAGACGTGTCTGAGTCGGTGAGTGTGCCACTGTCAGAGGGGTTGATACGATCTATAATTGAATGCTCAGAGGATGTAGTACTAGATGGTAGTGTACCTGGCTGTTCAGGTAACGGCGTGTGTATTTGGTTACTCTTGACTACTGTTGGAATCATGTGAGACTTAATAACTGAGTCGGTTGGGGAAAGTACCGGATGTGGATATTCCATACTAGATATTGAGAAACCATTGACATGTACACAACGAGAAGCAGGGAGGAGAGTAATAGCTTCTTTGGCCATTGTCGAAAAGCCAATGAGAGTGTCCGCTGGATACCTAAGATCATTAGTGACATGAAATTCTACGTCAAAAGGTCTTAAGGCTTTATCAAATTGTACTTCTAGTGTGATCTTTCCTTTGACCTGAAATTCTGAGCCATCCACACTGCATAGGCGAATGTCAAGTGGTTCGAGGATCCCAACTCTTTTAGTTATTTTCCTAATGTTGTTTAACCTGTCCCGTCCCGTCGATGTATGGGTACGTTGCAACATTTTGCATTTGCCAGTCCTGGCGACGTACTGGTACGTCGTGCAATTGCAAGGTCCCTAATTTGCACAATTTTCAATTTTTACGCGTGATTTTTCGTACGTATACACGGGACACCTTCCTCTGTTCCTCTTCAAGATGCCAAGCAGGGACAATGCCTTACACCGCATAACCTCCCCCCTCCCCCCCTCACGCCATTGTCTCGGCAATTCACCTGTTACCAGTGACCTGGCCAGTAAAGACATTCAGGGCCAGAGTGATTCCCCAATCGATGACAATGTGTAGGACAAAGTTTACATAGCATTAGAGGAAGAAACAGTCAGAAATAATGATCAGGTAATGTGGCAAAAGAAGGTCAGGTATGGTGATGAGTTAGTGAGTGAAACAATGCTTATAATGCCTATATTACTGTTTGAAAACCAATATACTCTTGTACTACATATAAATTCGTACCAAGTAAATAAATAAATACCGTTTATGAGTGGTGTGAAATAGTTACCCTCCCATAGAACTCTCTTTCTTTGGTGCCAGCCTGTTAGAAAACCCAGTCAGGTAAGGAGGTACTCGTACCTGGATTGAGTATTTTATATCTCAGGCGAGCGATTTTTCTAAGAATTTTCGATGTTTCTCACCAAAAGCGGAGGTTTTAGCCTAAAAAAATTTTTTTGAAAATACCTCTGGATTGGGGGGTGTCAGAGGTGCGAAATAGCTCGGGACGTGACGGGTTAAAGAGGTATCTGAGATTAGATTTACCATAGATCCACTGTCCATAAAGAAAGAGGTTTGTACCCCTTCGTTCCATCCTAGAATAACTAAGCCTGAAGATGTTATAGGTCCTACCTGACGAATGGGGAGTTGATTTTCTGTTGCCTTATTTTCAGACACCGGCAGATCTTCTACTGTTAGGTTATATTTCTTCGGTCCGAGCGCTCGTCTTCCCCCGACTGACGGCTCTTAAGGTAACAACACTCGTCCGTGGAGTGAGTTGTGCTATTCTCATGGTACATGCAAGTTAGGTGTTAGGACTGCAAAGGTGCTCACGGGCGTTCCCGTGAGCGAAAACGTCTTTCTTTGTATGCACAGCTAGACTCTCTATGACCTACATTACCGCAGTGCCAGCACGTAATTGAGAATTGTTTGCTTCGTCGCAGAGTTGAATTGTCACGACCGCTAGAAGGTGAACGATATTGTGAGTGAGACTGATTACTAGGTCTGGTTCTTGTAGTTGGCTGTGAATGAGAGGAATCAAATGAAGTCATGCTGGTGTGTTGTACTCTTGCAGTACCACTTGCAGAGGGAGAGGGTGAACTGTAAGAATCGACCTGGTTAGTGAAGTCTGTTCCTGACCTCTCTACAATTGTTTTACATACATCCATAATTTTGTCTCCTGGTTTAAAGCCAACTTGTAGCGCTATTTGTTTTTGGGAGTCCGAAAGCCAATTGAGAAATCTAAAGTAACTGAACAAGTCTGCAAAATTATTTAATGTAATCATGATCTCCCCGTTGTGTTCTGTTACCTATTGAGTACCACGGAATAATTGGCGCAACTCTGAATTCGTTGCCCTCAAAGTAGCGGCTGCCTCAATTACTTTTGCATGTTGGGGATGTACCTTCATGTCTTCCTGCATTTGCTTGAGGAGAGTAGTTAATCCTATAAGAGACGCAGAACTGGAATGTTGGCAACAGTATTGAATGAGTCTTTAGCTAAACATGTCAAACGTTTGACAATCTTCGAAGTGCCCTGCACGAATAGCGGCTCCTATTAATGATCTGCCATGGTGAAGTCGACTGAGAAGATATGAAACCTTCAAGGGTTCATTGACAATCTGGCGATTATGCAGGTCGTTTTCGACCTCTCTGAGGAAATCGTATATCGAAACAGTACTATCCTCTCTTGTAAATTTGGGTCTATTCACAGCATCTAAATATATAGATTGAGGAGGTGGAGGGTTCTAAGTCGCCATCGTAAGAAGAGGATGAGACCGCGAAGGTGAGGAAGTAAGCACGGTAATGATCTGAGACGGTGTGTGGGAAGGAAGTGTCGTAGCGGTAGTGGTGTGTGTATGTGTAGTAGTAGGGAGGGATAAAGACTGTGGAGAAGACTGAGTGGTTTCGGGAGAATCAGTTGGAGAAGATGATAGAGTATCTGGAGTTAATATATCTGGATTTAGGGTAGGAGTAACAGGTGTAGTAGAAACAGGTAGGGAACTTACGGTTGGTTTGGTATAAGATCTGCCACTGCGAAGATCTACATTATCATTACATACAGCGTTATCTGTGTTACCGTCAGATTCAATAGGTGAGAGATCTACCCTTTTAAAAAAGGACATTAACAGACTAGGAAGTAAGCAGATAAAACTAAATGAACAAATGGATGAATAAATGAGAATAAATAAATAAAAATATTTGTAATCTGTGAAGAAATTATTTATATACAATGAATATGAGTGAAAATGAATGCGATATTTACAGCTGAGTGTGAGTGGAAGAAAATGGGATGAAGTAGGAGTGAGTGAACGAAAAATTCTGACAATGAAAAATGAGGGACAAAAATGCAATGAATGGATGAGAGTAAATGGTGAAAATATCACAATCTATAGAGAGAGCTTGGCTTCTCTGTAGAAAGGGATTAATCAATGTGATGGAATGAGGAATTGCATGAAAATGCAGGTAAGAAATACTTTGTAGTCAGATGTGGTCTTGTCCGAATGCTGGAGAAAAGTGAGGCTCTCGTCTCCTCGTGATTGGGTGGAAGTGTCCGTGACGTCACTGGGTGCGGCTCACCACTGGGCAGAACGAGAAGCTGATAGGAGCAGGAGACTGTGACGTAGCTCGGTGTGACTGGCCACGCTCCCTGGGTGACGTCGGTGTGTGTGGTGGGTGGGGTAAACGATGACGTAACGGCGTCGGGCGGCGGTTGGGGGCTGCTTCCTGGAGTGGGGTCTGGGGTGGAGTTTGTGGGGGCTGAAACTAACCGTTACAGCAGGCTGGACAGGAACTCAGGCAGGCAGGCAAGGCAGGTTGTAGGTTGATAGGAGCTGGAGCTTTGTGTGGTTCCCTGGTTGTGGTGGCGTGCTGATAGGTGGGGGCATTGATGTGGAGGAAATTCCCAAAATTACATCAAAACTGTCAGAACGATTTCACACCAAGACTGCAAACAGGGCTGGAGGCTAGGGCGGAGATAGGCCGTGTGTCGTCGTGGGAAGACCAGCAGACAGTAGCGTGGGAAGACAGACACAGCAAAACCGGCCCACAGAAGACGTAGCCTAATTCATTATTATCCCACTCGCTTTCCACCAAATGTTAAAACTGTCGATGGCCCCCTTTACGTCACTTGCAGGAAAAGGCAAAGTCTTGTAGTAGTTTTCTGACAATATATTAAACATAGTCTTGAATCAATATACAGCGAGGGTGGACAGTTGCATGTCCTACCCCAGACCCGTTTGAACTGCTACTGATCGCCGGTTTCCCACTGGCTAGAGAGAGAGAAGCGGTGTGACTCGGAAGTCGTGACTCATATGTCGTAGACGTAACATACTGAGCAAGCATTGATGCCCTACTTGGATTCTACTTACAACTACTTACAACTACTTACATACTACTTACATATTATATAATATCTACAAAAAGGTTACAAACACTACGCGCCTGTCGTAGAGGTGGAGGAATGCATGCAGACAGGTCAGAGGAGCAATGACCATTAAAGTAGCGATAGAAAAGAGATAAAGATCCAACAGTGCGGCAAAGAGACAGAGGTTGAAGGGAGTCAGTAAGAGGAGGAGAGTTAATGAGACAAAAAGCCTTTGACTCCACCCTATTGAGAAGAGCCGAATGTGGGGAGCCTCCCCATACATGAGAGTTGTACTCCACACAGGGGTGGATAAAACCCCTGTATTGAGTCAACAATTATGTAGGGGTAAAGAAAGAACGGATTCGGCTTAGCACACCCAATCTCTTGGAAGAAGATTTTACAAGAGATGTAATATGATCTTTCCAAGATAAGTCCCGAGTAAATAAAACCCCAAGCATGTTCAAGGATGATGCATGATTAAGCTGAATATCATTAAACATTAGTGGGTATACCTGTGGAAGATTCTGACAGGTTGATAAGTGTAAGAACTGAGTCTTAGATGCATTAAAACAACAAGATTATTTTTACCCCAGTCAGAGATACAAGCCAAGTCTGACATTAGGTGTGCCATAGCCTCATCCCTTGTTTGTTGAAGTAACTGCTGAGATGTGAGATGGGCGTTGCGGGAACCGAATGGAAAGGTGAAGGGTGGAGTCATCAGCGTATGAGTGGATAGGATTAGATGTACAGCTTAGAAGGTCATTGATGAATAAAAGGAAGAGAGTTGGTGATAGGACAGAGCCCTGAGGAACACCACTGTTGATAGATCTAGGAGAAGAACGATGGCCATCTACAACAGCGGCTATAGAACGACCAGAAAGGAAGCTAGCAATGAAGGCACAGATAGAAGGACTGAAACCGTAAGAGGGCAGTTTGGAAATTAAAGATTTAAGCCAGACTCGATCGAAAGCCTTTGAGATGTCAAGTGCAATGGCAAAGCTTTCGCCAAAGTCCCAAAAGGAGGATGACCAGGAGTCTGAAAGGTAGGTGAGAGGATCGCCAGTGAAGCGTCCCTGACGGAATCCGTACTGACGACCAGAAAGAAGGTTGTGATAGGAAAGATGCCTTAAAATTTTTCTATTGAGAATTGACTCGAAAACTTTTGAAATACAGAACGTTAAAGCAATTGGACGATAGTTGGAGGGTTGGGAGTGGTCACCCTTCTTTGGGACTGGCTGAATGAGAGCAAACTTCCAGCAAGAACGAAAGGTACAAGTTGACAGACAAAGACGAAAGAGTTTGCCTAGGCAGGGTGTAAGCACAGAAGCACAGTTCTTGAGAACAACAGGAGGGACTCCATCAGGCCCATATGCCTTATTAGTATTGTGGCCAGTGATGGCAGAAAATACATCAACTGAAGAAATTTTAATGTCAGCCATGAGGAGGTCAGAGGCAGGAAGTGATGGAGGAACAGCACCGGAATTGTCTAAGGTGGAATTGGAGGAGAAAGTTTGTGCAAAGAGATCTGCTTTATCAGTAGAAGAAATAGCTACAGAACCATCAGAGTAGAATAGAGGAGGGAAGGATGATGAGGTAAAGTTGTTAGAAAGGTTTTTGGCAAGGTGCCAGAAGGAGCGGGAAGAATTCGAGTTGGAGAGTTGAGAGCATTTAGTACGGATGAAATTTTTTTTAGCAGAGCGAAGAACAGACTTAGCACGATTCCGGGCAGAAACGTAAAGATGATGTGATTCAAGGATGGGTTGGTTCCGGTACCTTTTGTAGGCCCTCTCCTTGTTGCGGACAGCATTAGAACAAGCGTGATTAAACCAAGGCTTTCTTGCGCTAGTCAAAGGATATGAGAAAGGAATGTATGCTTCTATGTCCGAGAGAATAACCTCCGTAATGCGCAAGGTAGACTAGATATGGCATTCATTTACTTGTTCACTGCAGGAAGCCTTCACTAAGCTGAATAAGATCATATGGAGGCGCCATCGTATTGGAAAAGCTAAAGTGACTGAGGAGAAAATGATTTATCACCGGTATTCATTTACTTTTCTGAGTCGAGATAAGCCTTGTTCATTTGTATGTCTCATTAACCAGTTACAGTGTATTTACTTCTACAGAAAGTTCTTGGCTATATTTTACACAGTTCTGGTTGAAAGCCCACTGTAACAACACGTAACCTGAAACAGGATAAGAAGTGCTTGCTTTGTGTCGAAGTGAAAAGTATTGCGTGGAGTGATGTGACGGTTTCTAGTTTGTGTAGAAGTATTTGCGAAGGAATGGCAAAGAAAGTAGAACTTGGAATAGGAGATTGGGATAGAAAGAAACTGTAGATGGATGAAAAATGACCAGGAAAGAAGTACATAGGAGGGCAAAGTTAGTAGTGTAGAAGAACATGGAAGGAGGAAAAGGTGCGGAGGGAAAATGCGAGAAAAAGAAAGGGAATATGACAGGAGGAGACTGGGAGGAAAGTGAGGGAGGAATACCTGTAGACTATATGGTACAAGACAAGAGGGAGGATTTGTAAGGGGAGGAATGATGGGGAAGATGATGATGATGGCAGGAGAGGAGACGATAAGGCAGGTAAAGGAGAGGACAGGCGGAAG
This sequence comes from Coenobita brevimanus, assembly GCF_032717465.1. Lineage (NCBI taxonomy): Eukaryota > Metazoa > Arthropoda > Malacostraca > Decapoda > Coenobitidae > Coenobita > Coenobita brevimanus. The sequence continues at coordinate 7,682,033 of NC_137046.1, forward strand.
GGAAGAAGAGGGTACGAGTAGTTGGTGGAAACGTGGAGTGGATTGACGAAGGTGAACGATGGCTAGAGAGTGCTGTGATGGGGAGGCCTAACGGAGAGAAAACGTTAGGGAAGAGACGGGAAGGAAACTCGATGGGGAGAGAGAAAAGAGGGAGGAGAGAGCGAAGAAGGCGAAACTAGACATGGAACATGGAGGGAAGACCTTGTGGATGAAGAGGGTTATACTGATGTGGGTAAGGGAAGTCGGCAAGTCGGCGTCCTTCGTAGCATTTATTCTTTATCCATTGAAAAGACTAGAACCTGATCTCATCTGATCTTGACTCGGCTGCAGATCGTCATAACTTTGTACTCCGCCTCTTTACTTAAGCAGGTATCCATATTAATCACCCCCACCGACATGCCATATAAACACCCGCGGTAATACACTCCTGAACGTGTTATCCCACCATGTTATAGTGGTATAAGTGTTTTTAGCTTGTACCAAGTGGATTACATAGCAGCAGGAATGGACTTCTTAGCTCTTATCTAGAGTCTCAGTAGAGACGGTGGGTAACAGTGCTCAAGTGTTGATGTTTGAGGGTTGTTCAGCAGCACCGTTGTTGTATAGGTAGCACAGAAGACTTGCGAACGGCTTTACCTAGCATGCGTCTAAAACTGGATGCATTCAAACTAGAATGCTATGCTGCAGTTTAATCCTCCTTTCTCCCATTTAATGCTTCCTTTTGTCCTTTCTAACAACAGTCCCTGGTGCCATGGTAATCTGCCTTGCAACATGCACTCTTAACATTATATCCTGGCTCGGCCATATTCTAACACTCCCAGTAATCCTCTTTCGAACATTTATACTCCACCTTATCCCAGCTCACCCTCACCCCTTCACACACTTTTGCCCCTCCCACTATTCATTTTCTTCCATTTTATCATAACTCATCGTTGGCTAATCGAATGATATTTAATTCGTGACCAGACATTAAATCCAGAACGGACCATCAACATTACTTGTACTGGTTTATGGTTCATGATGCACAGAGCCCCCTCAAAACTATATTCATTTATTATCGACCTTCTTGTTGAAAGAGTCGTGCAGCAATTTTAAGATTAAACTGAGGAATTGAAAATATAAAAATTATTGAAAGGAGCAGTAGTAAATGGCCTAAGAAATTAGCATGGGTACTTAAAAAGAGGATGAACAAGTTTCTCTTAAAATTATTTCAGTCACAATTCAGAGAAAAAGTATGGATAAAAGTCTAATAATTTATAGCATGCAGAAAAGCTGGCGAAGAAACTGGTGGAGTCAAGGGAATAATCTCAGAAGGACATTGTAAAAGTGAAGGAGAGTATACCAGTGACGAGAGGTAAGAGACTGAAATGACCAATTAGTGTAAAAGAGTGCACATACCTCCGACTTGCCGTCCAGTGTGTTTCTTTGTCTTGTCATTTTGGAGGTTCATGGTGCTGGAGACAGGAGAGGGATGCCCTCTCACAGTGGCATTGGTATACCCGGGTGGGTCCGCTGCCCAGCTGTACACACGTCCGTCGACTTCCTTACTGTATTCAGACAGGAATGTGGATTGCAGAAGGGTACATTCAACCTGCAGTCCATAAAGTACACGTTCAGAAGGGCCTGGGGCAACAGCAGCAGCAGTAAGCGTAGGAGATTCATGGTAGTGGTATTGAACTGCAAATACAATTTTTATGTTTATTTCTCTGTATGTAAGAAATTGTGAAGATGATACACGGCCTCTCAATTAATATGACATATATTTCAGGAATTGCAGATATTTTGTTGAACACAACAGATTTTTGGACATTACGATTTCAGTAATAACGCTCACAGATAAAGGTAATATTACCCAGCTGTCTGGTAGCAAATATTTACGGAACATTGGTCATATTGTATATTCATGCAGATGTTGTAGATATCTCAAACCAGTAACGTACCGATTCCAGACAGCTGCACAGGACGATTCTACACATGCTTGGAGCAGGTATTGCTATCTTTATACACACTCATAGTTTGCTTGTACAAGCAGCACCCTATTATGTTGATATAACCACTGTGTTCTCTCGGCTCAGAGAATCTGCTAATGACCCTCAAAGTATTCATGAAATTAATACCCCGCCACTGGTGATCATGTGGCGGGGATACACTAATATTGTGTACCTCCACAGACACACTGACAGTTGGGTCGCTGTCCAAACAACCTGTTAATTGGATGTAATATCCCCCGCCAGACTCTGATGTGAAGACAACGACGCGGTGTGGGAGGGGTGATGGAGAGGTATAGTAATGAAACACACACACACACACACACACACACACACACACACACACACACCGCTCGCTGGTGCAGTGGTAACGTTCCCGCTTGCCAACTGGTGGACGGGAGTTCGCGCCTCGCTCAGGTTGCGAAAAGTTTCACTGATGAAGTGGGTGGTTACTGTCCCCCTAGAGCAAGGGGACGGGTGTGTGCGTGTGTGAAGGTCACAGCCTTGCCCTTAGATCGGACTATATGAGCTCTCAGCTCCCTTCCGGGAGGGTAAAAGCTGACCATCACGACCATCAAGTGATCCTGACCGACCCGGTGAATTACACACACACACACACACACACACACACAGTATACCCCCATGAGTAATGTCACTTACGTAGTTGTATTACACTGGGTGGGGTATATAAAAAGTAGACCAAACTCAAGTGATGGAGTTTCAGGTATGAGGTAATGTGGTGTCCGTTATTAAATACGGACAAAAATTCCTGGAGATCTTTTGTCATAGTTACCCTTCACGACATGTATCATCAGGAAATGTATAAATGAGGAGTGATCTATCAGAATTGTTTGTTCTCTCACTTGTGGCTGATATGCTGTTTACTTTGCTCTCTAACAAGGCAGGTTTGGGAGGGTGGAGACCACATGCATGGGAAGAACTGCTGGTACTTTCCCAAGTCCCGTCCACAGCATTATGCACCACCCATGGTCATCGGGCAGAGCTAACCGTTTCCATGCACATTCCTTCACTGACCCTTTATCTCTTGCCACGCGCATTCGGTACTGTTATTCGTTATTATGCACCATTTTCGTTATCTCCACCAATAGAGATGGAGGAGATTATGTATTCATCTATGTTTGTTTGTTTTTTTGTCCACACAGTGTATCCAAAATGTTTGTTTGTTCACACGATGTATCCAAAAGTTCTCTATGAATTTCAGTGAAATTCTGTGGAAGGGTGGGCCATGGCCCGAGAAAGAATTGGTTAAATTTGGGGGCGGATCCGGATCCTGGATCCTGTGTATTCAGTACAGTATCTCCAAAAATTCTCAATGAAATTCAATAAAATTCTGTGGAAGTGTGGGCCGTGGGTCAAGGAACAATTGATTAAATTTGGGGGCAGATCCGGATCTTATGTATTCCACATAATATCCTCACTGATCCGGATCCTTTTTAATAGTAATAGCATTGGCGGAGGTACGCGCTTTCTGAGTGCTTTCTAGTTTTTTATTTAGTATGCAGAACTTACCATTGCAGGCAGACTCCCTCACTGACTCTCTGCCTATTGTTAGTCGCCTTACCGCACAATTCTTCCATGAGAACCCCGACAAACTCCTCCAAGCTTGTTAGCAGCCAGGCACTACTACCCGATTCCCTTCCAACACTCTCAAGTATTCATTCAGTATGTACAGTACTTTTTCACGACATCTTTATCACTTTGTTCTCGGATAATCTTCTTATTCTCGCATCAGCTATTCTTCTCTTTCCTCTTGTAGCCATGTCCGTACCATACACAGCTTCATGTTTTATGAGTCTCTTCGAACCATCCGGTCGACCGCACTGAGTTTGGGTTGTATTACCAGTATATGGTTCAGTACAATGTGATATTGGTTAAGTGTATCAGTCGTAACTTAAATCTTGCCGTACTTATAGATTCAACACACAGTAATATCTTTGTACACAGCTGGTTTACAATGAATGATATCCCGACCAACTCCGTTGCCTTACCGCCTATGATAGATTTAATTGGCGACAGCCATATAGAGTGAGCTTTAGTGATGCAGCTCTGTCATTGATTTTATTTATTTATTTTTTTTTCACTACCAGCTCACTGAGCAGCCTGACTACCAGTTGCGCGTCTGCCAGATATGTGTGTAGGTATGTGAGTAAGGGGCAGAGTTACAGTTTCTTAATTATCTTAAACAATTTTTATTATATTTTAACCAGACTTGGTGAAAGGATTCGGGGACTTACCCAGTGTTTTTGAGAACAAGAGGTGGAAGGTCAGGGTTGCATGGCAGGGTCAACTTAAATAATTTGGTCCGACTTAGAACAGATTGGTGGAAGGGTTGAGGGTATGGCAGCAACGAGGGCAGTCAGTTTTTAAAACAAACAGTTGAAGGACAAGGTTTCGGGGCAAGGGAAGAGTTCGACCCGTGTGTGCCCGTGTATGAGCAAAATAAAACAGTTTTGACCTTGGTGGTAGGTGTGGCGACCATCAGCCACTCAATTGATGTAGTGCTGGCTACTTCTTTCTTAGCCTTTATAAATCTTTTTCTGTGCCTGCCCTCCTCTCTTCCTATTTCTCCCGTCTTTCCTGTCACTACTTATTGCTTTTCTTTCCTTTACAGGTGGCTTTACATTGAGTGACAAGCCAAATGGTTTCCTGTAAGCCAAGAAACCATTTACAACGCTGGGTGGTAACCATATAACCAAACCATACGTGCTGTCTACGTGTCAACAAGTTGGTTGGTGGAGAGTTAGTGCCCCTCCCTGTAAAACAAATAACTCAACGTCAAATGGCCACGCCTTACGGGATTATGGCGTCTGGCAATAGATAGATAGTTTTGACCTGATTTAGAAGAACTCGGAGAAAGGCGTGAGGGTCAGGTAGCGGCTTGACCTGTTGTTTTAGGACATCCGGTCAAAGATCAGGGTCACAAGGCAAGGTCAACCTAAACTCTTCCATCCGATTTATACCAGACTTGTTCGAAGGGTTCAGGGTAAGCCACGGATAGAGGGATTCGATTTTGTGATCAACCAGTCAGATGTCAAGGTTACAGGAATTGGTCATAGGTCGACCTGTGTACTGTAAGTTGTAGCTCCTGTTCTGTTATTTTCTTGATGTTTGTCAGCATATTATCCCTGCCTACATGAACCATTTTTTCTTTAACTTGATGTGAGGTTAATGAATACGGTTGGTTGGTTTGTATCCAGTCTACTTACATGTATCAGTAACCTTGAATGTAATCAAAAAAGAAAATACTGTTATAATTAAAAAAGAAAATACAGTAATAATACATTTTGGATATCCTCGTCGACCGAAAATGTCATAATGCAAAATCCCTTTTTAATGCTCATAATGTGTTGACACCTTGTATATGGGTGCAGTGAAGTCTTATTGACAGTGCATAGTTTGTATCTACCTATATGCTTTCGCAACTGAACATCAGATCTGAGAGAATCTTATCAAAGAGTTGTTGATCTGTGCTGCAGGGAACCTGTCACCGTGTATGGGGAGAAGAGTTGTAGAATTTGATTACAAATTCCGACTGTCACCTCCAGGTCATCTGACCTAGGTGCCCCCTGGGTAACGCTGACGACAGCGGTGGACTGTGACAGGCCTAGCTAGCCGACAGTTACAACAAATATGCTCGTGAAACTCATGGATCAGCCTCGGAATCTGGACGGACCGATCAATGTCGACCTCGGAAACGTTTAAGGGACATGAACCGGAATACTCAAACAAAAATTAGAATTGCCACACTTAATGTATGTACTTACACAGACAAAGAAGAAGAACTAATCGAACTAATGAAAGAACGAAAAATAGACCTGATAGGTTTAGCAGAGACAAGACATCATGGAAAAGAAAAGGGAAAAGATCTGGGAGGAGGATTTGTATTAATGTATAGTGGTGTGGAAGAAGGAAGAAGGAATCATGGCGTAGCTATGATAGTAGGACCAGCTCTATCACCACATGTACAAGAAGTCAAACTTGTAAATGAAAGGTTAATGTACTGTACCTTGAATATAAAAAATATGAAACATATCATATACCAGGTCTATGCCCCACAACAAGGACACTCCGAAGATGAAAAACGGGAATATATGGAACTTCTTGAAGATAACTGTGACCTCAGACCAAATCATACAACAATACTTTTGGGAGACTTCAACGCCCGAGTGGGAAAAGAGAGAGAAGGAATAGCAAATATTATCGGTCCATTTGGTGAAGAAACCAGGAATACTGAAGGCGAAAATCTGATCGACTTGTGTGTTAGAAATAATCTCAAAATCATGAATGGCTACTTTGAACACAAAGAAGAGCATCAATTCACACGATATAGGTGGAATACGGTAACTGGACAATTTGACCAAAAATCCATCATAGACTACTTTATAACATCAGATAAACGGATATTTCGCAATGTTAAAGTTCTTCCTGGAGACTCTTTAAATTCTGACCATAGATTACTTGTCGGGGACCTAACTATAAACAGGAGTAAAGTGAAACAAAAACAGAAGAGAAAGATGATAAATGTTGAACCACTTAGAAATGAAGTGACAAGGAAACTTATATGAACAAAATTGATGAACAACTTGAAAATAGGGATGATGAGATCCAAACTTGGGTCGAATTAGAAAACATTATAAGAAGAATTGCAGAAGAAGAGTTAGGAGTAAAAATGGTAGGAGGAAGCAGAAAACGACATACACCGTGGTGGACGGAAGAAGTTAAGTTGGCAGTGAAGAATAAAGTGAAGAAATTGAGGAAGTGGCTGAAACATAAAAGCCCAGAGACAAGACTTGAGTATATAGAGGCAAGAAATGAAGCTGAGAACATAAAGAGACAAGCAAAAAGAAATGTTTGGAAAGACTTAGGAGAAGCTTTAGAGGAAGATGTCAGAGGAATTAAAAGAAAATATTTGGACTGGCAAAATCATACCGTAAAGACAAAACAATGATCTACAACTTGAAAGATGACGATGGTAATATAATCACAGACGAGGACAAAATCAATGAACGATGGCAAACTACTTTAAAAGACTACTAAACAGAGAGACAGTAGATCTTGAGGAGTACAGAGATGGATTGGGTGCAGAGTATGAAGCACAGGACGAAATTGATGACTTAATAACAATGAGAGAACTCGAGGACTCTTTGATAAAGATGAAGAACGATAAATCACCAGGCAGCGATGGAATACCTATTGAATTGATCAAGAATGGAAGTAATCGACTAAAAGAAACAGTGTTAAGAGTGGTCAATGAAGCATGGGTAAATGGAAAAATTCCACCGGATTGGGGCAAAACCATCATAGTGCCCATATTTAAAGGAAAGGGTGATTCGGGACTGTGTAATAATTACAGAGGCATATCGCTTATAAACCACATAGCTAAACTCTACGAAAGAATTATAGAGAAAAGAGCAAGATCTATAATTGAAGACAGACTAGGAGAAGAGCAGTTTGGGTACAGGAAGGACAGAAGCACGTCGGACCCGGTATTTGTACTCAGAATGGTGATGGAAAAATGCTGGGAGTATAACAAGGACCTATATGTTGCCCTTTATTGACCTGTCAAAGGCTTTTGACTCAATTCCTAGGAAAAAGCTTTGGAGGTGTCTTGTAGAGGAATATGGAATCACTGGGAGATTGAAGAGGGCCATTAAGAGTACATATGACCCTCATCAATGTAAGGTTCGAACGGGGTATGAAAAAGATACTTGGTTTGAGGTGGAAACTGGGGTGAAACAAGGAAGTGTACTATCCCCATTACTGTTTATTGCTTATATGGACATGATAATTAAAAGATTCAAGGAAAGGTTTGGAAATGAAGAGCAAGGGGATATATTGGCCTACGCAGACGACATCGCATGTTGGAGTAATAGCCGGCCACAACTAACAAGAGCTTTGGAGTGCTGGAGGGAATGTTTTGAAGAAGCAGGAGTAACAATAAACATAAACAAAACAGAAATACTCACTGTGAAAAAGCAAAATGATGACGCGGATGATCTAGTAGTTGGGGCGATCAGGTCAAAGAAGTAGAACTTGTAAAATATCTGGGGTGTATTTTCACGAAGGAGGAGATAAGAATAAGAGAGAGATCACCGAAAGGATAACTAAATATAGCAGATGTGTATGCTCTCTATATCCAATACTCAAAGACAGATATGTACCACTGGAGGCAAAGAGAACTATATTCCAGTCTATTTTAACACCTATACTCACATACGCATCTGAGAGCTGGACTCTGACAACCCGAGACTGGAGCAGAGTTCAAGCAGCAGAAATGAGACCACTGAGAGCAATAGTGGACAAAACAAGGAGAGACAGAATCAGGAATGAAACAATAAGAGAAATGGTTGGAGTAACATCGGTGAGAAAAGTAATCGAAAATTCACAACTGAGATGGCTAGGACATGTTGAGAGGATGGACGAGTCAAGAATAGTGAAGGAGAGATGGAATTGGAGACCTGATGGCAGAAGATCAGTCGGAAGACCTCGGAAAAGATGGAGAGATGGTGTGGAGGAACTGTTGGACAGACGAGGTATGGATAACATCGAAGCATTGAGAAATCAAGAGGCCTTTGAGAGAACCAACTGGAGACGGCTGATCCACCTGACAGGCTAAATGCCTACCTGGGAGCCGAATGAATGAATGATGAATGAATGTTTATAATCAGCCTTTTCACTTCTTACCGCGTATGTCTTCTGTTACTAGTTAAATTTTCTCTCTTTACAGGTATGTGAGAGGTGATGTATTCCAGGAACAAGGTACCAGTGAGGTATGTTCAGTTTAAGTGCACCATTCTGTTTTCTCACATCTCCTACACTCAGACACCCTTGAATCATGATTTTGCTTTTACATGTATATGATGACTTCATGCGGGGTTCATTCATGGTTAATAGTACAGTACAGGGTTGTGATTGTACCCACCCCATTAATTTGGAGAAAGGATGATGATAATGGGCATATTAGGATAGAGCATAAATTTCTCTCTCCCTCTCTCTCTCTCTTTCTTTTCTACCACACGTCCTCTTCCTCCTCCTCCTCCTCCTCCTCCTTCAGTATGTAAATCCAATTCTGTTTATGATGCCCAGTTTTTCGCTCCTCCCCCTCACCCCCATCCATTCCCTATAAGCACCTACCCGCCCACCCTTTCTTACCTCATCCCCGTCCACATCACACCCACCCACCAGTGGCTAACCCAACAAAGCTAGGTTAGGCCATCTTGTTTATAGTTACGGTATCATATTTCGTTTATTTTCTATTAACATAAGACTGCCTATGTATCATTTTGTTACTGCCGCATGTGTGTGTGTGTGAGGCAATGCATCCTCGCTTGGCGCCGCATCCTGTGAGGAGTAGCCTTGACAAAAGCTCTACCAGTTTCAGTACTTACATACTGTATATAATGTATGGAGGCAGCCATCATCTACTTGCTTGATGTAGTGCTGCCTACTTCTTCCTTCATCTTTATCGTTCTTTTCTGTATCTGTCCTTCTCTGCTTTATTTTCACCCATCTCTCCTGTCACCTTTTATTCTTCCCACTTCATATGGTTCTACACTGAGTTACAAGCTTAGTGGTTTCCAGTAACTCAGGAAACCATTTACAACCCTGGGTGGCAACCATGTAACCAAATAACGGGGTGATGTGGAGCCTCCTATGGTGGCCCTGTTAACTGGATGGAGAGACGCAGATGCGGCGTTCATCCAGGAACCAAGCCTTTACATTTTTCCCCGCGCCTCGCTGTGGCGAGGCGGTGTCCACCACAAGGAATTATCATTTCACTGCAGGATTGATTACTTGTCTGTAGTTGATGGGTCTGCTCGGCCAGACAAACCAGGGTTGCTCAGCATCTTTCGTCTAAGCAAACGCCACCCACCCTCTCATTTTGTAGACCCTTCCATGTAGGCAAGTGAGAACATGGCTATCTTATGATTGCTATCTGTGCAGAATATCAAAATAGTTTATTTATTCATTTTTCTTTTACTGGCTGTGCTGGTTTTTAGTATATTTAACATATGAACTTGAAAAGATAATACCATAAAGGTTGTGTTGTAAAGTAACTCGTTTGAGAGTTTATAAATCTGCATATTGTTTGGGTGTGAGGCGTAGGCAGGCGTGGCCACGTGTTTTCAAAAGCAGTGTGTATGTTTTGTGCTGTATATGGCATTGGACGGTGGGCGGGGGTGAGAGGTGATGGGCAAGAACTGGGTGGGAAGTGGGCGGAAGTGAGAGACGTTAGACTTGGACTGGGAGGGAAGAGGGTGGGAGTGAGGGACGTTAAGCTTGTACTGGGCGGGAAGTGGGCGGGGGTGAGTGACGTTAGGCTTGAACAGGACGGGAAACGAGCGGGAATGAGGAGCGTTCGATGTAGACTGGGCGAGAGGTGAGCGGGACGATATGTGTGGACTGGGCGGGAGGTGGGCGGTGTTTAGGGACGATATGTGTGGACTGGGCGGAAAGTGAGCGTGGGTGAGAGACGTTGAGTGTAAACTGGGCGGGAATGAGGGACGTTCTGCATGGACCGGGCGGGAAGTGGCAGGGTTCGGACGTCGGGCGTGGACTAGGCGGGAAGTGGGCAGAAGTGAAGGGCGTTGGGTGTGAACTGGAAGGGATATGGGACCACAAGATGGCGTTTTGTAGAGCATAACAGGAAAGGTTGGGCTGTGTGCTATTAAGAGCTAGATTTGGGGCCTTCGACTGACGTGAGAAGAAGAGATATGTTCGGTGTGTAATGGGCGGGAATGTATGAGCTTCAGACGCTTGCTATAACGCTTATTGAGACACATATCGTACAGTTTTCGCGTCAGCTGCATCAGCGAGTAAAGAACTAATCGCTTTCGAGAACAGATATAAATGACAACACAGTCTCGTAAGACCGGTCCCTCTGTCGTAACTTCCATATAAGGACAACACACCAGTTCTGTGGTCGACTTTGATTTCTTGATAGCTTACCTGTATCATTAATTTCATCTCCGTCACGCCCTATAAAGCCAAGGTCCACCACCAGCACGCTACGTTTACCTTGTTTTTATGATAATACTTCAGTCACCGTTGAAAAAATTAAACTAGTTGTTAACACAGGGTTAATGAGATGGCGAGGCTGGGTTGAGGCATTGTGTGTGTGTGTGTGTGTGTGTGTGTGTGTGTGTGTGTGTGTGTGTGTGTAAGGCACTTGGAATCAAATAAGCAAAGCTCAGTTATTTTCCTTACTTCCATTTTCATTCACTCTTCTGTTGTTAGGCTGCTCACAACTCAGTCCCATCATTTCATCCTAATCAACCTACCATTATGTAATCCTCATCTTCGTCATGAGTAGCTCAGTGTCCTTCATTCCATTTTACTCCACTTTTCTGCTTACTTACTCTAGTTGGTCTGTAAGTCTTCATTCTGCTAGGGATAAAAACTACTACTAGTCCTTCTTCTGTTTGATATGTGGTCCATCACTTCCTCATGACCTCTTACCAATGACGTAGGCTGTATTTTATTCTTGCTGCCTCCAGACGATTTTATTCAGCTTAGAAACGAATCAGGCTGGAGGGATTGGATAAGGCTTTGATTAACCTGCACAATACAAAAGGGTTTTCCCAAATTGAATGATGTCGGCTGGGGATATCGAGTAGAAATACAATATATATCACTGGAGTGAAGAGATTAAGCCACGCTTTCCTGGTCGATACGAAGTGAAAGATTGACAGTAGATTACCAGATTATCAGGTGGGGGGGGAAAAAAATTTAGGTCAAGTACTTTGAAGGCTTACTGGATGTGTGGGTTTTCAATATTGGGCACTCTGATGATAGTTCTGCCTTTGTCTCTTTCTTTTTTCCTCTCTTGATACTATCCACGCTAATTATGATTGTAGGAATATCGTGATGATGATGATTGTGATATGATGATGATGATGATAGCAGTAATGATGGTGGTGGTGATTAAAAAAAGGTGTTGATGGTGGTGTGATGATGACTTGTTGATGATGGTGATGAACACAGGTGGTGTAGCAAGATGAGTAACATAATGTTGGTGATGCCGCACTTGTGCCGCGAGTGTTGCTGAATCAACATGAGAACAGAAAAGAAAAAACAACGGTAAGATTTTTTTTCCTTCACAGGTGTTGCCAATTAATTAGAGGTTAATGATGGGGTTTTGTTCAGCTAAGCTGCTGAATTAACATTAAGTGTCATTGTGAAGGCAGAATGAATACACGAACGATTGATGTCTGTTTTTATTATCAACTGTCTTATTTTTATGGCGGTACATGTTGCAGACAATCAGAGTATTTTATATATTAATGGTCTGCTTTACTTGGTATTACAGTCATACTCAACTTCGGCCCCACACATACCCTATTCATAAGGAAATAGCACAGGATCCTATATATAAATTCTTTTCGTGCTACCACAAGGGTATGAATGCATACTTGTCAAAAAAAAAAGTGCTTTGTCTTTACCGTTGACGGTGATAAAGTAATAGTTATAGTTTTTATGAAAGTGTATAAAGTACATTTCTACCCTTCTCTATTGCAGACTTTCAAAACAAGTCCATGAGGGAAGGTGTTACCGTGAACATTATAACCTTAGCTTACCGTAATATTTCGAGAACGAACTATAACTAGCATCAATATGGAAAAATCATTTGGTAATGGTATAATAGAAGGGGAATCAGAATTTAGGTCAACGTCAGATAGGCATTGGCATACTTAGACAACTATTCATGGTTTAAAATGTTGTTAAAAATGGAACAAAACTCTGAAATAAGAGCCTGAGAGTCAATCTTTGTCGCGATGATTTCATGTTGGTGAGGCAGGACAGGAGAGACGAAGTGAGCACAGTGCACAGAAAGCTGCCTCCCTGCTCTCACCTCACATCAAAGTGTTCAGCCTTGGTCCAGAATCTCAGTAAACAGTTGCCCCCACCGCTGATAACAAGCCAGTTCCCTCGGATGGTGTAGTAATCAATTAATATAGGCTATTATAGGTCGCTAGTGGTGAGGGAAGACGTCATGAGAGTGGTAGTGGTGGTGGTGCTGTGGTGGTAGCAGTTTGGCATCGACAATTTAAAAATATGCTCCATCTTTGCACGTCTTATGTCTGGTGCCTCTCTGCTCGTTGTTAGCCTACTTCTCTACCTGCCTGCCTGCTGCTTGCTCGTGTTCCTGCCTTCCCTCCAATTTGTGTCCCTCTTTTCTGTCTGTCTGATGTGTGCGTTTACCTGCCTGTGTGCCTGTCTCCGTGCACCTGCCTGCCTGCCTGTCTGTCTGCGTGCGTGTATCTTCTTGCGTGCCTGTCTGTCTACGTGCTTGCATCTATCTGCTTATCTGTTGTGGTTCTGCCACCCTATGTGTGTGGGTGGTGGGGTGGTTGTATGAGACAGCCTATAGTTGTAACAGATCGCCTCCATCACCGTGGCCATTGATACCCTGCCATCATCACTGGCAGGGGGCGTGGCCAGGCATATAGGGCTCCATCCATCACTGTCATCATAATCATCACCTCTCACTACTGTCTTTCACTACTCTTATCACTAACATCCTTGCAGCACAACCAACAATATCACCATCATCACCATCCCTCATTACTTCCACAACTCTTACAATCATCACCATTCCTTCCTACTGCCATTACTAACATCCCCTCAACACTACCATTATTATCACCATTATCAGACCATCTCATCACCACCATTAATACTCAGCCTTCACCAGCTACTGGAGTGGAAGTCTACACTCATATAGACGAGAGAGCGCCATAGGCTTATTGAGGAACGGAGGACCTGGGTATAGTACCTGTTTACGGGGGTTTAAGAAGCTGAGCAGGAATGTAAATAATGAAGGTGAGAGATGGTAGAGTTGAGAGAAGAAAAGGTGTTCGAGAAAGGGAGAGGAAAGAGAGGGAGAGAAAAGTGAAAGAGGGAGTTATGATAGAAAGGAAAAGGTGTGAAAGAGGAAGTGGCAGTAGAGTGGGAGGAGTAAAAGTATGGGAGATGTTCAGAGAAAACAAGACTAAATGAAGCTTTAATTTGTAGTATTTTCTTCTGGTCATATTTTCGACAAAATTGCTCTTCTGGTCATGTAATTAGAAGTAATATTTGGTTGATGTATATTATTGATCATTTAGTCCTTACCTCTGTACATACCGTAGTATTTTTGTAGCGTCGTGCACTTTTATTATCTAATTATCTTGGGCGTGAAGTATGCATCAACATTCATGAATGAAAATGATACTGTTAGGTATTTTTATGGCACAGAGGTTAACCTTAATAATGCTGAGTGCTTCATTTTATGGTAAATCATTCATGTATCACAAGTAATTTCACGAGACATTTACACATGTCATAGTGAAGCAAACATTGTGTCTCCCTCATGTCGAAACTCAACAGTGTGTGATGCTGACCTTCCTCACAGTCATCCTCTGAGTGGTGTTGTTCAGTCCCACCACTGCAACAGGGCCTCCTAGAGCGAATTTAATCGTCTGGCGGCAGCAGACATCAAATGGAAAAGACGTCCCAGTATTGAAGATGTTAACGCTGTGTTTGACTTAGTGCAGGGCGCAGTTTTTTCTCTCTTTCTCTCTCTCTCTCTCTCTCTCTACTTTTCTCAGACTTCTTTAAAGCTGACTTCACTTCCAGATATTTACGTCCCTTGCCTTCATTTTCTCGGAACTAGAACTCCAGTTTAAATTGAATTCATCTTGTGCTGTTGACTTTTTCCTCTCCGTTGCAAAAATATAAAGTCATCTACGCTGTCTGCCTCACTCGCCTCCACCTTCTGTAAACAGAACAGAATCCTTGATGTTTAAACCCTCTGTCTTCATCATCTCTAAAACTGAAATTATTTTGTACTCCTGGTTTCTTTCCCGCTTCGCCACAAAAGTTTATGATGTATATCGTAACTGCAGACATTATTTGCCTTTACTTTGATATAATTCGGTCTGTACCCCTGATACTGCGGTGCCCATATAAAGTGAACCCCGGAGTGCCCCTAGTCCCCTCAACCACTCTCTCACTCACTCACTCACGGTACAAGTGGTTCTGCTTGCCTGGGGTGAGATGCGCACAGTGACTTACGTTAATTTCTTCTCGTAACTAAGATTTGACTTTGCAGGAAGAATAAGTGACAGAAAAATCCTTCACTGTCCTTTCCTTATCCATCCTGCAAAATCGAAGCTTAGGACATCGAATTAATCATATGTTTGTGCATCAACGTCAAGGCTGGAAGGGAGACAGATGTTGTGCTTGGTTATCCGTGTCATTGTGTGTGTGTGTGTGTGTGTGTGTGTGTGTGTGTGTGTGTGTGTGTGTGTGTGTGTGTGTGTGTGTGTGTCCGTGTGTGCGTTTGTGCGTGTGTGTGTGTGTGTGTGTGTGTGTGTGTGTGTGTGTGTGTGCGTTTGTGCGTGTGTGTGTGTGTGTGTGTGTGTGTGTGTGTGTGTGTGTGTGTGGATGGATGGTGGCCTGGGGTAGTGGGTGAAGGACAGACAGAAAGTCGGAGAAGAAAACTCAGATAAATACAGACAGATGAAGAGAAAGATGCAGTTGGATATTGATAGACATCAAATGGATGGAACTTTAAATTAGCTCTGAAACACACATCGACAGACAGGGAACAGTAAGCCAGAAAAAAAAGAACCACATCATATAACAAATGTAAAGGGACAAATTGACCAACTCTAATATTGCGACAAGTTGAGCTACCGATAGTACGACAAATATAGACAGCCACTGACGAACCTACCTGGCCAGAGAGAGAGAAGAGTATAAAAATAGGCATATAATTGACCGACACATGATATAAAAGTATCAATATATGCTTAGACAGAAAACAGGTTCAGTGACACGACAAGCAGTGACGGATTTACCAAGCCATCCCTCACTTCTGGCCTTCTGTCTTGGACTGAAACTTTTATTGATATTAAAGCTTGGCCTCCAAGTAAGAACCGTAACATCTATTTCGTCCCTGGCCCGCATTCTCGTCAGTTGAGCAAGCTCCTTAACACCATTTGCTAAGCATTTTATTTCCTTCATTACAACCTCCTGACCTTTTCTGGGTTACATAAATCCTATCATTATCGCCATACTCTGCATAAGTGAGATACAAAAGGATATCAATCAGCCATATCAAAAAACAATCGCTAAGGAAGAAGTATTAGAGAGCTTCCTAAACCGACGAGAATACGAGCACTTGTGTACGGGTACCTGCCTCCCTCTCCCCAGGTTTCAGTGGAAGGATTACCATGCATGAGATTACGTATGGACCTCATAGACTTTAAGCCTGGGAGTCCATTTGTGACGATAATATATGGGATACAGAGTTCATATTTTGCCACTGTAAATGAACTCTCTAATTGAGAACAGACCCCCCTGTGTATCATATCAGACACACAAGGTGCACTCAGCACTAAAGGTATCGCCGCCCCATCCAGGATTCGTTGTATTTCACCTTCCCTCATATACTCCCATCATCTCTCTCCATCAGCTGTAGCCTACTTTTGATGTTGGGATTGAATGAATGGATGGATGGATGGAAGAAAGATGAATGGAAGGATGGAAAGAAGGATGGACGGATGTTTTAGTTGCATATTTTTAGTAGATTCCGTGTGTGTGTGTGTGTGTGTGTGTGTGTGTGTGTGTGTGTGTGTGTGTGTGAGAGAGAGAGAGAGAGAGAGAGAGAGAGAGAGAGGGGGGGGGGGAAGGGGACAGAAGAAAATGATGTGCAGGAGTGTGTTGGCAATTTTCATTCTCGCCCTCATCAGAGCAAGTCTTCACAGGCGCAGGTAGTGAATGACCTTGTCTTGTTCTACTTATAATTCTTTTCTATGCAGTCCATTCTGATACGGCCTATTTAGAATATAACGTACTTTTCAGGGAGAGCAGTGAAATGAACACTATTGTCTTCGAGCGAGGATAAACCTAAACCAAACACGCAGCCTTTTAACGAATATTCATCTGAATCATTTACGGTTCTCAGTGTTTATCAGTGTCTTAATATGTTTACTGCTAATCGTCGCATTGTAGATTTAATCCAGTATGCTCTAAACAAATATGTCTTCATATCACTACGGATTCCTGCTCTCTCCTTCCACCTCTTTCATGAATCTTCCATTCCTCATTCCCGAATCAGGAGTACTAAAAGGTATGCTGTTGTTGCTGCCGTTGCTGTTATATATATGTTGTTAATGTTCTGTTGTTGCTGTTGGTCCAAGCTCTTTTGAAACGTAAGCTCGATAGGCTGCAGACTTCAGTTGTCCTTTCCTGCAATCCACCATCTCTCCCTCCGAGGATAGGGTAGTAGCAGAGGTGAAAAAACACTCTCAGAGGACATACCGAATATGGAGAGGATATTTCGTGAGTATTGTGTGTGTGTGTGTGTGTGTGTGTGTGTGTGTGTGTGTGTTCCCGGGGACAAGCTGACCTTGTTATTGCATTACAAACACAAATACTGTCGGTCTAAATAATGCTTATAAACTTTACCTTACATGCCACGTAATGAATTATTTTTATGACACTTAGCGCCCAGCATGGTGTTAACTTAGCCCTGACAAATTAGGCTTGTCTGGCCTCTAATTTGGTTAACTGCAGTCACCGCTAACGAATGCTAGGGATAGTGGGTAGACTAATGAGATAGATAGATAGATAGATAGAGAGAGAGAGAGAGAGAGAGAGAGAGAGAATCAGAGTCAGTCGAGACAGACATAGTGGTAGCGGGCAAGTCGTTCTTTCAACTTTGGATGTGCTTTTGGTTGGTCAGCAGGTAGGAGACCAGCCCTGCGGGTCCAGTCTGGAACCCTGCTGTAGCCTACTTGCATGGGGGTTGGAGAGAAGGTAAGGGGAGTAAGGGGAGAAAGAAATTTGAGGAGAGCTTGAAGTGGAGCTGGAACAGTTGAAGAACAGGATGATGGAATCCTAAGAAGCGTAGAATAAGCCAAACACCAGAGGAAACTGCAGAAACTGATGCATATGGTGTTATAATTCGCTTTAACTTGGTTCAGAGTCCCGTCCTTTTGCAGCTTATTTCGCGTAGCTCAGTGACAGAAAATAACAGTACTGCGGCTCTACATCCTTTCCTTGAAAGTTTTCTTGGCTAACATGATATTTTAGTGTTTATATCTTGTTTCAACTCAGCATTCAAGATGGAGATGTGGCAATTTTCGACCAAGTTAGGATGAACAGAGTATAGTACGATTACGCTTTTTGTTTGTTATTCTAGCAACCCTCCGACAGCCTGTATTAAAAAAAAGAAAAGAAAAAAAAAATCGTTTACCCTCACTGACTTGAAATTGTCTCCATTATCCATTTTAGTACAATGACTCATATTTTTATTCTGTTCTCGACATACCTACGGAAATTTACTGAGGTTAGTCAATCGTCTCGTATATAAGGGGTTCGTATGCGCTGGAAAATAGTATTATAAAATAACGAAAGACGACGTGTGAAATTGGTGCCGTCTTGTCTCGTCATTGTATGCTGGTGTTTGTATAGTAGGGTATGGCATGGATGCGAGTGACAAGAGTTTGCGGTGTGTCTCTATAAAATAAGTATGTGTTTATCGATAATAAGTATGTTTATCGAGATCGAAGAAGTCATTCCGTTTCGTTCCACGTCCATCGGACTCCATTGCAGCCTAATTATACACGTCGTAGCGAGTGTATCTGTTTGCAAGGAGTTTACTGCTGATTGTGAGTTTGTATGTGCAGTGAGGCGAGATGGATGTTCTTACCTGCATTCATACTAGTTGCGTTTCATTATATTGTATTAATAGGCCTTTTTTCGTTGGGTTATTATTTTTATATGGTTGGAAATGCATGAAGAAATTTGCAATTGTTTTAAATAACAATGATTTCCACCATTGCAGAGAGACTATCACTAAAACATAAACCTCCGAGACTGAACCAAATCAGTGTTGTGTCAGGGACGGGATGAAAATGCAATGAAAACTGTTTACCTTTATGGTAGGCTTGTATCTCACTTGCAAATAAGGCAGTGTTAATTGTATGTGGCTGTGAGGGACTCCAGGCCTTGGCTGTTAAAGCTGTCCAGTCATTACCAAGTGGATGTTCAGACCCAGGTGTTGCTGAGTTGCATGGTGGCTGACAGAGGGGAAGTGATGGCGGGAGGGGCAGTGGCTTTTCCCTCCCCCTTCCCAACTCTTTTCCTGTCCTCATGCCTCATTCCGCCGTTTCTTCCTACCTTCTCCCCCATTCTCTCTTCCCGTCCACTCACGTCCTTACTTCTTAATTCTTCTGTCCTCCTCCGCCTTCTCCTCCTCCTGCAGTGCACATGCCCTCCTCCTCATCTTTCCCACATCATGTGCCCTTTTTCACGCAACCTCCCTTTCCTTCACACTTTCTCTCCTCTTCTTCTTCCTTCCAACATCCTCTCCTCCTCCTCCTCCTCCGCCTCGTGCTCTTCACCTTCCTAGCGTTTTTATCTTACCGCCACCAACCCACCCATCCACTCAGGCAACCATTTTCTCCCACTCAGCCGTCCCTTTCCCGTTCACCCATCCACTTACACAGCCACATTATCTCACCCATAAAAAAAAATAAATAAATAAACTTCCCATAAAACACCAGCAACCACTTTAAACCACACACATAGCCACTTACAAACCATCCAGACCACTAAAGATCCTAAGGTATTTTCCTATTTTCAGCAGCCTCTTGCAGCCATACTGTCAACAACCACATCTTCCATCAATTCACAACCACCAGCCCACACCCACATCCTCACGAAACACCCACACCCACCCACAGCAACCCAGCACCACGTTACTGGGTGGGATGAGGCGCGGGACTGGGGTGGTGTGGCCGCCAGTGAGCTAAGACTGGGGAAGTGTACGTACCGGTAATACCATATGGGATTCGTCGGCATTTTATCCGTACATGGTCGCCGCTCGACTCTGGCCCCGGGTTGGACGGGTCCGTGGGGGTGGAGGACGGGTTACAAGGGCAAGAGAGGGAGGAGGCAGAGACAGGTGGGGAGAGGATGGATGGTGCTATGGGGGAGACGAAGATGGGTGCCTGGAGAGATTAGTACTTGGGAGAAAGAACTGAGATACTTGAGAGGGAGGACGGGAAAGAGGTAGGAAAGGGGTGAGAAATAGGCAGGAGGAGGAGAGATGAAGGAAGAGTGGTAGATGGGGATAAAGGAGGGTTGGAGGAAGGAAGGTGTGTGGTAACTGGCAAGGTAGGAGAGAAGGGTGTTGGTGTGGTGGGAAATTGATTTTTTTTTTTAAGGCATGCAGAGAGAGAGAGAGAGAGAGAGAGAGAGAGAGAGAGAGAGAGAGAGAGACCCTCTCATGTCGCATTTTGTATGGATTTTTATGACTATATCTGGATATGCAGTGAAAAATAAGCATTTATATACTCTAAAATAGATATGAAGTTACGCGCACACACACACACACACACACACACACACACACACACACACACACACACACACACACACACACACACACACACACACACACACACACACACACACACACACACACACACACACACACACACACACACACACACACACACACACACACACACACACGGAGGAGGAGTTGGGAGAGGGAACGCTTTTTTTTTTTTTTTCCTGAATACGGCCATACGATTTGTTGTGGGTGAAGAAGGCACGCAGTCCCAACTATTACCACCACTGAAACTCCGAAAATGGATGTGTGGTTTGCATTTCTTGTGATTGAAGGTAATATTGATCTCATCTGGGTGTGTTTAACTGTCGTGATTGCTGAATGGATATTTGCTTATTTCCCTATTATTATTATTATTATTATTTAAATCTCTGTTGCTTATCATGCTGCTCAAATTTCCTCTCCACCCAACCAGCCCTAAGTGTCGGGGGTATAATTGCGCTGATTGTATGGCGGTACCCAAGTGACAATCAATCTTGTGTGGGAGGTTTATTGATTATTTTATTGGCCGTTGGTATTGTGGTGTGGGTAAGAGATGGAGCAGGGAGGGGACAGTGGAGGTGGAGGGACTAGAGGATGGATGAGGGAAAGGAGGAGAGAAGGAAAGTGATGTTCCCCTGTCCCCGCCCCGACCACAATGAGAACACTAACGAACTAACGATACCATGCACCGTAAAAACTCCCACTTAACTCACCTGTAAATCTGAGAGAGTTTCTTTGATGGCTCCAAGTGGCAGTCTGGAGTCTAGTCTCTTGCTTTCACTTTACCATTTCTCGCCGTGTAAATTGATTGGTTTTCATTATATTTCATCTGACCAAAACCTCTGCACCAATTTTACGCCCCTCCTTTTCCTTCCTTCTTTTCATTCATGCGGCTTTTTGTTATTTGAACACTTTGCTCACACTTTAAGTTCCACAGTGGATGATTATGTTTTTGCTTCTGGCTTAGCGGATGGTCAGATTAGGCTGCACATCAATTTTCCGCCGTGCTTCTGTGGCGGTATTGAACAGGTTTATCATCGATTTCTCTTTCTAGTCATACCGGTAAATGTTTGAGTCTTATTCTGTTTGCCTCTTTCCATTGATCAGCTTCTTATTGTTCATTTAATTCAGATATGCTTCTTTTGGGTTTTTCTGCTGCCTCGCGACTCAGATTTACTCAGACTTATCAACACTGAATTCCATTTGGCTTTTCTTCAATAACAAATTATTTTAGAATCCCATGTCACTAATGTGTGTCAGATTCAGTGTTTAATTTAATGTTCACCTTGGTATTATACAGATACATTTTGCAGTGCCTTCATTTATATTCGATATCTGGAATCATTATCGTAAATAACACAGACACAAACGCTGTTTCTTGTGGGACTTTTGTTACATCATCTTTTCAGTCATAATTATTCACCAATATGAATTTTCTATTAAACAAAACTCTGTTTCTGTGCAGTTATATAGTTTTTCCTGAAAATTAGGTATTCCTGGTTTATTCAGTAATGCAGTGTCGAAGGAATAAAGAGCCAGTTTCACACTTGGGAGATTTTATGAATCATCAGGTTGTGAGAAATGGATGACTGGCTGAAGCTCTAAAGGAGGGGGGTTCATTACCTCAGTTTATCACCACGTTTCACGGTGTCCACTTAATTAAGGCGTCTAAGAGTAAATCCTTCGGCGTTTGTAGGATAACAGAGCTTGCATTAGTATTCTGTGATTTTTTTTTTTAAATGTGGTAGGTGGGGGCGCTCACCATCCACTCACTTGATGAAGTGCTGCTCTCGGGTGTCTGCCTTTTCCTCTCCTCCATCCTTCTTTCCATCCATCCTCTTCTGTCTTTCTATCCTTCATTCTTTCCTTGTCCTTCTGCCTGTGGGTAGCTTTACACTCTCTCCTCTGTCTTTCTTTCCTTCATTCTTTCCTCTTCCTTCTGCCTGTGGGTGACTCTACACTGAGTGACAAGCCAAATGGTTTCCTTTACACCAGGAAACCATTTACTACGCTGGGTGGTAATCATGTAACCAAATTTTGGCGCCTGGTGGTTCAGTGGGTAATTATTGCGCTCTAATCGGATTGAGTCGGTGAAGGTTTATATCCAAGGGATGGTTGGGGTTGATTGCTCATGTAATGCCACTGAGGGATGAGTGAGACTGGTCACTATCATCATAAATGTCGGAACCAACTTCCTAGCCCCGGGTTCCTACGCTCCTCATGGGGCAGTGTAAGATTGGATGATGGACGGATGGATGGATGGTAGGAAGGACGACGTGCGTTTCTTAGGTGCGAAAACAAGGTTTAATATAAAGTGACAAGATATAATTAATTTCCACGAGAGACTAGGGTAGCAGGGGGTGATCACAGGAGGAGAGGAGGGGTGTTGAAGCGAACACTTCTATGGTATCCCCTCCCCCTATCACCTTCACATGCTAATGTACAGTTGGCCACACATGAACCTGGGACAGTGTGTATGTAAGGTGGAGGTATAGCTTCAATTTCCGACGTTCATGCATCACAGTTACTTAGTCATTCTATCTTACACTTTACAAATCTGTTCTTTCATGTCAGAGCCACCAAGAAATATGTGATTATGTCAAGGTTGTCAAGTATACCAAATGCTAGACTTCTGCTACATATTGATGCTGTTCCAGGTTCATATGTTGCCAACTGTACCACACCACACCGCCATAAACCACTTTCTGTCCGGCCACCACCACCATTCGTTTTATACCGCAGTCCTATTATTTCTCAGGAGCACTGCAGGTGGACGCTCAGGCTAGTTAGCAGCAGGATCAGTGAAATGGGGTGTGATAGGCGAGGCAGTGTCAGGATTTGGCTGTGTGAGTTAAAGAGGGATGGGGAGTGTTTGTCTGGTGATGATGTTTTTACCTGCATTGTAAGAAGCTTGAGTTACAACATCGACACGTGCCTACTTTTTTCAATGTTATTCAGGTTAAGGGAAAGCGTAGATTAAGCCTTAACCACGTCACTATTTTTAAAGCAACGGCACACATCTTCACAGGGAGTACTACCCCTCCTGTGCCTTCCACCTTCCAGCATACCTCCTCATCCCCCCTCACCGCTTTCTGTCTACTACACTTTTTTTTTTTCCCCTGTTCCTCCCACATCCAAATTTTAAAAAGATATTTCCACCGTGAACACCGCCTTTCATACATTTCTCTCTCTCTCTCTCTCTCTCTCTCTCTCTCTCTCTCTCTCTCTTATATATATATATATATATATATATATATATATATATATATATATATATATATATATATATATATATATATGTCCTTCTTTCTATCTGTCTATCTATCTATCTCGCAGGGTATATTTTTTCCGTCCAGTCACAGCACACACCATCATCCCAAGCTCTTCTGCCAACCCATCTCATTCTGATTCCATTGTTTTTTCAACACTGAATGTTTAATAGAGATCTATGACTCCCACCTTACATAGGAAAAAAATGCCGAGCTTCACGGGAAACACTTCTCCCATCATACCCCAGCAGCAAATACTATTATAAAGAGTCCCATCCACTCATGAAACATCTGAATCCATATGTCGCAAAATCTATTGTATCAGTTGCAATATATTTTGGTACACACCTTCCTGTATATATATATGACTTGAAACGTTGGAATTTGATTCGAAGGACCTAAAGCTGCATAAATGAATTGCTGGTGTAAAGAAGAAATGGATGATAGAAGTAACTGAAAGGAGGCAAATAGACAGAACAGACAGACAGATGCATATAGAGAGAGATGGGTGGATAGAATACACTTGGTATGAAGGAACAGGAGACGGAATAACTATTAGAGGTAGTCAAATAAGTACAAAGGTCTAGGAGGGATGCGGGACCATCAGGGCCGTAATATGGGGCTTCGCAAAACTCTGCGGGAATGAAATAACGCGTCCGAAAAAAAGCCATCGAACGACAGACGGACAGGGTCGCTTCTCGAGATGCTCTCCCGTTACATACTATAACAAGAATCAGTTTAAAAAGACAGAATGCCAACTTGCTCTTTTAAAATGGACAAGAAAAAAGAGAAAGCATTGACTGAATTGATATGTTAAATAGAAAAGTGGTTTTGGAGAGAGAGAGAGAGAGAATGGAGAAAGATATATACTGAAGATACTTTGGTTCTGTCAAGATGGCCTGAGATAGGTAGGTCAACAGATAAAAAGGAATAACACAGAGAAGAAATAGATAAGAAACACAAATAAACGCCCAGGAAGGATAAACAGGATATATAATAAACCAGGCAAACAGAAGAGATTATAAACAGTCATAAAGAAGATATTTAGACAGGAAAGAGTATAACATATTCTCTTCTTTACCCGGCGTCATATAATTTACAGCACCATCCGCTTTTGCACTTCTATTTTTCTCTCCATTCACCTTCTTCATTTATCCAGCTTCGAATTTTGCTATTTAATTTTATCCCCCATTCCTGTTATGGAGTACTGTTATAAGATTTTGTTTTTAACTATTGGCAGAAAATATAGCATTTGTGTGTGTGTGTGTGTGTGTGTGTGTGTGTGTGTGTGTGTGTGTGTGTGTGTGTGTGAAATTCTAACATAAAAATTAATGCTCTTTGCTTTATTTTTCCACATCTCTTGTTTTCTAAGTCTTCGTTCCTTCCCTCGTCTTCTTTCATGTTTTCTTTCCATTACTTTGGAGGTTTTACTCATTCCTTTGTCTCTTTCTCCTCCATCATTTTCTTAACATTTCTTCCTTGTTCCTCAGTCTTATTTCTTGCCAACTTCTTCATGCTCACTCCTGTCTTTCCCCATTTTCGCCTTATTATAAACCAACCATGATCCCGCTCACATCTCTTATTACCCGCATTTTCTTCCCTTCCTTCCTGCTCTTTATCTCCCCACACTCCACTCTCCCTCCCCCCTCACTCGTCAAGTCCCACACACTCTCAAACCTTCTGAATACTTAAATTGCTGCTTTTGTCTCGCCTCTAATAGATTAAATTATGGTTTGTCTACATTCAACACATCACTCAACTTCTTCCATCCCCTCTTCCTCTCCATCCTCTTCTCTCCCTCCATTCCCTAATCCTTTCCCCATGTAGTCTTTCCTCATTTTATTCTTTTATTTTGGTTTACTCCAAATTTCTCTGTCCCCCATCACTCAGTCCCACAGGAGAATGTAGAATGGAAACACAAATCACGGATAAGTAAAGAGGAATAATAATGTAGAATTTTGACATATCCAAGGTAGGCTGTTATGAAACCGGAGACCAGCGTCACGTGAAGAATAAGAGTGAAGGTTTTTATTATCGAGGGCATTATTAATATTAAGAACAACGATCCCCTAAGTGTATACATAAACAGCAGCAACATAAATAGCCAATGCTCTGACCTTTACCACGAGAGTAAAACTTTTATTTCGTTCTGTTGCTGGAGGCTCAGGTATACAAGTAATCAGGTAGCATGATAAGCAGTGTATCGCTCATGCCATTCGTATCACCACAACTTACACGGATTTTCCCTCCATTCAATGTACGGAAGCAACGATGTACCCCTAAATAATGCCAGTTTACCCGTTATTAATGAACAGACTTAGATTTTTTTTTATATGTGCACGACTCTGGGCAACGACATAACATCCCGTTCCCTTAGGCCCAGCAGTCCCTCTACGTAAGTACCATACACCTTCACATATCCTACTTAAAGGCGTCAGTGTATGTCATATATCGCATTTAAGAAATTCCCTGCCACTTGAATATAAGGAGACCACTGCTGGAAATGAAGTGCTGGTCATTCCCTTGCATGTCGCTGAGTAGGTATCAATGAGTCAGCTGCACTGACCCTGTGATTATGTCCTACTCAGTATATTACCAAGTATTTTTAACTTTTCTGATTTAACTCACGATTACGTATTTATTCGTTTATTTACTAATTTTTTGTTTGTTTTGTTTATTAACGATAAATATTTAAAAACTAAGCCCGCATCCTTCATTAGCTTAAAGAAAACTTTATTTGGAAAAATTTAACCATACCATTAGATAAGTCGCACCGAAAAATAGTTGGTTTGGAACACCGGGGCTCAGTTATGTTTAAATGGCGGAGGAGACCGCTTTCAGAACTTGATGCAGTTGAGTAAACTTGTAATGAAGAAAATAAGTTCAAAGTTTCACTTCCATTAGTTTATTGATAAGACTAATGTTGACTTTATTCCGGGGGTGCAGTGAATTGATTCATCCAGTGTGTGTGTGTGTGTGTGTGTGTGTGTGTGTGTGTGTGTGTGTGTGTGTGTGTGTGTGTGTGTGTGTGTGTGTGTGTGTGTGTGTGTGTGAGAGAGAGAGAGAGAGAGAGAGAAAAAAAAAACCTACTTCTTTGCCATCCTTATCATAATTCTCGTAGTCTCGTGGTAATGGTGCCCAGAGACAGCGGCTGCATCGTGTAAAACAGTCGGCCGCAGTTTTCCTTTTGTTTTTTTTCCCTTTGTTCTTAACATTAGGTCAAGATATAACTACATTTTTAATTTTCATATCCTGTTCTGCACACAGGTATATAAACTTATTTTTAATTTTGAAATAGTTCACCGTTGTTTATTATAGATCTCTTGAAGGAATAATGACAACGGAAGAGGGAAGAGATGATGAGGGAATTACAAGTGAGTGAAGGATTAGAGTGAGTGATGACAGCCATGACGTGAGGTGAAGAATGGAGAGGCAGGGTCGAGGCCTCTCACCCTCTCACCCCTACACCTTATATGGCGGCGAATTGTGAAGGATTTGTCAGTGGGTCTACCTTAGATAATGTGGACAGATCTTTATCATACACAAAAACGCACTGGGCTCATGGAATTTCTGAATCTTGTTTGTCATTCTCCTAAGTCATAGTCACTCAGAAGTTTCTCAGTCACACAGTCCATCATCCCCAACTCTTTGTCCACATACTCTTGCCTACAGACCTTAAGTGACACATGAGTATTTTCCCGCACGGATATTCAGCTGTGTACAATTACGTCATTATATCTATAGTTAACTCAACCGTACTCTGTGGAGCCTTGCCCTTGCAGCCTGTTTTGTATGTACCGGGTAAGGTGCTTTTATCTGTTATACTATCTCATTATGTACAAGTTTCCTTTTTTTCACAGTTCTTCGCTTATATTTCTTTATGTAAATATTCACATGTAAAGTCAAACATTTTTATCTGTATACCTTTGTCTTGATATACTTAAATTATAAAGAGTACGTTCAGTCCATATCTTCCGCACACTAATATCTGCTTGGCTTAACGCTTCACACATCCCCATTCTCCCCTTCGACCTCCCTCGCTTTTGTGTGATTAAACTCTCTTCTTATGTTTACTAAAATCCACACATTCTTACATCACCATCCTTTCCTTTCTACCTGCAAATCCCAACATTCACTACCTCCTGCATCCATACGTTACCTACATTCCTACCTACACATCCCACCTCACTCATTTCATAACCACGTCTTCCCCACTAGTCACGTCCCACCAGCACATCCCAGGCCGTGGAACATATTCAGGCCCACATATCCCACCTCACACTGTAACCCCCACATCCCATGTGCCTATACCTCTCACTATGTCCATCGCCATTCCCACCATTAGAGCGTTTTCCTGCCTCGTATATGGCCACAAATCTCATTCCGGATACATTACATCCTTCTGATCGTTGATGAAGGTATCGCAGAGGGATATATAAAAACAGATAAGTATGAGAAGGGGGCAGCTTGGGTCGAGGGAGGGTAAGGTGATCAATCGTGATAGAGGCTGGTAGGCGTTTTCGTCATGGTTATCTTGTTGAACTTTGGGACATGGTTTCTGTTGATAAACTCCATCTTAATTTGAAGCCTCGAAGTACCAGTGTCATTGATCAGAGCGTTGCGCCTTACGTGATGAGTGAAATCGAATTCACGAATACTGTTATTGTCTATTTTTCGTTTTTTTTTTTCTAGTAGGTCAAAAATCAAAGTTGAATTAAAGAACCAGGATTATTCCTATCCACTCATTACAATTTTCCACGTAACCTCTCCGTCGCTCCAGCGAAGTGCAACACAATCCTTCTCATATTTTTGGCCGCCTTTTCTACAGATTTGCTTGGAAAGATTGCAATGATTTCCTTCCTAATCCCATTTCTGTGCGGTTGAGTATGTTAATCCTGTATAGTGGTTGCTCCTCACAGCTACTAATTCTATGAAGCGATCCTGTTATCCTTGTGTGAAGTGCGTTTCACTTGTATACGAAGGGAAGATGCTCTCAACAACCAGCTTAACAGAGGGAACGCTTATCATCTACTCTCTCCCTCTCTTCCAGGAGGGGAGTGGATAAGGTTGCGTTGTAAAGAGGCTTAGGGACTTTATTGTCACGGCCACCCATAACCCAGCCGGAATAAGGTGTTTGACAATAACGAAACCTATAGACGTGTGGACAGACTACAGCGTTATGGGTGATAGTAACTGCTTCACGATCCGTACTCTTCCATTCACCCTTTCTAATATACCAGCCGGGAGAAATGAGTACCGTACAGTATAAGAAAATGTCAAATGCCAGATGTTATCAGGGATTAATGTATGCTCTAAGTCATAATGGGGGATCAGATTATAAAGCAAAAGAGCGCTATTTCAGCCAGCACCGCCAGAAATTGCCATGGTGTATGAGGACATGAAGAATCACATCATAGGCTACACGCCGCAACCCGCCTTTGGTGAGCCTGATTTGTCTGATTGTGCTCATGTTGGCTGCCACTGCGCCCTCTAGACAACGTTTTATCTTGGCACAGTAATTGATTGGCTTGTCATGCCACCGCTGCCCCATCCACACTCTCCCCCCACCCCAACTCTTCCCTCACATGTACGCCACCTGTTATCTTTCGTGTCACGCCTCCGCTGCCTCCCTTTTCCCCGCCTCTCGGCTCACCTCAGAAGCACTGATAACGTCACCAGTGTCTTCTGTATTTGCATATAGATAGATAGGTAGATGGAGAGATGGATAGATAGGTAGATAGATAGACAGAGAGATATGGCGATGTTCTCTTGGTTGATCCTGCCTATTGGAAAGCAACATCTGTACCGCTGAAACACCAGTAATTAACGCCGGGTAGTACAAAAGGCTTTACGTGTACTGTACAATTGTGATGAGACGGCTGTACACAGTTCCAGGTTTTGCATGTGTCCAGTTGGTGAACCGCATAGTTATCACCATCTCTCGTGCCAGTCATTCTTGTATTACCATCATAAGGTCTAATTCAGTTCACTTGCTGTCAGTATATTTTTTGTGTATTTAAATATCTCATTTCCTTAGTTTTTCAAGTTATTGGTATATATTTTAGGTTATTTGGATTTAATTCCTTTCTTCGAAGTAAGAGAGAGAGAGAGAGAGAGAGGAGGGGGGCGGGGAGCAGAGGCACTGTTTCTTGTACGCACACATGCACACCTTTACCACACTCCATACCTGAACGTGTACAGATTTTAATGTGCTCAAATAGATGCATATTAATTGACTTTGTTAGGAGTAAATTTAAAAAATGGCTGCATATCCGTATACTTTGCACACACACACACACACACACACACACACACACACACACACACACACACACACACACACACACACACACACACACACACACACACACACACACACACACGAGTGTATGGTGGTACGCTATCTCAAAAATAAGACTCAAAGGACCGCAGTGTTTGTGGCCAGGTTTATGGATACAGATATGGCTGGATATCACACCCTCCTCCTCCTCCTCACTGTTCTTCCTTCTTCCCCTCGCCTCCTTTCATCCGTTCATTGCATTCTTCCACTTCGTGGTGGTGGGACGTGGGTGGAGGTGTGGGAGGAGAGGTGACGGGTGGTGGCGGTGGTGTTGTTGGTGGTGATGGTGATGTTGAAGGTGAAGTGTGGACGGTTCTTCAGTAATGGAATAAGAGGGAAAGCAAACAGCAACAGACCTAGTTTTTCTTTCGGAGCGTTATTAAGAAGTCTGTAAATGTGGCATCTAAATCTGGAAGTTGAAAATTAAGATAGCTAAGCATGAAATTCCTCTCGTCAACCAAACCCTCCAACCAGAACCGATAGGATAAAGTGAGAAGGACCTCCATGGGGTAGAGCAGCAGGGAGAGAGCGAGGTAGGAAGTGTGAGGAGAATAAGTCAGTGGAATTGAAAGGAAAGAGGAAAGACTAGGAGAAAAGAGAGTTGGTTTGACGGAATTGCGGTAAGATAGTAGTGAAGTTCGAGCAGGTACTGAAATGTTTGAGAGAGACAGAGAGAGAGATGTGAGGGAGTGGGATGTGGGTGGCTGTGTGGATATGGGTTAGATGAGGGAAAGTAAGGGGTGGAGGGAAGAGGAGTCAGTGAGAAAAACGAGAGAATGAGGGAAGATTGTAGAAGGAAAGATGGTAATTGAAAATGTTTAAACTGAGGAATATAAGAAAATCACAGAAGATTTTATACAACAGATTTATTGATCCTCGCGAGGCCATTTGTTTTAGGGCAGGATATGACTGAGAAAAGCAGTATCCTAGTAATTCCAGAAATGGATAGCAAAAGAATGAAGGACTAAGGCTGTAGGAGGAAGAAGCAGTGTAAGGACAGGTACGGTACTGCAGAAGTGGAGTAAGAACAAGGAAAGGAAATGGAGAAAGCGAGGTGAAAGAGGGAAAGTTATCAGGGAGAGGGAGGAATGTAGGGGAACGAAGAAGGCGGCGGAGGGAGAGACAAAAATAAATATGAGGAAAAAAATAGATTACCAGTTTAGGTTGCCAAGAAGTTATAAGAGGAACATTGAGCCACAAGTCTGATACAACCATAAACGTTACCGAGGCAGCTATCTCACCACAGCCATAAAAAATGAAAACATGTGGTAAAAATTAAAGTACCGGTAGTATTAGGCAGACACTGATCGCTGGCTGTGTCCATCCATAAAATATAAAATAAGCTTCCACATTTAATCGATCCCCAGCTATGACCTCCAGTCTCTTTTGCATAGTATTCCCAAGTTTCTTTATGTGAACAGATCTTCAGTACTTTATTATTATTATTATTATTATTATTATTATTATTGGAAGGGAAAGTTCTAGCTGCATGTAAGCCACTGGTCCCATCCTGTGAAACAAACATACTGTAAGCCACTTCTACAACCTTATCAACGCCAGATCTCGTTATTTTTTGGATGATTTACATACATGGACTTTGGCCACGTCGTCTTTGCTTCCATTAACATCATCATAAAATTTAATGACGTCATGCATGCCAAGACTCACTCCAACATAACCTTACCGACTGTGGCTGTAACAGATAAAGTGGCGAGGAGCAGTATGTCAGGAGGAGACGAGACCTGTATGTGATTAGCCAGCCTCACGCACTTTGTCTTACACGCACGCACGCAAACACGCACGAGTCGGCGACTTTGCATATACATTGCGTGGACATTAATAATCACACACATCTGCATATATTCCATCCGCAAAAACAAGAGGATGAATAGATATTTTCTCTTTCCCTTTCTGCACCTCACAAAACTTACAGAAACGTAGGCGTAGACAGAGTGTATTTGAAATTTGTTCAGATGAAAATTGTTCGTGATAATAAACATTTGGATTTTAGTGGGCGGCGATAAGAGGATGAATGGATTGAGGGATTCGAGGAAGATATTCTTACACACACACACACACACACACACACACACACACACACACACCAGAAGGACTCCCCCTCTTCCACACACGTATTTAGATACCCTAAACCCTTTAATCCTGTGACCTATTATTAGTTTAGTGTTCTGTCCAGACGATTGTGTCAGCTTTAAAGAAATCATTTGTGGTGGCGGAGTTAGGAAAAAAAGTCAACCAAAATTTTGTAACGTCCCTGTGCTGAAGTACTTCGTCTAATAATAGTAAATATAGCATATAAATTGTCATGGAATTGTAGGGGTGTAGATTTCGCCTGTAGAGATTTGGTTTGCAGTGATAATGACCACAACCAGACCTGTACTACCTCTTGTAAAGGTAGGTTCTAAGGCCTGGGTGTTGTAGATGAAAACATTCAGTGATGGTTGACAAGCCTGCCCTTCTTTTGTCATTGTATTTTCGTAAAACTTCCATTTGCTTCTTAGAGATCTGGACCGATGCACACACAACCTGCCATTAACACCCACTAGCACCTTACACCGCTGTACTTCCCATTATGGTTGTCATGTATATGTAAAGTTACCAGCGAAATTCCGTTTTATAACTAGTAAAGCGAGTATCATGTATTACTTGATTATAAATAGTGAAATGTAAAGTCATAAGAAAAAGTATCGTTACCCCATGAATGCTCGATGCGAATCGAACGTTAGCTGGGCTGTGTGGGCGGGTCCTTGCTGTTCGCCCCTCCCCTATCTAGTGTTGCCATATCACAATCCCATTACAAGAGCTGCAATAATGAGCAAGAATGAGCCATATGGCAGGGAAATATAAAGGATGTGTTTGCATTACCCTGAGCGCCCCGCCGGGGATTAATAGTGAAACTCGGCAAGTTTATTATTTTCCTACTATTCAACACATATTATCTATAGAATACAACAAATAAATTATTTTGAAGGGTATTAAATATCGACTGTATTTTTTTAAAATCATAGTCTAGCAGGGGTGCACGAGTTCATTTGTTTGCCGAAGATGGGTGGTAATATGCTTCAGATGGATGCTTCAGACGTCTAGAGGCTGTTGTGGAAACAGGAGGTGGGTATGCAAAATATTAAAGCAATGAGACTGAATATGTATTATTATTTTCCTTCT
This sequence comes from Coenobita brevimanus, assembly GCF_032717465.1. Classification (NCBI taxonomy): domain Eukaryota; kingdom Metazoa; phylum Arthropoda; class Malacostraca; order Decapoda; family Coenobitidae; genus Coenobita; species Coenobita brevimanus. Next base: position 7,715,225 of record NC_137046.1, read on the forward strand.
ACTCAGCATTTATAATATGTATAATGCAATACGTATCATTATTACACTGAAATTTACTAACTTAGCTTGTACCGGCTGAAATACTATCATACGTCTGGCATGGGTGCACATACTTATTGCCCGTCTGCATGTGTGTTGCCGACTTCAGACCATTCTGTTATATTTTTATTTAATGAATTCGGTGACGGATAATAAAGCGTATTGTCTCCATGCACGGAGGCCAAACAATCTAATTAGTGTTTATTACCTCTAGCACAAATTCTAATATCTGTCTCACATAACCGACATGGACGGGTTTGAGGTACAAACTTTCCTGTCCCGTCATTCCACAACACTTCAGCGTTGTGTTATAGTGCGTAGCTCTGAAGGGCAACGATAGTTTTTCTTATGACTGTACACGATCATTGATGGAGGCTTTGTTGTAAGTAACCATTTATTGTGTAATAAAGCTTCGGTGTTGTCACAAATACAAAATATACGTGACACAAAGGAAAAGAACTCACGGAAGCGACTGTACATAAAGTTTGGCAGCTTAAGTGCCTGTGGTAGCACCGTGTGACGTAATTTTTGTGACGTGGTCTTGACATGAGCCATAAGGAATGTAGTGATTCCCTTTGTTTTATCTGTAATTATATATATATATATATATATATATATATATATATATATATATATATATATATATATATATATATATATATATATTTATAAATAGAGATATAGCCTCTGGAAAAGTCGGCGTAGCTGCTGAAAACCTTTGATGGCAATAATCAAAACTTAGCCACGAAATTGTTCGTGAGTTCATCATTTGTACTGTACATTATCACATCGTCTTCGCACTTTTAATTTCAGTGCGAAAAGTCCGATAAGTCTGAGGCAAAACTGAAATACGGTCGAGCTCTTCAGAAATGCCATTGCTTTTACTTTGTGCATAGTTCCACTTACAGTTAAGATCAGTGGCTACAGGAGTATCATCCGTTTCTCCATACGGAAGATTTCAATGCTGGACCAGATAGTGATCCCTCCTCTGGTTAGTCTTTCCTCCCTGATACCTGTATGATAACGAATTATGTTATAATGATTAATACCCGAAACTTCGTTTGCTTTGGGTACGTGGGATTCTTCATAAGGGAGAGAACTACACTTATAGTTATCAAGGTTATTATATCAGGACACAGGATCTTATCTGGTTCTTGCCTTCGTCCCAGAAAGGCCCAGTTTTTGTGAGGTCAGATGGTCCTCTAATGCTTTTTACCAGTAATAATCTGCCATCAGATGCCTTATCACAGGGTTCAGTCTTGAGTGGCCACGGAAAGCAGAATATTACCTTAAAAGATTCCATTATTTGATACAGTAACAGTTTAATGCCACTCCTAAGCTGAATATAATCACTTGCGGAAGAGTTTGTGAAACTTTTGATTTATTATTATTATTATTATTATTATTATTATTATTACGGAGTGTAACCGCACTTCGTAAGTAGGAATGGCGCAGGTTCAAAATGGCGTCCTGTCCTATAGGGTATCGGAGCATTCGCGCGAAAACGGTCACATAACCCAGTTCTAAGTTTATGAACTAAACGAACTTCGCTATTCAAGTGCAAAACTACTCGCAAAGTCTTGATATCTTTCGTAGGAGTCGCAAAATCGAACCGCAAAAATATTGATTTTGATCTTTTTCTTTCATTCTTTCTTTCTTTCTTCTTCATCAGTCATAACTCCAAAACAAGAAGACGCGAGCGAGCGTACTATACACCAAAACGCTGCTTGTCAAGTGTAGATGTTTCTTTTCATGTTTAGAAAAGCATTCAGGCTACTGTTCGCGAGCTACGGCCTGAAAACCGTATCGTGGTCACCCGAAAGCACGCCATTTTGCGCAATATTGGTTAGCTACAGCTCGCCTACAGTTAGAGAAGCTACCAACACATTTCTTTTCACGGGGAAGCACCCTCGTTTTAGTCTTTCAGTATGCTGTGCATGTAACAATCCAAATCTAACACTTGCTTTATGCATAATTATACTTCCACAAAAAGATCATAAACTAGAAAACAAACAAACAGAAAAATTCTAAAATGATTAAGAAGCAGGAATGGCAAAAGTGCACAGATAGGTGAAAAAAGAACAGAAACAAGAGAGCATTCAGGATGGGAGAAGATTAGGAGACCTACTGTATACCCATCAGCTACAAATCTGTGGCTAAAGTGTGGAATGTAGTAATGGGTATAGGTCTCCAAATCTCTTCCCATCCTGAATCCTTGTTTCTGTGCTGTTTTCACCTCTTACCTCAGCACTTTTGCCCTTTGCAGATTTGGGGACCTATACCCATTACTACATTCCACAGCTTAGCCACAAACATGATTTCTGGCTGGTGGAATGCTTTTGTTTCTGTGCTTTTTTCATCTCTTATCTGTTCACTTTGCCATTCCTACATCATAACAATCATTTTAGAAGATTTTTTTTTCTCATTATTATTATTATTATTAGTAGTAGTAGTAGTGTCTTTTTCTTTATTTATTATTATTATTATTATTATTATTATTATTATTATCATCATCATTTATTTTACCCTTGAAGCACCAGGAAGAAGCTATTTCTAAGCTATTTTGAACTATTTTGCTGTAGACAGAATACTCGTATATGATCTAACAAATTATACACTCTGTAGCACTTGTCGCTCACCTCTCTTTTTCAAAAATATGAAATGTCGCTATAACTCTCATTCCCTTGGCCTCTAAGCGGGAGAACTAACAGGGCAGCACGATAATTATAGGCTGTCTGTTTCCAATTTCGCTCAGTATTTTCCTATCCTTAGTTTCCTTTATGTTGTAGCGCGATTATTCACAAAGCGCCAGGTCAAACGAGGGAAGTTATGAAGAGGGGATAGGGTAGTTAGGGTCACACTAAGATAGTTCAGGTCAGTAACACAAACACATTTTTGTTGGAGTGTCTGTAAGTAACCTTGACCTTGCCCTTGGCAATGAAATTACCTTTTGGGTGATTTTAACATACACAATGTTGAATGGTTATTGCATTCTGCCCGGACTGACGACGCTGGTCTAGAATGCGAGCTGTTTGCGGAATCGTTTAATTTCACTCAGTTGGTAAAGCAACCAACCAGAATACCTGATAATCCTGACCATAATGCCCATCTCTTGGATTTATTCTTGACAAATAATCCAGATCAATACAGGATAGAGGTACTGTCACCACTTGGATCCTCTGACCACAATCTCATCAAAGCCTCATTAGTTAACCCTCCTACACCTCCCCATTCCGAACCTGTCAGGGTGACCCGATGGCACTTTGACAGGGCAGACTGGGATGGATTTAGAAATTATCTTGCTGATGTTCCATGGCAGTCTTTCTTCTCTAGTGATCCCAATTCTACCCAGTCCTACATTTACGACTTAATACTAGCTGGTATGGATTTATTCATACCAAGTCAACAATTCACTAAAAGATCAAACTCTCCAAAATGGTTTGATGGCAATTGTGCCAGAGCAACAGCCCAAAAGTCATTAGCATATAACTCTTACTTAAAATCAAAAACATCTGAATCACTCTCCCAATTTAAAATTGCTGGAAATCATGCAAAAGCTGTATTAAATCTATCTAAATCAAACTTTCTTCAAAAGCAAGCATCAAAACTACTTAACAACCCTTATGACAATAGAACATTCTGGTCAACTCTTAATTCTTTCAATAATAACTTTAACAAGTCATCTTCCATTCCCCCACTAAAATCTTCAGATGGCAATATTACAAAGGACCCACGTGGGAGAGCAGATATCTTTGCTAGTACCTTTGCAAGAAACTCTACCATAGATGATACCAGCCAGAATGTCTCAGTACTGGAACTTGATTCTCCCGAAATTGCCCCACATAAAATACAGACAAGATTCGTAAAATCCATCCTAGACAATTTACCTACCAACAAAGCTCCAGGCCCAGATGGAATTCCGCCAATTGTTTTGAAAAAGTGTTCCCCTGAACTTGCCTCTGTCCTAGCCAAATTATTCAGACTATGCATACGTACTTCTTTATTCCCAAATTCATGGAAAGAAGCCAATATCCACCCAGTTCCGAAGAAAGGAAGTTCGTCTAACCCCTCCAATTACAGACCAATAGCTGTCACATCTTCTCTTGGTAAGGTATTTGAAACTTTAATTAATAAGCATATTGTTAAACATCTTGAATCCAACAACTTAATTAGTGATAGACAATACGGTTTTCGCCACGAAAGATCCACCATTGACATACTCAATCTCTTAACTCATACCATCCATCAATCAATTGATCTTTTTGGAGAAACTCATGCAGTAGCTCTTGATATCTCTAAAGCTTTCGACAGAGTATGGCACCGTTCCCTGCTGTCCAAACTCCCTTGCTATGGTCTAACGTCTTTTGTTCCTTTGATTTCTTCTTATCTTAGTGACAGGAAAATAAGAGTAAAAGTAGATAATGTATATTCGAATTTCCACTCAGTTAACGCCGGCGTGCCACAGGGATCAGTTCTGGCGCCAACCCTATTTCTGGTTCATATTAATGATCTCTTATCTGTCACTCGCAATCCCGTTCACTCATATGCAGATGACTCAACACTACATAGTTCATATCACACTCAGACATCCATTTACAAAGTCTAATATCTCTACCTCTCAACTCAGTACGGCCATCTCCATAAATCAAGATCTAGCTACAATCAGTGAATGGGGACAAAACAACCTTGTCTCTTTTAATGCTAGTAAAACTAAATATATACAGTTTACTAATAGACAGATATTGCCAGATTCGTACATTACATTCAGTGCTACTAATATTCCTATCTCCAAAAGTATTGAAATTCTTGGTGTCTCACTTAACAGTGCCCTCAGCTGGACCTCTCATGTCAGATCACTTGCTAAAACCGCCTCAAAGAAACTTGGATTATTGTACAGAGTCCGTAACTTCTTCGCCGATGAGCAGTTAGCTATAATTTATAAGAGTCATGTGTGCTCTCAGCTTGAATATTCCTCACCCTTGTGGAATGGTTGTGGAGAGGTTGCATTAAGACTAGACAAAATTCAGAGTAAAGCTGTTAGAATCATTAACAACCCTGCCATTACATGTAAACTATCTCCCCTGCAAGTAAGAAGGAATGTTGCCTCCCTTGCATTACTTTACAGATATTTTTTTGGCAAATGCTCAGACGAAGTTGCGTCCATGGTGCCACCTCTCCATGCCTTCCCTCGTGCTACACGGGCATCTGGTAGCGCTCATGACTGGAATGTCACTCAACCATATTGCAGAACTTCTGCCTATCAGAATTCTTTCATTCCCCGAACTGCATCTCTCTGGAACTCGCTTCCCCAGAGTTGTTTTCCTCCAAATTTCAACCCACAACTGTTCAAGTCTAACTGTTACAGATATTTTATGAAGAGAGGACACCAGTAATATGGTGTATGGATTATTTTTTTTTTTTCATTTGTTTTTCCTTCCTCTGTTCTGTTATTAAAAAAAAAAAAAAAAAAAAAAGTGAGGGAGTCTGTACTCATCATCCAGGTTAATAGTGAATTTCGACTATAGAAATTTCACCTTAACTTGCCCCGATTTTCAGTCTATTGTAGTCTGTTTCACGTAACTCACTGACGAAAAAAGGCAGAGCTGTGACTTTTATATCCTTTCCACTGCACTTTTTGTGACTAGAATCATATTCCGGCGGTAATCTACAGCTACAGCTCAGCATTCAAGAAGGAGAGATGCCGTGGTAATTTTAGGCCAGGTTACATTGAAATGGGTATAGTTCCAGTACGCAGTAACATTTGCAAGGTCGTAAAGTCATACCCCATTTAAATATGCGTCTCGGCTGTGATAATACTTTGGTGTGTGGAATAGTTGCCGGGTAGTGCAGCTCCGTCTACCAGAGCATCTAGGCTTCGGCAGCCAGATTCCAGCCTTATTCTGAATGGCTGTGAAGACTTTGCAACACATCTTCCTTTCCTATTTATTCTGAACCGTAACCTACACCTCAGTATCATCTTGTACCGTATATTGTCGATATTAAAAGGATATAAATAGCTTACAGGAGAAGGTTCCGGTGCAATATGCAAGATAAATCGCTAAGAAGGAGGTGCTACGAAGCCTACTGTGACCAAAAATACGGCCGTCAGTAATGCACAACACGCAACGGCCACACAAGGTCATTTTTAACTCCAGTCCCGGAACCTCACACAGCTCAGGCTCGTAAGTTCGTGCGCTGACCCCCTATGTATGAGCTGGTTGTGACTGTACCGGTAACTTATTAGGGCAGTGAAGCGCCGACACGGTCATTATGGCCAGTAATTACCCTCCCGCAACACCCCTTCGTTTATCTCCACATCCAAGGATAATTAAGACCATCATCATTAAGGGTAAGACGCAAGTGCCAGGCAGCCTTAGTGGGGACTTGGCTGTCGGTGAGTGTGGTCATAGAAGGGATCTCTCACCCAGCCTACCTTTCTGTAGGTTGCTCCTCGACATCATACACTTCAACATATGCTATACGTAAGTCGCACCAAAGTCTATGCTCGCCTCTGTATATGGTCCACATCGGGAGGGAAGCCACTGTGTTCATATGTCGTTGTTACTCGCCCTTTATTACTCACACTTTGTTACTCTCCAAGAACGAGTATAGGAAAGCTTTGTTACTTTCCAAGAACGAGTATAGGAAAGCTTTGTTACTCTCCAAGAACGAGTATAGGAAAGCTTTGTTACTTTCCAAGAACGAGTATAGGAAAGCTTTGTTACTCTCCAAGAACGAGTATAGGAAAGCTTTGTTACTCTCCAAGAACGAGTATAGGAAAGCTTTGTTACTCTCCAAGAACGAGTATAGGAAAGCTTTGTTACTCTCCAAGAACGAGTATAGGAAAGCACTCTTCTCTTTTTTCCCTTGCCAGGTATTCTGATGTACTATATACCATGCCCAAGCCAAAATGTGGCAAAACTGGCTTCCAGAAAATAAAAAAATCAGGCTCATACACTAGAGATGGGTTTAAAAGACGTGTACTCCAGTTACCATGACAGGTGTACAGCAGATACGCCAAGATTTGAGGGTATCACTTTGTGGTCGCGTTTTTTATTGGTACAGACTTTGGTGGTGTCAGTGATAATCCCGATGGCAAAAAATAAACAAATAAACAAATAAAAAATAAAAAAGTTTGACGAAGGAAGGATATCATATATATATTTTTTTACCTTGCTCATTATCACATCTTCTATAGTACCATCATCTTTCTGATTATATATTCTCTCTCTCTCTCTCTCTCTCTCTCTCTCTCAATTTCTGGTAACCCTTCCGCCTTTCACAACACGGCTACGTAATTACATTCCACATTTCTTGTTACTCGACCTTAGTTACCCACAACTTTTACATCATAACCTCTCATATCGTTAGCCAGCTCTTCATCCTGTTTCCTCCACGGACACCCACGTCTCATCTTTTCCTCATAACACTCTCTCCTCACCTGTCAGTCCACTCTCCTCATCTTCTGACTTCTCATGTTTTCTCTCCTTACTTATCCTTGCCTCTCAGAATCTTTTCATTTCTTCTCTTTCCTTCTCTCCATCCCCTCCTAAAGCTCTCCACTCACAGGTCCTTCCTGCCTTCCCTGAAATCCCCTTCTACCTTCTTACTCCTCGTTCAACTTTCCCTAACCTTTCCCCCATACCGCATAGAAGACGGGACTAGAGGCAGAAGTAACGGAGAATCACTGAGAAAGGAGAGAATCAGAAGCAGAGAGAAAGATGAAGAGAAAGAGTAAAAAGAAAAGTAGAGAGGCAGAATTACCTTAAAAAAAGAAAAAAAAAAAAAGACGGTGAAGAGGTGAGGCTGAAGGTGAGCAGTAAAGATGGTGGGAAACTGAGGAAGAACAAGAGAAAAACGCAGTCAAAGCCTTGTAGTTCTGGAGCAGAAGTTGACGACCTCGCAAACCTGAGCCGGGATGAGAGTTTTCCATTAGCGTTTTGCGCTTTGAGGCTGCAGTTATGGACCGATTTTGGCGACTGAGGGGTCCAATGAATCCTCTCTACCTAGCAGTGTGTCCTTGTAAGTGCGGTCGACACGCTTAGGTAAACACCAGGATAGGTGAGGAAAAAAGTCAAGGTCATACAGTATATTTTCTTAATAACGGGAGCGTAGGTTTAATATTGGTATCTGTGGGAAGGGTGTTAAAGATCCAGTAATTTATGCGATAATCACAATTTTGATACAAACCACTGGAAATTAGCAAATTGCATAAGTCTTTGTTCATGGACCTGTGTCATTACCTTATTAGGTGGTGAAGGTAGGCAGTGAAGTATGGTAGGTTAGGGAGATAGGTAGGGAAGTGGTTAGGGAGGCAGTAAGGGAGGTAGGTTGGCAGTTAGGCACGGAGGAAAATAGAGAGGCAGTGAGGTAGGTTGGGAGTCGGGTAGGTGGCAAGGACGTAGGTAGGGAGAAAAATAGGCAGAGAAGTAAATATACAATAAGGCAGGTATATAAGTATTAGGGAGGTACAGTAGGTAGGAGGTTGGTATGCAGGGAAAAGCGACAAGAAAAAAAGTGTAAGAATCCTTTATGCGACAGAGGAATAACTTGTACCTTGTACATCCCAGTGAAAGGATCGTGTAGAACAGGGTGGCTGTAAACCCTAAGATCAGCGCATAGCAAAGAATCAAGTGTATACTTGTACGACGGAGATCATACTAGAGTTCGTCCTCGGGACCCTAGCATGGCCACATACATCTAGTGTGAACAGATAGATAGGTGGATAGACTAAGTGACTGATTGATTGGAAGATACGGTAGACACACACACACACACACACACACACACACACACACACACACACACACACACACACACACACACACACACACACACACACACACACACACACACACACACACACACACACACACACACACACACACACACACACACACACACACACACACACACACACACACACACACACACACACACACAAACAAACTCAGGACATGCACACATAAACGGTCATAAAATTCAAAGCACGGGGTTTTTGTTTCATCCTCCTCCTCTACCTACACAATCGTCCCTATGTACCCCTTGATCTAGAAAACATACCTCTCAGCTGAGACCAATCTGAATCAAACACCGAGAAATACGTCACTTAGCACAAGGCACCTGCCTCCATCTCCACTCATGCAAAATGCTCCTCCCATTCCCCAACTCCTAATTTCTTTCCCTCCCTCCACTTCCGCCTCTAACTCAGAGGGGGTTAGCCAGGATCATGTTGGTGTAATGACGATACTGTCAACAAAAGGGCCGCTCCGGGTCACAGAGATACCTTTGAACGCACGCAGATTTTTTGTGTGTGTATTTACTTCCATTCATTTTCGTGTGCCAGGAAACATATTTGTGTGTTGGGGTACAGAAAATCCATCTTATATTACGAAGTCACCGCTGACAGTCGTCATCTCACCCGGATGAAATATGTGGCAGAAATTGTAATACCATCAACACCCACCAGCCTTCACTGCTCGCCCGAGAGATATTTCTCGCAGAGCATCTGGGGAAAAAAACACACACACACCCCGAGAAACATAATAATACGCACATGCTGTGGCTGATCTAAGTGTCCTTTTTTTGCGTAGGTGGATCAACAACGCGGTCATTGGTAATCAAGCTTTCTTCAACCATCACTGATTTACAGGTTGACGTTCCAGCCAGTAATGAATGGAAATTCATTTATTATGCATACATGCGTATATATCTTTTTACATATGACAGCAGTATCACATGAGCAGGTGATGAGAAAAATATTGGGTAAACTCGCAGGAAAATAAAAGGCAAAGGAGCACCAACCTTTCGTCTGAATTTCATGGTTCACCCTGAAGATGTCTTGAAAAACGACGAAAGCTCGGTGCTCCTTTGCCTTTATTTTCCTGCAAGTTTACACAATGTAAACATATATATATATATAAGAAAAAAAGACGCTTCTGGGAACTTACTTAATACTGGGTTCACTTCCCCAGTGTTAAATTTACCTGGTCACTTTGCCAGTAAAGTGAAAGTGGGTTTGGTCAAAGAACCACGCTTGGTTGATCCATTTGTCATCTACTTCCATCCTTTCACTGAACCACTAACACGTGACGCTTCCGGTTCCTTTGTGTCTGTTAAGAGTGTTTGATGTATACCTTGTGCTGTATAGAGAAAGGTTTTGTTTTAGGATCCAGTGTAAAGTGATTGCCAAAAATCAGCCTTGTGTGAGCCACAGTGACTGGCTGTTCTGGGACTTTGTGTGACTGATTGTCTGACAATCGCCATGTTCTCTTTTATAATATAAATATTTAAAGCCTCTTTTTCGGACGGGTACCCTAAGTAAGGGTACCTGATATTAAACAGACCTTGGACGCTAATGGTGTTGATGAGCCGTCCATTAAGGGCGGCCTATAATGGTGATGGACAGGGTGGTGCTGACCGTGTAAGTGATGGGGGTGATGGTGGGCAGAGATTATATTAAAGATTATTAAGAGAAGGTGAGGAGGGCGGAGTGGCTACCGGTTTGATGGTGAAGGAAAGGGGTGTAGAAGGTCACAGTTTGCACTCGGACAGAAACTTGATAATTGATAACTGGTGGATCTTGACTGGGTGCAGGGGCGTTGACAGGACATTTCAATCCGTTTTTTTGTGATTACTAAATCAGATTTGTTAATATTCTACTGCATGTCTGCAGTTGGAATAAAGGCTGGAAAAACATACAGTTTCAGTGGAGCACATTCTGAACAAAGCCACTTTTCACTGCTAGACGTATTGTTAAGTGACAGTGACAAATGGAATGCCCACAGTGAGAATTAGTGAAGTAGAGTGTTCTTTATCCATTATTTATCCCGAATTACATGATCGGACAGCTTGCTGCTAAAACCGATTCTGACATCAGTGGAAACTCACCCTTTGGTTAGATTGTGGGAGGAAATTGCGTGCTGCCTTCTTCCGTGTTTCAAGCTGATATGAGTGTGCACCACAGCTTGCAGTTATCAGATTGACTGGATAAATTATGACCAAGTTATCTGGTCCAGTGACGTATGGTGGTGGTGTGGTCCTTATACCGTACTTAGCGCCGCGCCCACATAGCACCTGACACGACAAACATAAAGCAGGATTTACTGCCGCTTTGATAACAACATCGTTATGGCACATATTGTCTGTTTTTGATTGTGTGTGTGTGTGTGTGTGTGTGTGTGTGTGTGTGAGAGAGAGAGAGAGAGAGAGAGAGAGAGAGAGAGACAGACAGACAGACAGACAGACAGACACAGACAGACAGACAAAGCGAGCGCGCGTGTGTGTGTGTGTGTGTGTGTGTGTGTGTGTGTGTGTGTGTGTGTGTGTGTGTGTGTGTACGTCATTAGTTGATGTGAATGTAGTGATTTCTTGTGTTCTTGTGAATTGCATTGAGTAGCATCTCTCTCAGTACTCTCTTTACATCACACTTCTCGTACACTCTTATCTCTCCCTCCTCTCCCACTGCACAGATACGTCTCCCATCTCTCAGACCACTACCGCATCTCTCCCTCCCCCTCACTCACTGCCCACATACCTTTCCCATCTCACATTCTGCTTGTATCATCCTATATCATAGTCTTTTCACATTGCGACAGTATTTCATCCTATTTCTCAGTTCTCCGGTACTGCATCTCTCAGACTGCTCCCATATATCACATTTCTTTCACAACCCAGTCTCGTCTCGCCCTCCTTCTTCCCCATTGTTCTCACGCCTCTCCCTGCCCTCACACTTAGTCATTTATTTACCCTACTTCTTCTTGGTGGTAGGTGGTGGCAACCATCATCCACTCATTTGTTGTAGTGCCGCCGACTTCTTCCTTCTTCATCTTTAACATTATTTTTCTGTGTCTTCCCTCATTTCTTCTTCTTTCTCCCATCTTTCCTTTCACTTTTTAACACCATTTTTTTCCATTTTTCCACCCTTTTTTTCTATATCAGATATCTCTACACTGAGTGACAAGCCTAATAGTTTCCTGTAACCAAAGAAATCGTTCTCAACGCTCGATGGTAACCATACAACCAGACAACGGGGTGATGTGGAGCCTACCGTGGTGCCCCTGTTGACTGGGTGGAGAGATGAAAATGCGGTGTCCATGCGGGAAACAAACCTCCAGACACTCCCCTTGCCACATCTACTGCTTGGGAATACCGGTTCACTGCAAGGAATGGTAATACAGAGGCAGTTGCTTGCTTGCAGTTGATGGGTTTGCTCTGCCAGACAGACCCGGGCCACTCAACAACAAGAATATTAACTTCTTTTTCTCCATACTGCATTTTCCAGCCATGTCCTGATCCCATACACCTCTCTCCGCAGCAATTTCTCCAGTCTTCTCTGTTCTCCTATTTATATTTAGTGTTTTCCTGCCGCGTTGTTAGTACCTTTGTCCCCTTTTTTCTTCCTGCTAAATCGTTATCTCACTCAACTTTCACTTCTTTCTATCTTCTACTGGAGTTTTATCTTTATCCCCCATTTACACATTTCACTTCCTCTTGATTGCTCTTGCTCCTTCCTCCTCCCTATCTCTCGCTTCCGTATCAGCCTGTGGTCCATCTTTCTCTTCCTTCCAACCTCTGAATAAAATCACTTGTTGGTAACAAGAATAAAATTAAGATTGCCATCGTCGTCAGAGGCTCAGCATGCCGTTTTTGTTACCACGCGGCCATCACTCTGAGAAAATAGCGTCAGTGCTGCGTCACTTGGCGGCCATACGCGTCCCTGGCCTACGCGGGGCTGTACATATGCAGGGCAGCCCAGTCCGGTCCATCTTGCCACACTGCCCCGCCCCTGTTTTTATAGTCCAACCCATCCTCTCTCCCCTGGCTCTTGTAAACAACGTGTGTGTGTGTGTGTGTGTGTGTGTGTGTGTGTGTGTGTGTGTTCCAGTACCACCACCAACGAGAACCATTGGCATCAACATCCCTGACCAAAATTACTACATGTTGCCTCATTTGCTATCACCACGACCACTAACGTATTTTACCGTTACCAGTTGTACGACAAGCACCACCATTGCTGCCATGACCAGCACCACCACTACTTTACACCATATAAAGATATTAGTTGTGTGTTGCCGTGCTAGAATCCAGAAGACAGTCTCATATTCATTTTTTTTTTTTCGGTCAACCAATTTCGGGTGAGTTGTATTAGATCTGTGGAAAAGGGCAAAAATTACTGCATTTTGAATACCCCCATCCCTGAAGCCAGTTTTATGCTTATACTACTGTAAATGTCTTTTTATGCACTATGTTTTTGCCCTTTTTTTTTTTTTTTTTTTTTTTTTTTGTCACTGCGACCTGGGTTTGACTTGAGCACGTTAACCACTGCGAAGAAGGCACATCGTCAGGTGGAAAAGACTCATCTGACACCTAAGTCATCAAAATCGATCCATAACTACGACCTGTAGAGTGCAAATAGATGGACGAATGAAGAAATCAACGGACGGAAAACTCATAACTTTGGTTTAGCCACGCAAGGCCCTCGACCACAACTCTTCCCGACATCCTACCTTTCTCACTGTCAGTATCCCCACCACACACCATTCCCGTGACACCGACCACCACAGCCACCACCACCACCACCACAACCAGTCCCACACACCGGATCCCTTACTGCCTTACAGCATGGTGTGATATAATGACATCAGTTATTTTGCCTTATCTGTGATAGTACTCTAATTCTGGTGGTGTAGTCAGTTCGTGCCTCTCCGGATTGGTGTTTGTAATTTTCTTGTCACATTGTCATGCATCTTGCATTTACCTTTGAATATTTCGCTGATAACTATGATCGTTTCTGATCTTCTATTTGAGGTAGTAAGTTGATCTGACCCCTTATCAATCGTCAAGACTTTTCACAGTATTTCATTATTGTTGACAGAGGAAGTATCCGACCTTTGCTCGTCCAGGGAATTGCTGATAAAATAGCATCAGCTATTCCTTTCATTATAAATGTTTTACTCAAATAAACATTTCCCAAGAGAAGAGTTTACCAAGTTAGGCTCTGTGGTCGTTATCATGTAGTATCGACTAGTGAAGGCTGTGAGAGAAAAGAGAGAGAAGATTACAGTGTCATGCAAAGTACGGTAGAATGATTGGGCATTGCCAGGATGGTTGTGACTAGGTAGGATATTTAAGATGAAACAAGATTTTGTATAGAAAGTTTTTGAAATATAGAATAAAGACAGGTTATTCGTTAAGTCGTTAAAGGTTGTAGGCAGGCCAAAACAGAATGATTCAGTTTTACCAGAATGTTTATGACGGCGTAAGGTATAATTCAGTGTCTGATCCTGGAGAGAGCGAAGTAAAAAATGTTAAATTTTTGTCTCATTTTGTACGGGGTAGGTTTCTGTTTGTCTGTGGTTCTGTTCCTGGATAAAACGAAATGAACAGTACGATAGGTTCGTGTCTCGTTTATGGACATTTTGGAATTGCCCAGATGAGACTGACTGCGTAAAAGGGAGACTCGAGGTAACTAAGGCTGAGAAACTCAGCACCTACGCGCGCACGCTCCATCCCCCTCCACATACCACATCTAACCACAGCTCTGCACAAACATTTGCACAGAATCACACAGGCAAATAAACACGGATCTCATGCACACGTAAACACACCCTGTCACCCTGAACACTGGCAGACACAAGGACAAGCAACCCGAACACACATTTACTCGCCTTGTGTCTGTATGTGTGTTATGGCAGCAAATACTGGTGAGGGAGGAGCATAGTTAATGCCAAGAACACTACCTCCCAGATTAGCGGTGGGGCTGTCAGCAGAGAAAAGGGACTAGGTTTATTTACTCGCCAGTGAGATTTCGCACTGTCAGATACAGGTTATCCTGTCCTTCAAGACGATTCACACGAGGGGGAGGAAAGAATTATTTATCACTCACGACGTGACCGAAATTATTTTATACGATTCTGGAGCGTAGAAATGTACCTTTGGATATTGACGAGTTGTTCTTGGGGTTTTTATTCAGCAAATAAAATCATAGCAGTAGCCAAACCTTAGTAAGATACTTTAGTATTATGGTAGTGGAAGCGTCAACTTGGTAAACGCAAGCAAAATTCGTCTGTGAACGACGCAGAGGAAATTATGGTCAGAGAATACCAACATTTGTTTTTATTAAATGAAGTAATAAATGCCGGACTTGCCTTTAGATGTGGACACTGGACAGCCCACCGTGGCATGAATATGACACGCCCTGTGTCATAGGGCGACATGATGATAGGTCACCTGAGGGCAGGGCCAATAAAATGAGGAGGAAGAGGAGGAGGACACGATTGTGAGTTGTCAGGCGCTGCTCTGTATGAGTAGTTTTATGTTGTGTGTTATGTGTAGTCCACTGGGTTAACCAGTCCTCTCATGGCACCACTGCATCCTTGCCATATTTGAATTTTTTCTTACATGTTAAATCTTTCAGTAGAATTACCGTATTTCTCGAACTGATTACCTTGTCATGACTCAGTAGGTCTGCTTTTTTACTTGCAGTGATTATATCATCTACTTAGGTCTGTTACCGTATCAAGGAAGCTCTCTTTTTCTCTCTCCATGTTACCCCCAACATAATCTTTTCCATTCCTCTATGAGCACTTTTCAGTTTACGTTCCATGGATTTCGTTGGATTCCACGTTTGCAAACCGTACGTTAGACCAAGAAGGACACACTGATTAAATAACCGGCTGTTTTGGCATAATGGTAATTGCTCATCCTTCATGTAGTTATTTAGCTTACCAAAAGCCCTCCATTCCATTCTTGTTCTTTGCTCGATGTCACTGTCATGGACTGGGTCTGCCTCAACTGCATGCCCTTGGTAAATGTATTCCTCAACACATTCCAGTTCTTCATCACCCAGTTTTACTGTACCGGGACATGATGTCAATTAAACATAATCCTCATCTTCTTCATATACATTTTCAAGCCAACCCTCAGACTTTTCCTGTTCAGGACACGTATCAATTCTTATAGTTCCTGCCTCCATTCACTACAACAGACTGTGTCATGTGCAAATCTGGGATTATTCAAAAGCTTTTCCCTTATTTTCATTCCTTTGTCATCCCAGTCTAAATGTCTGAAAATGTCCTCCAGGCACACTGACTGACTTGGGTGAAATGGTGCCTCCTTGTCTGACACCTTTCTTCATTAGTATTTGCTAAATGTCCTTAGCAAGTGTTAGGATGGCCGTGCTATGTCTGTAGATATATTTCCAGTACTTTTAATTCCCTTTTTGTGTTACATCTTCCTTTATTAGTGTTGTCTCGGTGTCCTTAGCAGGTTTTATGGTGGCCGTGCTATGTCTGTAGATATATGCTCAGTATTTTTAATGTTCTTCCACACCTTGTCTTGAAATTGCTCTCATTACTGGAGCTGTTTCAATATATTTCCAGTCTTTTTAGTTAAGTCACATCCACACTTTGTTCTGTAGCTGCTTCAACGGAATCCAATGCTTTCTCAGAATTAACAAATCCCAGGCACAAAAGTTTCCTATATTCCGCGTTTTCTCATCACCTGATTAATAAATTCGATATAGTTTTTTCTCGAGTAACCACTTTAAAATCCCGCCTGTTCTCTTGGCTGGTTTGCATCTAAGACAGGACTAATTCTACCTGTTAGGACATTTGTGAGACTACATGGGCGGTAGCTTTCTAGGTCTTTGATGCCACGTGTGTGTGTGTGTGTGTGTGTGTGTGTGTGTGTGTGTGTGTGTGTGTGTGTGTGTGAAGGGTTTGCATCTAAGGCAGGACTAATTCTACCTGTTAGGACATTTGTGAGACTACATGGACGGTAGTTTTCTAGGCCTTGATGCCACGTGTGTGTGTGTGTGTGAGTGTGTGTGTGTGTGTGCGTGTGTGTGTTTCTATAAATGCACAATTACAATAATGGGTAATAAACACCCAGACAGCTATGAAGTTTTAATGAAAGCTAAAAGGGCAGGTGGAAGAGAAGAAGATAAGACATACAAATCAATATGGTCAGGGTGTTCTATCTTTCTATGTATGCATCTGTCCATTGCCAGACGCCTCGGTCCTGTATAGGGTGGTTAGGGTGTTTAAGGAGGCAGACAACTACTAAATTGACAATATTTAAAATACTCAACTGAAACTCATACATATAGTCAGTCAAATACAAATTAATCAGACTAACATCACTGATACCAACCATCACTATAAAAACATCAATTAACATCAACATCAACATAAACAATAAAAAGCACTAAACATCTACTATGCTACTGGATACCATGACTAATAAATAAACCTTCCCTTTGTAATCATCACGATATTTACCTAAACAAACATCGTGGCGTCCTAGTCAGTGCCCTCACCTGGACACACACACACACACACACACACACACACACACACACACACACACAAAGGACTGTTGGCCTAGTGCAATTCTCTGATTAATTATATAAGCTACTGACGCTAAAAACCATTACGATTTGTTCTAAAGAACAAAATAGAACAATTTTTTCTTCTACTCAGATTATTAAATTTTAGATAAATGGGCCTTGAACAGCCGATAGAATCTGAATAATTGCATTTCATTCAACCTGTGGATAAGGGAGAATGAATACTGCCTAGGTTAAAAGCGTGTGTCGTAAAAAAGCAACTGAAAGGATTAGGAGAGGGGAGATGGATGCTGCTGTATTCACTTTTATATTGGCTTTAGGATTTGGCGACCACTTCAACGTCGTACAGTACATTAGCTCCCACTGCATAGGAGAGGGGGAGGTGGGTGGGGTGTGAATATATTGTATCTCTAGTTTCATTTCTCTTCCGTCTCATGTCCATATTTACGTAAGAACAACTATACTCCACATCTCCTCAACCAAATGTCAATGTGGGAAAAACAGGTTATGATAATTGTATCTTCAATCCCTCGATCTTCCCTTCTCGTCGGTCTCATTTTGGTCTCGTCTTTCTCTTCTACTCCTCTCACTCTTCTTCGACTCCCTGCCCTTCACGTCGATATTCTTCACCCATTCTCTCTTACTCTTTGTATTCTATTTCTTCTACCGTGTCTTCACTCTTTCCTTCACCACTTTTTCCTTCTCTTTTCCCCCCTTTTCCCCTCCGTTCTCCTTCATGAGTATCTTCTCTTCCTCTTTTAGTCTTGCGTTTCGGCACACACACACACACACACACACACACACACACACACACACACACACACACACACACACACACAAACCAAAACTCTCCTCACGTTTACCCCTCCCCTAATCACACGCACACAAGCCCTATTACTGTATAAGGAAACAGGTAGTGTATTATCCGGCCAAAATATGAGGAATTACACACGTTTGCGATTAAGCTTTCGTTCCGCCTTTCCGAGCATTGATACTGATGGTTGAATGTACCTCACACACGGATTCTAAGACTGTGTTTATGGTCAGTGTGTGAGAGAAGCATTTCCTTTACTTTCTTCCTCAAACAGCAGTGTGTCATATAAATGCCAATACCACCATCAGTTGCACCATTCTTACGTAATAAATCGTTCATAACTACCACACGCTCATCTTATATATACATCATTCTTAATCATGATGACATATATATCTCTGGACTTTCATGCCTATCTTCTTTCCAAACAAATTTTCGCCTCCCGATAAACGGCCCATTTTTTTTGGTGGTAAAGGACCGCCTGTTACGAGCTGTAGATGTCATTTTTATTAATTGACGTCAGCTGATGCCACCATTCGAGTTTCTCTTATCCACAACATTGTTAGTCTGGAGAGTTTCATACAGTACCGTACCGTGTGTGTGTGTGTGTGTGTGTGTGTGTGTGTGTGTGTGTGTGTGTGTGTGTGTGTGTGTGTGTGAGATAGAGAGAGAGAGAAATGGAGGATGAATGACGAATGGTGATAAAACGGCTGGGGTGGTGATAATAGAGGCTTGGTGTGATGACAGAGAGGCCTTGGAGTGACAGAGAGGATTTAAGATGTTATAGAGAGATTCTGAGTGTTAATCTAGACGCTTAACGGTGGTGACAGTGGGGCATACAGGCGTTTTTATGGCGACCACCCTGGATGAACTCTGCGATTTATGGCGTGGTAGTGAATAATGATTAGCGTAATTTGATTCCGAGGATGAGAAAATTGCATACAGAGCATTCAAGGGAGAGGATGGTGACCTAGGCTGATGGGGTCAATGCTTCCTTAGGCACTGCACCTGTTATTCTGTTTTTCAGTTTATATCTTTCTCAATTTCTTGGCCCCTCATTCCAGTATTCATCGAAGTTAGTTGTGAAAAAGACTTCTCGTAGACTTTCTTTTCACGACACTTCAGCGCTTCCTGCCATAACTTTAATCCTCCCTCCCTCATGTATTGCTCATTTCCGCCTTTCCACTTCATTCCTCCACTCCACTCTATCTCTCCACTTCATAATACACGACTTAATCCTGGATCTGTGCTTTTATGGAGTCCTGACCTCTGACCTTGCTTGGCCATACTATGGTTTCTCACAGATAAAAACAATGGTACACCCAGCAACCAACATAAATTCTTCTTCTCTTTCTTTAACATTCAGGTTTTTTCTTACTCGATTTCAGTTGATTTTGTCTGGCACTGACTGCAATAAAATACTCGAGTTGTACCAAAGATAAGAGGGGCTTGGGTTACAATATCAACGTTCAGACTCCTATGACTCACTCTTAACATAACTCCCTTTACGTTACCTCAGACAGAAGACTACATTATGAGAGGGTTAATTGTATTATAATAAACAGTAATTATGGTAGCATAATACTGGGTTGTGGGCAGATTGCAGGCTTTTTAAATGTGTGCATGCAAGGGGAGGGGAGCGACCTGGGATGGTGGGGTCATTGCTCCCAAAGGCCCGTATTCTTGTCAGGTAATTAGGCTCCGTAGCATCTTTTCTTTAGCGATTTGTTTTCCAGAGTATCCACTGATATCCTCTTTTTTACATATAACTTTTATTGTCGATATGGATTGCATGAATAACATGTAAGAATGTAGTTAGAAGCAGAACTAGAAATAGACCAGTGAGGAAAAGGTGTTTGTAATCTTCCTAACCACACCAGAATACTACCCAAAACACATGGGCCGGAATCCTCCCGGGGTGAAGAAGCTCCCTAACATCTCATCCTTAGCTATTTTTTTTTTCTTTAGATATTGGTGTTTAATATCCATTTGTATGTTATTAATACAGAGTATGGCGAAGTTGGAAGGATTCACATAACAGAAGATGACACTAAGGTGTAATAAGCAAAATAAATCGCTTAGGACAATGTGTTAAGGAGCGTTCTTAAGCGACGAGAATATGTGAATGATCATCCTGGCTCCGTGGTATTTTGGAGTCTAACCTGTGAATTTGTTTGTCCACACTTTACTTTCACAGATATAAAAAAGATGAAAACAGTGGTACCCGTAACAAGCAACACCAACACTTTTGTCTTTAATTAAACCTACCGATTTACTACGAGTATTATCCACTAGACTGCCAAAGCGGCCTGTGTTGTAGGTGGCATAAGAACCTTCGTAACATCTCTTCCTTGTGAATTATTTTGTATATTACAAGGTAATATTTCCTTCTTTGCTCTTTACCTCGTTTTAATCTCGATGTAGCATGCATCAGTAACACACAAGAGGGTTATTAAGGTATGATGTGCAAAATAATTCGCTGAGGAAGAAGAGTTGCGTAACCTCCAAAGAGACTACCAATACGGCTCAGCCTCCTCATCCAAAAAAGGACGCCGCACTCTTAAAAATTCACGCTAACATGTTTGTTTTTACTGTCAGTGCAAAGATGGTCATATGATCATTTTATTATACCTTGTTTTCTCATAAGAGTTTGTCTTATACGTCATTAAACGATATTGTGTGTGTGTGTGTGTGTGTGTGTGTGTGTGAGAGAGAGAGAGAGAGAGAGAGAGAGAATCCGAAATGAGTTTCACATTCGCACTTACAAGATTGATGAGTATGTACTGTCTCGGTAGTTGACAGGGGTTGTAACTGCTGGGGTGGTTGGGTAGATAAAATTTTTCCTCCACAGAAATAGACCATTGAACTGTCTGTGGACAAGCAACAAAAGATAATATATAAACGAGTGAATGGGCCCGTGAGTGATGCGGTGTGGTGATCGATGTATCGATGTAGTGTGAAATATAATGGAAATGCTTTGAGGTGACTTGGTGATATGAGGAATGAACAATTGACTTGGAAAATATGTGAGAGTAAGATGAACGGAAAGAGAAAAGGGAAGTAAAGATCGGTGCAGATGTAGATGAAGGTAAGGCGGAAAGAAGAAAACAGAAGCCAAGACTGGGGCGAAAACGGAAGATGATAAGGTGGATGGAAGATGAAAAGGGGAGCCAGGATTTAGGCAAAAGCAGAAGATAGTAAGGTTTGAGGAGAAAATAAGCAGGAGCCAATATTGAGGTAAAAGCAGAGGATGGGTAAGTGCATGGGAGGAGATGGTGTGTCTTGAGAGGATATGTATTATCATATTGTCGTTCCCCGCGACAATAATGAGCACCTCTCGTGTGTGAAAGACTGCCAGACATACTGACGCAAACCATGTCAGTACTAGAAGTATAACATTTAAAAAAATATCTATGTGTAATACGTAAAGCGAATCGGTAAGGGGGAAGTATTAAGAATCTTATATGGCAATTAAAAGTACGTTCCTCAGTCATAATGCACGTATCAAAGGATGGGTCAGAACTGGACACGTCTGTTCATCGACAGCTGAACTCCAGGGCCCGTATTAACGTCGGTTGAGGAAGCTCCCCGTCACCCTTTCCTGAGCGATTTAATTTGTTTATTACACCTTACTGTCCTCTTCTGTATTACGTAAGTCCTTCCAATATCGCCATATTCTGCATAAGTAATGTACAATATAATATTAACCAGCCTAATCCAGAAATAAGTCGCTAAGGAAGAGGTGCTAGGGAGCTTCCTTAACCGACGAGAATACGAACCCAAGTCTGAAAGAAAAAGTGTCTTACCAGAAGCAATTAAAGTTGGCTGGGAATGACAGTTGATTCTTGTTGACGAACTAATACTTCGCTAAAACTAAATTTATACCAGTAAAAGCAAGAGTCACAATAGTCTGTGGTGATCATTTCCTGCCTGTGTACGCCTTTGTCCCGCCATTATCTACACCAACTATAAAAAGGTTGAGGTAATATTTCTCTCCCCACACACTACCCATTCATACAATCCCTTAAAAGTATATAAGCAGCAAATAAGGATAGGGAGTTGTGGGCGTGTTGGTAGGACGTGGATAGTAGTGTAAACATGGACGTGGCCAGTAACTGTTGCGTGTATGGTTGTGCTTTAGGAGACGATGTTGTGAAGAGGGTGGTTTTATTGCTCTCTCTCTCTCTCTCTCTCTCTCTCTCTCTCTCTCTCTCTCCAGTGGTAGCCAATCCTGTAACTCATCCTGCCTCGTCTCAAGAAAATCTCATCAAAGAACATCGCACCACAACACCTCAGTCCTTCGTGGCACCACGTCAGCCTCCCTCCCTTATGCTGTCTATACGTCTTTTATTTGCAAGCCTTATCCCAGAGTTCGTCCAAGATAGACTTCACAAAGCCACCATTTCCCTTATTCTCGTCGGGTAAGGAAGCTTCCTAAGGTTTCTTCCTTAGCGATTTACTTCTGGATATGACTGGTTACTGTTCTTTTGTACGTTATTTATGCAGTGTATGACCATGTTAGAAGTATTTATGTAACACAGAATAGGACAGGAAGGTGTAATAAGTAAAATGAATCGCTTAGGAAAACATGTTAGGGAGCTTCCTTAACCGACGAGGCCCTTAACTCTCATCGCAGCATAGCAGAGTTCCCTGCCTCTACTCCATGTCACCCTCCATCAAGTACTCCCCCACGGGCTGACTTTCCTGGAGTAGTGCATTGTGGAGCCTGATCTTTCATCTTCATAACCTACACATTGCCTTTCGGAGACACAACCAGATCAATTGGCGTCAGAGGTGGAATGTTTAATTGCCTTTATTTATCAAGTGTTTATGTAAAGCCCTCTCTCTCACTGGCCAGACATATCAATTGGCGTCAGAGCTGGAATGTTTAATTGCCTTTATTTATCATGTGTTTATGTAAAGCCCTCTCTCTCACTGGCCAAACATATCAATTGGCGTCAGAGCTGGAATGTTTAATTGCCTTTATTTATCATGTGTTTATGTAAAGCCCTCTCTCACTGGCCAAACATATCTTCATGGAGACAAACCAGAACAGTAAATGACACCACGGAGAGTTTTATGAATGGCCTACATTTATCAGGTGTTTGTGTTGTCTCATACTCACAGACGTATTGTGTACTGTAATTCATCAGCTTACTATTTCAGGCTTCACACACACACACACACACACAAACACACACACACACACACACACACACACACACACACACACACACACACACACACACACACACACACACACACACACACACACACACACACACACACACACACACACACACACACACACACACACACACACACACACACACACACACACACACACACACACACACATTGATTATTCAAATTTGGTCTCAGAGTTGTTAACACCGACTCTTATTACCTTCTTTGTTCCGACAAACTCAAAAGTGAAAAGAGAAAACATAACTAACTGTTTCGTTCTGAGTTAAGTGATGCAGCTGTTTATGTTTCACTTATACAGTTATAGGATAGGTAGGGCGTAGTGGATTGGTGATCTGTGTGACTAAGGGATGAATCATTGTTCAGACAGTGAAAATTTGGTTACGAATGTGAAGGGAGTTTTTCCAGCACGCGAGAATCCTCTGATATGCTGAATGCAATTGTCTCGCGGTAACAGTAACAATATTTTAAAGTCTCATCTTCGACAAGGGGTAATGGACTTATAAATGGAATTGTGAGGAATGTGGTGGTGAGCATACATGGCCGTAGTCATGTGGACTTATCAGGTTACTTACCAGGGTCCCTCACACATTCCCATTAACCTTTTTTGCTGCATCTTGTACGGATATATTCTCGGATTAGGTCATTTATATGAAATATCGGTATTTTAGGCGTGAATGCAAAGAGAAAAATTTTAAATATTAGTATGGAAAACTAATCGCGAAGGATGAGGTGCCATGGAGATTTTTTAACCCAGTGAAAACTACCAAAATAGAATTGTTCACTCATACAAAGAGTCAGAAACTGACTTGGAGAGGGTGTGAGACAAAAAGGGTGAGGTGAAGGGAAGAAGAAGAAGAAAACAAGATCGATGAAGAGGTAAGTGGAAGTGCACAGGAGGAAAGGTCTGGTGTCCTTAGGGGGAAGTATATTTTACCGATTAGACACACATTTAGAAATCCGTTTGGTTGGGGCTGGCAGATTCAGGCACCAGGCACCTATCAAAGCGTGTGTTAAAACGGGACACGGCTGTTCTCTTCATCGACAGGTGAATGAAACCATTAAAAATTTAGCTTCAACTCTAAAGGTCAAAACGTGTGTCCCAAACGAGATATGTTAGTGGCAGGTTTTATGTTGACACTAAAATGGCTGTTGCTTGCTGCTTAGCCACGAACGCTGTACTGAATGCGTTTTTATACCAGATACGGCAGGAGTCCATGGATGGTGATAATCTTCGTGGCTATTATATCCTTTATAGCACTATTATCCGCATCATAACTTATAAAAGAACTGCAGTATTATATCTTTCCTCCTGAGGATGCTGCATTCACAAAATTCTGTGCTTGGACGGATAACCATAAAGAGATAGGTTGTTGTAGCGGTGTTGGCGTCAGTTGGTGGGCAATTTGTAAACATGGGAGTGACCTGTGGTGCTTGTGTTTACGTTGTGGTTGTTGGAGGCGGTGTCCCAGTCGTAGAACTGGAAACCTGGATGTAAAAGATTGTCAGGGTTGTGTTCAAGGAGAAGATTGTCACCTAGCAAATATTTACCATCTGCCTTTATGACCCTCGTGCGGTCAGTGGACATAAATCTAACCCTTCCAAGTGTTAAGGTAGTGTGGTGAGGCGGGAAGGCTATAACTGTTACCATTACTGTCTCCTGATACTTCACCTGGCATCCCTTGTGTAGGGGTACCTGATCAGTCCATCGAGACATCTAATTTCAGTCCATCTGTTTATCTCTGAAGAGGAAGCATCACTGAAATGTAGCGTACAGATATGAAAGTGTGAAAGAGGAAGGGTGCCGTAAGGGGAAAAAATGGGCTAGAAAATGTAAGACAAGAGAGTTTGTTGGAGGAATGGTCTTGAGAATGAATGATGAAAGAGTGGTTTGGGGGAAGGGGGGAGGAAGCGTGCACGAGCGAAGGGGGAGGGTGTCCCCTCGGCTTTGAAGGGATTCCCATAAAAAAAAAAAAAAAGATAAAACCTTAAATAAATGAATAAACGATGAAAATTACAGCAGTTGCATCATACAAAATAAAATGACGGTCAGGGGCGGATTAATTATTAGGCTGATCAAGCTGCAGCCTAGGGCCGCTATCCTCGAAGGAACCCCATTTATTAGGGAAAAAACAAGTAAATAGATGGATAAGTCATGAACATTACAGCATGTGGCATCATACAAGATCCAATGAGGGTCATTGACATTTTTATATGGGGGCTCACACCCTGGGTAGGGGCCCTCATATCTAGTTAACCCTACTGTCCCCAACTGTGGTGCACCACATTCGCTACATCCCATATACTGCGCATTTCCTACACTGCACATCTACAGCTTTAGCAGCTTTTAGAGTACTGACATATTTCTTACAGAGATACAGCACATCTCCTACACACAATAATCTGTTCTGTCACAATTCCTACAAGGTTCCAGTCATATCTCCTACACCAAGAAAGGCAGCGAGTTCAAATCAAGTCAAGTTTGACTAAAAAATTTTACGCGAATCGAGTCGAGGCGAGTTTAAGCTTGACCCAACCCTATTCTTTTCTTCATTCATCGGCCACGCGCCAGGAAGGACGACACCAACTCTTCCCCCAACTAAGGACAGACGGCATTATTGAGCCTTGTACTCCACTGCGATCATCCTGGCTTAGCTCCCTGCCCAAGCATGGCTAGGATTGAGGGGAACATCTGCTTCAATGCAGTGGTTTACGAAGACAATTCGGGATTCCGGTACCTGCGAAATGTGGCCGGAAACAACACACTGTACCTGCGTTGCATTCGACACCCCAACTGTGGAGGAAAAGCTGTCTTGTCGGAAGTAAATTTCATAGTTTCCTGTTTCATGTGACTACCGACTTTCTCAAAAACATCTTGGCGAGTTCTGCAACCCGCAGACAAAGTGAGCAATTTGGGAACTTCACAAAAATCAGCAGCAACCGAAAGCTTGCTGACATGTGAATTATTTCTGTTTTCTAGTATATTTAACTGTAACTTGTTTGTTTTACAGTTTCATTTTATATATGTACCTTTTTAAAAAGAAATAAAACATTTCCCACATTAATATTCTTCAGCGTTTTGTATTCTCTCTTGCATAATGCAACTGTGTTTACTCCGCATATGACAGTATAACCGTAGGAGTTACGCCGGATGCACCGTTTTGTGTGGGAGATATGCTTGGTACTCAGTTTTAGTGTAGGAAATGTGCTTGATACTTGTTTTTGTGTAGGAATTATGACCGACTATGTGCAGGAAATGTGGCAGTACTCCAACTTTTGTAGTTTTGTAAATGTGACTACACCCCCCCCCCAAAGGGGTTGCGGCCCTGTTAGTACTGTACTGTGTATTGTAATTGGGTCTTATATAATCTGTTTTTTTTTTTTTTTTTTTTCCAGAACCCATCTCAACACTTTCAGCCAGAGAATGTGATGTGGAAGCAAGGGTGACTATGTATTTATTACATTCTAATGGTTGCTTCATTGACTGGTTAGCGAGATCTGATTTTTGTTACTGACTTGTTAGGTACCATTTTGATGTGCGATTTTAATGGCCGTTTGTTACACTGCTTATATTTAATGAAAACAGACAACTATTATTACTACTGCTACAGCGTTTGCCAAAGTAGAGTATTAATTATTATTGTTGCTTTTATGCTTTACTATTTTTTTTTTGTCTATGTTGATGTTGCTGTAACTCGTTCCTGTTGTTGTTGCCGTAACTCTTGCTGTTTGTTGTTGTTGCTGCTGTACCATATTATCGTAACCTACCATCTATTCTTTCAACTTTACGTTCTCCCCCTTTGGACCCAAACAACAACCAGCCTCGACAGAGACGAACCATTTGGAAAATCTGCCATATCATGCGACTTTCAGGTGTATAGTTTTAGTACTGAAATATATTACAATTTACGGTTATTGTAGTAATATTATCAACAGGTCAGCGATATTTTGGAAATATTTTTGATATTCTTTCCGCGATGTTACATAATTTTATTAAATTTATGACTGTCTGTATGATAGTTCTCGGTACTGCAAATCAACACACATTTAAGATTCCACCTTTTTTTATAGTTATGTAGTAATGTATCAGCGATATTGGGAGGTTATTTGGTAAGTATTTCCCCGATGTAATACAATGTTAATATTCCTTCATTACCGTATAAGCATCAATATTTCACTGATATGTTAGATATGTTAGCAGTTGCTGTTGCAATGTTCGAACTTTTAAGTTCATATGTAGCGCCTTTTTAGAGATGAAATTTGACAGAGTTTTTGATTTTCGTTTGAGGTCCGAAAAGCGGCTTCGTCTGATGACCTCCCTAAATTATGGATGGAGGGGAGGGGTAGGAGGAGAAGCAAGGGGACAGGCTGAAGTGAGAGAGGGGGAATGGGCTATGGGAGAAAAGGATTACAGACGGATTTAAGAGGGGAAAGGTTTAGAGGAGATGAAGGAGGAAGGAGATAAGTAAAGGGGAATTATGTATGCAAATTTGAGGATAGGAAATGGAGAAGGAAGGGAAGAAGAGAGAGACCGCGAGGGGAAGACTGAGAAATGAAGAAAAAAGGGTGAAACAGGAACGGGTAGAGAGTGAGTTGTTTAATAATATGACATTTCCTATTCTCCCCTCCTCCTCCTCCTCCTCCTCCTCCTCCTTATTCTTCTTCTTCATCCCAACCTTGCCACCCTCTATCCCCCCACCCTCGTCCCAATCCTCCATCTATCTACCTGTTCACTTGAACCATAGTTTATCTTTCCTATCTTGCGTCTCTCACAATTCTTCCTTCTTGCTTCGTTCTTTCCCTTTCCTCTTTTTGCCTCTTTCTTCCTCCCATGCTTGGTCACCCTCTATCCCCCCACTGCCTCACCCTCGTCCCTTCCCTCCATCTACCTGTCTACTCTTCTCCCGTATAGCATTATTAGCCTGACTTGCTGACCAGTGTAATGCTGATAAATTCCACTGCAGTACAAGAAAATCTTTGCCCACATTTGTAATACCGTAATGATAAGTCTCACCGCCAACACTTAAAGTAAAAACATTCTTTTAGCTTCAGCGTCATGCCTGGGACGAGGGAGGGGGTGTTGAACGGCGTTTGCTTCTTCTCGAAAATCATGCCTCTAGAACATCAGTTTTCTTCTATACATTAGCTACTCCACCTGATGTATAAATAGGAAGCACGCACGGTCTGATGGGTGTTGACTATACTGTACTGTACTTCCAAAAAAATATATATATAATAATAATAATAATAATAATAATAATAATAATAATAATAAATCTTAGAAGATCGGAATAGGCTACAGTCGTCATTGACAAGGCATTTTTTACTATTATGTAATGTTTTAAGAGGCCCTTGATTAAAGGACTAGGCGCCAGAGACGCGGGTAACAAACATCCATTAGCTCTTTTGTCCAGTGGGGGAGTGAAGGTGGCCACTGACATTGAAAGGATGACTGTAACATCCGTCGCCCTCACCGGGACTTGTACCAGACGGAGCCTACTTCCATGACCCAGTGATGGAAGGAGCTTAAGAGATACGGAGAAAGGAAAATGAGAGAGGAGTATCGTGGGAAATAAGCAAGAAGGAATATAAGCATGAATAACAGCGTGGAATGGAGATGAAATTTAAGAAAAAAAAATATTTGTAAAACAAGCAGGGAACACGACATGAGAGAGCACAACACACCCACCCACACCCTTCCACACGCTCCCACATCCACCTACATCCTCATACGGACACACTCTCACCCACCCACATCCACTCACAGCCATCCACACCTCACATCCACCTACACCCATCCTCGAAAGACAGTAATAATTTTTCTTAGGGAAGACTATTGACTATGCATCTTCGTACCGGCGAATCTGTTGTTTTACCTGCAGTTTAACGGGAAGAACTGAAACTATAAGAGACAAAATACATTAAAACGTAGAGCACTGTGGCCTCCTGTCGCAGCATCAACCAAGCCTTCGCGTGATGAACACACAAATAAACAAATATTTTCACCAGTGCGTCAGAGGGTGAGGCGTGAGGTGAGGGTTGGGGGGTGGAGGTGAAAGAACAGAACATTGTGGACATTCTGTGTACGGGGGGGGGGGAGGGAGTCACAGTACCTATATTTCTCAGACTGACGTGAGGAGAGGATTACAGGATGTGCCTGGACGGTGACAGACATAACTTAAAATTCCCTCCTCATCTGCTCAAACATTTCCACATTCTTCCCCGGATATTTGCACACACACACACACACACACACACACACACACACACACACACACACACACACACACACACACACACACACACACACACACACACACACACACACACACACACACACACACACACACACACTGCCTAGCTTTCGGGAATCACCATATCATGTGTCATATTCATCCTCTGTTCGTCAGAATCATCTGTGTTAACCTAATTCTATTTTAATATTGTCATTTGTTATCTACGCTGTGTTTCATGTCGGTATTTTTACCTCGTACGTCCGTTTCTTCCGTCACGTCCCTGTTTCATCCTCTTATATTTCTTTCCATGACTCAGTGTTCCAGATCTTATTCGGCTCCAGGCCCCGACTTCCAGCTGTCGTGTTCTAGGCTATTACCGTGTTATCATTTTCCCGGATTATAGTCTTCCTCCCCAGTACCTCACTTCGTTGTTTACATTCCTGATCGGTACCTCGGTCATCTCGGCTTATCACGGCTCAGTATTTCCTCTGAGAGCGACTCAGAGAACGAAAAAATATATAGTCACGAATTCTTTCCGTCCGCCATTCATGAACCTGGATTCCACTCCCCCCAAAAATGGAAAGCTGAGTACAGTTAAGTACATTATGGTACTGTAGTGTGGTTGCATCCTCCATGGCCTACCTCTGTCCCTCTGCCTCATAGTCAAACCCATCCAATCCCTTCCCATCACTGTCGTTGCACTCCTATCACTTTACTGTTAGCTTTCCTCGCCGTTCATTACAATCGTCAATTTCCTCATCTCTCCTCCTTCTCCCTCATTTTTATTTTATTTGCGAAGGCTCTTCATTTGTTCTCCATTTCTTCACTCACCATTTGATAATGATTTCTATATAATGAAGAGAGAAACCTGTACTGCACACAGGAAAAATCTTCCAGTATATTTCCAATATGCCGGGAATCGAACTGGGGACTCTCAGATGAGAGCCAGGCAGCATACCACTACACCACGACCGGGTAAAAGTTAACTCACGTTGTCACAACCTTGTAACCAACGTCCCTCCTCCCCCACTGTGAGCATGAAGAGGCTGAGATAACCCCCTGGCACTCGGGCAAGTAGATGCTTTTAATCTATCCCAAGCACTTACGGCAAGTCAGAATGAAGAGAAAAACCTGTACGGTTCACATGAAAAATCATCCAATATATTACCAAGATCGTGACAGTGTGAAATAACTTTTACCTGGTCGTGGTGTAGTGTTATGCTGCCTGGCTTTCACCTGGAAGTCCCGGGTTCGATTCCCGGCATATTGTTAACATACTGTAAGATCTTCCTGTGTACAGAACAGGTTTCTCTCTTCATTCTGACTTGCCGTAAGTGCTTGGGATATATTAAAAGCATCTACTTGCCCGAGTGCCAGGGGGTTCTCTCATCCTCTTCAGGCCCACAGTGGGGGCGGAGGGACGTTGGTTACAAGATTGTGACAATGTGAGATAACTTTTACCTGGTCGTGGTGCTGTGGTATGCTGCCTGGTTCTCACCTGGGAGTCCCGGGTTCGATTCCCTTCATACTGGTAATATACTGGATGGATTTCTGTATGATATTGTATTCTCACCTGTCCTTCCTCCTTTCCTCCTTCCTATGTCATCTGTCCTCGTTTTCCTCTCCCGTCCTTTATCCCCTCTCACCTATCCTTCCCCTTCATCCTTCATTTTCCTTCATTACCCTTATTTTTTCACACTCACCGTTCTTCTTATCCGTTATCGCCCTTCATTCATCTTCTTTCCTTTTGTCGCTCTTTCCTTGAAACTCATTTTTCTTTCTCAGTATTCGCCCTTATTACACGCTTTCAATTCCCGTCTCATCAACTGCACTTCCCGCTCCTTATCTATCCTCACTCTATTTTCTATTTTCTCTATCCTTTCTCACCTATCACTCCATCCCTTCTCCTCCAGTGTGCCTGAACTCCGTCAGTCCCCTACTAATCCATCCCCCTCCCCACCCCTCCCCACAACAACTCAACCACAAATTAAAGTGAATTGACAGTGGGTGCTGGAGCCTAATTGGTGGTGTGTTCAACCTGATGCACAGTGACGTGGAGGGGAGTTCGTGTGTGTGTGTGTGTGTGTGTGTGTGTGTGTGTGTGTGTGTGTGTGTGTGTGTGTGTGTGTGTGTGTGTGTGTGTGAGAGAGAGAGAGAGAGAGAGAGAGCAGTCAGGTGAAGTAAGCAAGGCGTTAGAGCACACTAACACATAGTATACACGTCACTAGTTTACACACAGGCCAGACAAGTGGCATACTGGAGGACTTAACACCTCTTGTTAGGGAGGTGGTAGGGTCATCCAAGGGAAGCTGGAGCAAATGGTATTAAAAGAGGAGAGAGGGAGTGAGAGGGGTGATGGAGGAGGAAGGGGGAAAGGTAGGATTGGGATAGAGGACTGAAGGAAGCGAAGGTATAAAGTAGAAGGAAGGAAGGGGAAGGGAGGCAATGGGAGAGCGGGATGGAGTAAGCTAGGGAGAGGAATGGATGGTAAGGACGAAGGAGGGAATAGGATAAAAGGATGGAAGGGTGAAAGCCAGGAATAGGGTAGGAGAAAGGAGGGCTAAGGGAGGGAAGGGGAAGGAAAGATGCACAGGTATGGGAGGGAATGACATAGAAGGATAAACGGGCAAAGAAGGGAATGCAATAGAAGCATGGAAGGCTCAAGGGGGGGAGTGGGATTGAGGGTCAAGGAGGGAAAAAGAACAAAAGAAAGGAGAGAGAAAGAGAGGGAATGAGATAAAACAGTGGTTTTCGGACTTTCAGTCATAACGACACCCTAACTTCCACATATTCTGATAGTGCCCCCTTCTCCCTTTTCCTCTACGACACTGTTAGATCGAGGTAAGCCACTCCAGGGCCTTGATGACACTCCAAGTTCCTTCTGCTGGGCTGGAGTGCTCCAAGGTCACCGAATTATTGAGTGACGGATCTATTGCCTTACGAAGCGTAAGAATCTTAAGAATTACTAACGAATGATTACTTTAAGCAATGTTTAAGTCTTTAGAACTACTGATGAATTATTACTCTGGGTGGCGCTTACATCTTTAAAACTTCTGACGGATCATTAAGCGACGTGTAAATCGCTCATAAAGTGGTGTCTGCCGCGACGCCCAACCCTCCACTTAGCACCTCGTTTAAGACCTAACTTGGACTACCCATATTTGTCTGCCACCGGAACTGCTGTTTATGTATATATTTGCGTGTTGGTTGGGGCAGCATCCCGGAAGTGTTGGTCTCGACAAAAACACATCCACGCACAACTTCCCTGCCTAATAACGATCGCTTCTTCTAGAAAACACGGTTGCCACTCCTAGAATGTTCAACAGTATCTCACATTTTTTCCCTCTCTTCTCCTTCCCTCCAAGACAACACACCACTCTCGCTTACTAAATCCAGCAACTTTTCTGTCCTTCATTTACTTGCCTGACCTTTGATTCCCTGTCCAATCATGCCCACTTTCACAGAATCTCACACTCCATTTAGAGAAACGCCACTACCTCTCATAGAATCCTCAGCTATACTTCCTCCTCTTGTCATCTGTCTTCTTTCTCCCTTCAGCACAACACACTACCCTCCCTTACGAAGCCCAGCAACTTTTCATTCCATCATTTCCTTGCTTAACCTTTGATTCATCGTCCAGTCATGCTTCCTTTCACAGAATCTTTCACTCCATATCCTCACATAGTCCCTCGTTCACTATAACGGTATTCATGGTCTACAAACTCTC
The DNA here is from genome assembly GCF_032717465.1 of Coenobita brevimanus. NCBI lineage: Eukaryota > Metazoa > Arthropoda > Malacostraca > Decapoda > Coenobitidae > Coenobita > Coenobita brevimanus. The sequence continues at coordinate 7,748,596 of NC_137046.1, forward strand.
ACCCCTTCCCAAATACGTATCCAGTTCATCAGAGCAGGGCTATAAAGGTACTTGAAATTCACAGAGATTACCTTATATGCATTTTCCATCTCGTAGCTGCAGCCTGGAGAAAGGGAAGGGGGTGAGGGCATGGGAGGGGGTGGTGAAGAAATGGTAGTGTGACGAATCCAGCCACAAAGGAGGCCTCAGAGAATATTTAGTCGCCTCGTTATAACTTCAAAGGACTCTCTCTCTCTCTCTCTCTCTCTCTCTCTCTCTCTCTCAGTGATAATTATGTCAAGGGAAAAAGGATGTAGCAGAAAGAAGAGGATGAGGGGGGGATCCTTTAGATAATAATGACGATGATGACGACAGAATGATGATGATGATGATGATGATGTTGGCAGAAAGAAGGTGGCAGAAAAACGACAAAGGCGGAAGCAAATGATATTAACGGTGATGTTGGAAACTATGATGATGTTTTGGAGGAAACTACGTTAGACTGTGTTAATGATGATGATGATGAAGGAATATAAGTTTGAGTGTGTATGTTAGTGGTGATGATGGGGATGTTGATGAAAGAAAATAAAGTAGACCACAGTATGTTAGGGATGACGATGCTGATGATGGGGATGATGATGATGATGATAATAATAATAATAATAATAATAATAATAATAATAATAATAAGAGAGATAGATAGATAGATAGATAGACAGTATCAACGCTGGAAAAAAAAAAAAAAAAAAAGGAAACTACACACGCCAGCACTTACGCCTCCGTTCCGCTTTTCCGTGCCTTGAGATGGAGGGCTGTGGGTAACGCACAGACTAATAACCTGTGATCGGGTAAGAGGAGTTACATATATATTACCCCATTATTCCTGTATCATACACATGGTCCAAAACGCCTCTCTCAGTAATTTATACCGCTCTCACCATTGTAATGCTAACTCACCATTCTCTCTCTCTCTCTCTCTCTCTCTCTCTCTCTCTCTCTCTCTCTCTCTCTCTCTCTCTCTCTCTCTCTCTCTCTCTCTGTCAGATCTTAATTGTCATCCTTTAAGTCATTCAACTGTATTTTCATGATGTACAGAGCCTCCTATAAGTCTTTGATCCCGTAACTCATAACAAACAACCTCCGATCCCTTTTACTATACAGGGGTCCATGAATATAGCCTAACCATAATTTACGAGAGCCATTGTTTAGAGCGGCAAATCTCTCTACAGTACTTTAATTCCCCACACAGTATCATAGTGTCCTCTCCAGCGCAGAGATAACATGAAGAGCTGGAGTGTCCCGTACCCCATGATATTCCGTAAACAGAACCAGAGAACCTTCAAAGCTTAAACAGAGCAGCGTCCTACCAGCTCCCAAAGGCACCAGAACACGGAGTTACTCTTTCCCCAATGCTCCATATCCCCATGTAGAGTCAAGAGTCATCTCCATCCCCTCTTGAGTTACTACGTGTCCACAAACTTCAGTCCTCTGTGAGTCTGTTTTCGCTAGTCCCCTGATCAGCCACAATGAACACACTCTGCAAAACGAAGGAAAACCTGAGAGAAGTAAAGGTTCCGCCTCGTCCCTACAGTTCCCATTCAACCTGTTTACTGCGATGAAGTATTTGATGTTTTATTCTTGCTACCATAGGACGATTTTATATAACTTAAGAAAGCTGTCCCTTACTGAAGAGTCAAAAGTAGGCTCCTTGTATCCCCTCCAGAACGAAAACTTTCTACCTAGCTGAACAACATCGTCTGTAGGTAGCATGACTAATTGACTATAGTGTAGATTACAAGATCTAGTGGCCGCAATCTACAACCTGAAAGGGGAAAGTGTATGTAGGATCGTATTTTCTCACATTTACGGAAAAGTTGTGAGCTTGAAATATGGTATCCTGCATGTGACATTAGCCTACAGAGTGCATTAAGCGGCGAGACTAAGCAGCACTGTACACGTTTCACATATAGCTGTTAGAAACTGCTTGTCTGTGCTCTTGAGGTCTCTATTTTAAGAACAGCGCGTATACAGTCTTTCCTCAGCATTCAGGTATTCATTCTCCCCAGCCCCTTCCCCCTCCCCTTATACAGAACCAGTGAGAGCAAAGGCCAGGTGGTGAAGGCTAATGTGGGCTTTGCATGTGCTGTGACGAATGTTCAAGTCATGACAGACTAGAAACACACACACACACACACACACACACACACACACACACACACACACACACACACACACACACACACACACACACACACACACACACACACACATACATATGGATTGGAAGAAGGCCACAGATGCTAAGAAATTTATATATCCTTGTCTGTACCCTTTCAGCTTAAGTCACCAACTCTACTGCATTCTTCCATCCTCCTCTCTGCATGTCTCCTTCTCTCCTACCATTTTCTTTTGACCATTATTCTGTATCCCGTCTTAGCCATTTGATCTAGTCTCTTGTCTGTTAGTATTCCTTTTTTTCCATCGTCCCGGGTGTCTATTCTTTTCTCTTTTTTTTATTTTTTTTTCCCAGGTCATTCCTTAGCTATTACTTTTCATTCACGAAATTCTTTTCAGCATGATTCCATTCTAATATCACCATCCTTTCCTTACCTACACTACGCTAGGAAGTAGTGAAAAAAGACTGCCATGGTGCTGGTAATGATGGCTGCTAATTGGTGCCAAATATGTATCGCTCACTCGCTAATTCCTGTGAGATTTATTGCATGTCGCAGATCAGGCACATAAATTTTACTCTTTTCTGACCTCTGACCATAAAAAAGAATCCCTCAGACTCTCCCCCCCTCCCTTTTTTTTTTTTCTTTAAACGCATGTTGTCCGAAGTTTGTGATGTGCTAGTGTTAAATTCTGAGCCTCGGTGGGTGCATGATAAATCAAGAGTCCGACATCCCTTCCTTCCTGTACCTATCAACGTTTAAATGGTTAGGATTTCTTACAGGTACAATAAATCAGGGGTAAAGGAAATAACAAATATCACCCACATATTTTCCACATGCAGTTAAAAGATTAAAGGTAGCGTAGGTGCTGGGATGGAAAGACCCCACCACTCATCACCTGTACTGTGGCCTTCTGTGCCATAACAAAGGGGAGACACTACTTGGAACTTGTTTTCTCATACGATTTTTTTTTATATAATCTCACGCTTGAAAACGTGAAATGGTTTAGGGTAAATTTTATTGTTTGAAAGATTTCCTCTAGTCTTGTTCGTTCTTTGAGTGAAACAACTGAGTTTTTCATTTGTTCTGATATTTGTCCACTTGAAAGCTTTGTCTTTCTTCCCACACAAATATGATCCCTCACAGTCCTCATCTTACATAAACACCTCCCGATATGTAGAAAGAAAACAAACTATGACTAATCTTATCTCTTTCATTTCTGTTGAAAGGGGAAACTTACGTAACCGTGATGTCACGAAGCCTTATTTGCCAGTTATTTTGATCCTGTGTCGCCGTCCATGGCCATAAGCGGAGTTTCCGTGCTTTGTCAACCTGTGTATCTGTGATCTCGCCAACACACTGCCGTGGGTCTGGGTGGCCAGGTCTGCGATAACTTCCTGTATAGACTCTGTTTTATTTACAGTTATTTACCAACTACCGTATGATAGGATTTGTTTTTGAAAATTTATGACGCATATTTTTCATCCTGCCTGACGAATTATTTCAATTAATGGGAACCTTTTGTAGTGAACAGATTAAAAAACCAGTTCCATTTACCTCTTCACGAAGGAGGTCTTCTCTAAGGTGAATAACTTACGTAAAAAAGATCTCGTCAGGAAAATATTGAAGGAAGTATGATGTTCTTTGAAGCAGAAAAGTTGCAAGGTGGGATCACAACATCCCTATGCCAACACGAAGGTTGTGGTGTTCAGTCCCCCTCCCATACCGTAGTCTCCTTTCACGACATGCAAGGAATGCCTGGGTAGCACTCACCCCTTATCTCATGGAATGTCCATATATCGCCTCAGCATATATTAACACTCCCCAGACCAGATTAGTAAAGTACATCCCATCCCAGGAAAGTAGTCGTGATAAAGTTACCGGTATGTGGCCACTCCTACAGCTTCATATGGTGTTGGCCACTACCCAGCCCTCCATTAACACCAAGCCAGTGTGATGAAACTCGTTAAGGGGAATCCGATCATATATGGTTTTTAAGGATGAACAAGGAGACATATTACCCTGACTCAGAGGGCAATAATGGTAAGGAGTACAGGAAATGATAAGGTGTATATATGAGGACGATGATAAAAGTTGAGAAAACTGGTCGTGCAGAATAAGAGAGAGAGAATGTGTGTGTGTGTGTGTGTGTGTGTGTGTGTGTGTGTGTGTGTGTGTGTGTGTGTGTGTGTGTGTGTGTACTGGATGAGGAAAAACGAATGAGCAAGAGAACTGGAAAAAATAAAATGTGAGCAATAAAGCCCAAGGAAACTGCGTCTACCAGTTGGAATCATAAGCAGCGAAAGAAGTGAAGTTGGAGGGATAGTGGTATGACACCTGGTCGCGGCCGTCTCACACTACCTGGCATGTTACAGTAGCAGGATTTTGTTGGTTTTTCTTACTGGATATCTACGTCCCAATATATGATTGTTCTTAATGCATTCGATATGACCGTGTGTTCTTAAATTTACAAGTTTTGTTGAGAATTGCATATCTGTTTGTCTTTTGATATTTCTTTTTTACATACTTATTTGGCCTTTTTATTTTTTTTTTCAGTATTCACCAATAAGTTACTAAGTCATATCAGCAAAATGCCTTCTGATTACAATGATCAGACCCTCACACCATACCTTAACCTGTAGTCCTTCATTCATCTCGTTCCTCTTCAGTGATACAATTTTAACCGTTCTGGATTATTGATCTTTGAGGGCGGGGGGGAAAAGGGGGATTAAACATGCAGTAACCGAGAGCAGCATCAGTGATAGCGAGCAGATGTACTGTGGTAAAACCTCAGTTTTCAGACTCAAAGCTTTTTACTAGCATATTATTGTAAATGTTAAACGGCACTTTCCCTTGAACGGGATAAAACTCTGGTTCCATCCATCACCAGAACAAACAGCACCTTGGCTGTACCTATCGTTGGGGTGAGGCTGGGGTGCTGATGTTTACACTAGTGGATGAGTCCATCGCCAAATAAAACAGACTCAAATGGACCTTTAGGTCTCGTGCTATTTGACTTCCTGTGTACTTTCCTTTCTCTACACCTGCAGGTAGGGTGAGGCCGGGGTGCAGATCTTTACACTGGTGGGTGGGTCCAGGTACTTCTTGTAGCGTCATAAAATGGCCATAGGCCTCTGCATGAACTAAGAGTTCAGAATATACGACTGCTGGCTAATGTTGTCGTACATGTCATCCTTGCGTCAGACTAAAATTACCCATTGTTATCAGGGAGCCTCGTTACCCCCAAGATAGACAATGACGGGTTAGCTGTGGTGATGGAAGGGTTGGCTAGCTCAGAGTGTGTTTAGTGGGACATTAGAAGGATGTCGTTCACCAAACACTGGTTAGAAGGGCAAGCTACAGGTGGGTTTGAGGCCATGAGTTATGCACGTCTCATAGCACAAGCTATCGATAATACACATACCAAACCCTTCACTTATCACCACATCTGTGTATTGTCAGACACTGAATTATGTTAAGCTTATACTAGGACCAAACACCCCAGCAACCAAAACATCAAGCCTGTATCCTTCCACTTTATCATCTGCCATTTGTTCAGTCCCAGAGGCTTTATCCGAAGTGGGCAAGACAAAAACTGTTGCCCTCCTCCATGTACTCTATAAAAAAAAAAAAAAAAAACGGTATTCCTTACTACCAGAGAGCCAGCATTCTCCATTGATTGGTTCAGAACATCCAGATCCCGTCAGAACTCTGTATCTTGCGCTCTGTTTATCCAGTAATTGCCTGAGGTCTTCATCTGTACGGGAAAGCTTTGAAAATAATTATGAGTATAATATTTTTCATCGTAAATGACAGCAATTATCCCACAGTCAATCCTCGTGTGTTTGTAGTACCAGACGGTGTGTGTGCGGCGTTGGAGCACATCCACAAATGGAGCTAAAAGTTAAAAGCTCAAGATACTGAAGGTCATATCCTGGTAACTCCTGGAACGTGCTAAATAATATGTTGGCTCCAGTGGTGCGTTGCGACTTCGTTAAATCTGAAATAATAGCAACAGTGGGTACAGATAATGAAGATACTAAGGAGGTTGGATCAGGGAGGCGGCGTACACCGTCGGATCTTACCACTGATTCATGATTCCCTCAGTAAATCTGATAATTGTGGGTTGGGATTCACATTTAGGGGATTAGCATAAGAGACAGGGAATAAGACGCTACATATTTTCCTCCCTTAATCTAACCTCACAAGGTTACTCTCCCTCTCTCATCCTCTACCTTGCTGCTAATCTCCCACAACTCCCTTCAGTCAGTCGTCAGTCTTGTCACTACGACACCGTAATGATGATGTCACTGCTACAGTTGCTGCAGGTTCTCTCCAGGCAAGAGCATTCGAAATGAAATGCACTGCACTAAAGTTGCAGGAAAGGGGTTACGTAATGGTTGTGATAGAGCAAAACTTAGAACTTAGTATGGTAGTCAAGAGACCTATATTTGGTTTTGTTATGTTCAGTTCTAGGAAAGAACGCAAACTCTTGGCCTTTGGTTCTTCCTTCTTTGCATTAAATATTTTCAAATCTAGTTTTGTAATCGCAAAAAAAAAATATATATATATAAAACGAGGCTCCTTAGTAATCGCAAAGCAACAGCATAAACTGAACAAACAGGGTATTATTGCAAAACAAGGTGCAGTAGAGGATAAGTAAGCCTGCGTTTTTAAATCTTGTGTAATGAGCATTGTGAATCGGGTAAAACTAGAATGACACTCAGTATAGCGCATACCTCCACCATCAACATCCACACAATATTCACTGAAAAATTTATGAAAACGTCGAAAAACGCCTGTCTCGTAATGTTAAAGAAAGTGGAAAAAAAAAAAAAATCCTCGATCCACACCTTTATCCGGATCCGCACCAAAATTTAATGGAGTCTGCTCTGGGCCAATGCCCATTATTCTACCATGTTTCGTGGAAATCCATCCTGTAGTTTTTGTGTAAGCTTGCTCACAAACCAACCAACCAACAAACAAACAAACGGACAGGGGTGAAAACATAACTTCCTTGACGGAGGTAATTAACATCTTTTTAAATAATTACAAATAGACAGTAAAACACAAGCAAATTTATTTCGGTAAATAAAACTTAACACATTTATACCAGAAATATATTTATGGTTTTATTGGTGGCGACAAGCAGCCGTGAGAATACAACACCGTGTCAGTGCCCTGGTACCGGCACAACACACACCTCCCTGTCATCACCAGTATATTCATAGACACCCCGCCCACTTCTTCTACCCTTATTTATCATCATCATATTCTAGCCTCCATCAACTGTCTAGCCCGCAGGATCATCACATCGTCACCCCACAGGCCGCCTTTGTGCCACCGACCTACAGGAGTAACAAAGAAATCACTAGGAGAACGGGAATATCGACAGTAGCAGTTACTGTGAGGGAAAAAGAGAAAGAATGAAAAGACACACACACACACACACACACACACACACACACACACACACACACACACACACACAATAACCCGGTATACATTACAAGGCCACCGCTGTCAGTCGCCATCCAGGCCAGGTGAAATATGTAGCAGAACTGTGAGCCAAACATTTACCCATACCGCCAACACCCAGCCCTGGATGCTCGCACTATGATAAACTTCCCACAAATCACCCACAGCAAAGCCACACCCAGGTAAATATAATATCCACGAGCCAGAGCTGATCCAGGCGTTCCTTTTAATTCCTGGGTGGTTCGACGCGGCGGTCAATGGTAATCACACTCTCTTCATCCGCCCCAGGTTTACAGATTTGGGTTTGAAATCATTCCAGGAGAAGATGAACTTTATTTCGTCTCATGGATATCGGTGGAGACTGTCTACTCCTTTAGCCGGCCACTTGTCTCGACTCTTAATCCTTTCGGCACGATGACGTCTTTCTCAGTTTATTCTTGCAGACCCCAAACGTTTCCATTCAACCTAATAGGACTCCTTACAGTGAGTGAGGAGGTGAAAACATATCCAACGCTTCCAGTTCAAAAAGTGCCTCCTAAGCTGAATTAAATCGTTTAGTTATAGTAATAAAATATACAGTTAATGAGTTATCGGTCTGAAGGAATTAAAGGCAAAAAATAATTCCATTTGGACCCCTGTAGAAGGTTAGATGAATACAGAAGCGATGGGAGGCCGTCTCGTGGTATGGTTTCTGTCGATTCTGTAACACTACACTTTGTTCACTCGGACCTCAGAAGCCTTGGGACGGTTTGATGGCAGCTGCTGAATGGGTGGTAATAACACCGAACTCTGAAAATCTTCAGCACCTCGCAAGCTATAACTCTTATAAGAATATTAATTGTCGTTTGCAGTTCATATCAGTCTGGTGTATTTTCTGAAGGAAGCGAAGTGAAATCATGCATTAAATGTATGTTATTGATCTAGAAATATTAAACACTGCACGGAGTTGTTGGTTCATCCATTTGTACTTCTCTTTCGTCACTGCATTCTACCCTTGCCCTCAGTCACCTTTCTTCTTTCATCAGTTCCTGTTCACTCACCTCTCTTTTATTATCAACTCTGACTCTTTTCTCCTCCGTTAGCCTTATTTTTTCTTCATCCCCCTCCTCTCTGCTTCTCTTTCATTTCTTTCTCAGTGGTTCCCCTTCACTTCTTCCAAGCACTCATATCCTTCACTGAGGGACGAGGGACGGGTTAAGAAGACGTATGGGACGAGTCAGAAGGCAGGAAGGGGTGTCAGATTGAAGGGATTGTGAAAGAACAGTTCATGGTGAGAAGGAAGAAGATACTGGAAGGGAGAAGTGGTGAAGTCAAGAGGTATGAGAGAGGATGGATGATGTTAGAAGGGAGATGAGAGAGAAAAAAAGTAACTGAAGGAGGGAGAATTAAGGCTGAGAGCTATAAGGAAGTGGGGGAGGAGTGAATGAAAAAGAGGGAGGGTGTAAAAAAAAACAAAAAAACATAGGTTGGAGAAATTGTGGAAGGAAGAAGAGGAAAAATAACTAGGAAAATGGTTGGAAGCAGTTACGTTACCACAGGAACGCGGGGGCAAACACTAATAAAACAAGACTATATTCTGACAGGTTAGCGAATATTGCAAGAACCGACCACCATCAGAGATACGGTCTAATCACTTCTTAACCAGCTGCACTCAACTTCATTTAACGTCTTTCAAGTTCCTATTATGTTAAATTGAATTATTTTTGCGGAACCTGTTTCTGTCACCCATTTTTGGCTTGGGTCTGATATACACAAAGAACTGCCAGTGAAAGTGAGGAGAAAGCTTATTTACATTCTTGTTCTGGGAGAATCACAAGGGAAGGCCTGTATACGGTAGTGTTAAATTTCCACATTTCCCAAGGTTTCTACCTCACTGCGGACCATATATAGTGACGGAATTAGTCTCAAGTCTGGCTTATATGCGGTAGAGTAGTACAGGTTATGTTGGGCTGCGACCTATATAAGGGTAGAAAGGTCACGGTTACGTTGGAAATGTTTGCTACTGTCGCCGGATAAGGTTTAAGGCCGACACAAATCTGACGCTGCCCGCCTTAGTAGATCACAGTGAGAAATATGGCGCCCTAACTCCCCGCACCTTTTACTTGATACATGTGCTACTGCGGCCATATAGGGTGTAGGGCTGATGAACATCTGAGCCCGCCTGCCTCAGTAGACCATTATGTCAAAGCTCCCTTCGCCCTCACTTTAAGCCGCTCTACACCGCTCTCAAAATGCCCACAAAAAATACGTTTGCCGGCTCTAACTGGGTCTGGTGACGGGTTTACTGGAAGGCGTAGTGGCACTAGACTCAAGGGCGTACACGGGCCATATCACATATTTCCTTAAGCAGTCCAGGCCATCAAAATATCGAAATAATCACCACCCCACGCTCCTCTACACCGCTTTGCTTTACATTACCAGTACAGGCTATGTAAATCACTGTACCATAACCGCCCAGCTTAACACTCCCGATATATATAAATCACTGAATCATGAATACGCTTTGCTTCACGGCTTGTCCACTTAGCCTTATAAGCAAAAATATTCACTTATCTGACCTCGCTCTGAAGGTTGACCGCTGATAAGGGTTGGGGGAATAATGGGGAAAGAAATAAAAGATAATGAAGGGCTTGGGGTGAGAGAGAGAGAGAGAGAGAGAGAGAGAGAGAGAGAGAGAGAGAGAGAGAGAGAGAGGGTAACCGATAAGTTGGAAGGGAATGGGAAATATGAAGACAGTGAGCTGGAATGAGATGGAAAAGATGAGAGAAAGAGAAAAACAAGATGAAGAAAAAATAAACAGACAGGGAAAAGTAGATGATATGGGAAAGAAAGAAGAAAAGGAAGGAGACGCAGGGGTGGAAGAGGGAAATATTGTCAGTGTAAAGTTCCCCAGAAAAAGACTCCTTCAGACAGGCGGAAACCCAAAGTGCATGGTTTCACTAGCGGTACACTGGCGACGGTTTACAATTGGCTTAAGGGAAGTAAAAAATAATAATAAGCGGTACTGTTAACCATACGTTACTGTAACTTACTGATTAAGAATGTGTGGAGTGTGTTTTCTTTTCATCCTTAATTCTGTAAACTTCCTTGTCAAATTTTCTATGCTGCATGTGGGTATTTCTCACTTTGCATCCGGCTTTGGCTGGTGAGATTGGTAGGCTGGAGAATGACTTGTTCTGGCTGCATGTTGACATTTCTGACTTTTTTTTTTCTTGCCGGCCTCGGCCTGTGTGTGTGTGTGTGTGTGTGTGTGTGTGTGTGTGTGTGTGTGTGTTTTTGGAGGGGGAAGCTTTTTTGCATTATTATTCATATTTTAGTTTCATAATACAGATGCATTAGTCATAGTCTACAAACTGCCTCAAAAGAACCATTATTTGTATTGCTCTTTCCATTCCTTAACTGTAACAGGTCTGCCGAGCAGTTCAGGGCAGTGTGGCAAATGTCTTATGTCCGTTTACCACTGTGTCTGTCACACAGATAATATATAATTAAGTTTTTAATTCAAAGCAGAACGGCAGAGTGGTGAGGGAAGGGTGGCGTGAACGCATTATTTACCAGTTACATACTACATTTCAGATCCTACTCCACATCTCGAACACATATTCCACGAAGTAAAAGTTTAAAAAAAAATAAGTAACCTGAACAGGCAGGCTTTTCAAGACCCCATTATTCAAAGCACACAGTCCGCCCCTACGTTTACGCACAGCCGTTCAAACAACTTCCATGGCTGTTCATCCGTTTAAGCTGGAGGAATCGAAGCCGATGATGGAGGCGTTCAGTTGCTGTGTGTTGTATAACGTATGGGATGAGTTGAGGAAAGGGGAGGTTTGAATGGAAAGTAAATGACCGTGGACTACTTTGCATGTTTTTTTTATCGCCTGCCTTACTCGGCGGAGCGATAATAATTTTCTGTGTGTGTGTGTGTGTGTGTGTGTGTGTGTGTGTGTGTGTGTGTGTGTGTGTGTATTTGTTCACATGATATCTCATGAACGGCTTGAGCTATCAACATGAAACCTTCAGGGTATCAAGTTATGGCCAAAATCTTGGCCGAGTTCGAAAATGGGCACTCGGGGTCAAAGTTAAGGTCATCAAAATGCCTGCGAAAGGTCAACTAGTTTTTATCGCCCGCCTTTAGCACATTATATCTCATGAACGGCATGAGCTACCAACATGAAACCTTCAGGGTATTAAAATATGGCCAATATCTTGGACTAGGTCAACAGCATATTCTGGCGGGCGATTAGCATTCGGCTCCCGAATGCTTTTCTTTCATTTTTTCTTTCATTCATTGTCGTTTTTTCCTGGACCACGAGGAAATTGAGGTAGTAGTTTAGTGATAATAGTGACGCTTAAAGTTTGGTGATGATTGCAATAACGGTAATGGTAATGGCAATAAAGATGACAATGATAATGACAGATATGAAACAGAAAATGACAATGATGATTTAGCTAAACCCAAGACAGCCAGACCCAGTTAGAGTGTCATGAGAGGCGAGAGGGAGGATGGACAGTGGTGTACCAGAGTGACCCTAAAGTTGTGAGAGAAGGGGGATGAAGGGTCATCTGATCTGGGGAAGAAACATTAATTAGTTTCAGGTTCCCATTATTTTAAAGAAACTATAGGCAGGTTCCTTTGCTTGTGAACCAGAGCCAGGACTCCTAAGGCTTGAATGAAATGTGATTGATTATTATGAGGTCCATTGTGAAAGGCATGTCTGACGATGGTTTTACTCTTTGTACTTCTTCTGTTTCTGGACCCTTCTGCATCCCATCCTGTAGTTGGGAATCAGGAAGTAGGGTGATGATGATGGTGATAATGATGCAGAACATTCCGGTCTTTTAATCAGATAAAGCAACATACCATCAGTTGATTTCTGGGTGGCATGGTGATGCATTGCTGAGGTACCGGTACTGTATACTGTACCTTTTCTGAACACATATTCGGTACCGTATTTAACTTGACTCTATGCTAGGACATAATTCATAATACATGATGGTAAAACTGTCGCTAAGGTCTTCAAGAAACTGCATGTGTACGCGAATGGAAATAATACGGATAAAACAAACGACGAAAACATATATACGGATACGTAATACCGTATACAGCAAATCCTTGGGAAAGGGAAAGGGAACAGGAGTGAGGGTGGATGAGATGGACAAGGGAGCCTGGAACCTGCCCTCTTGAGCCCCTACTCGTGAAGTGGTCCTGCCCCCTCTCATCCTCTGCCCAGTCAAGAGGCCAATTATCAGTCGAGCAGAAATTAGTAAATCAGCCTCGGGTCGCTCTGAATTTTCAAGTTCTGGTGGATTTTATATGAGGAGGCTTGTAGGTGGGGCGTGTAAAGTGGTGGACTGGAGAAGTGAGATGGAGTGATAGTGATAGACGGGTTTAGAGAGAGAGAGAGAGAGAGAGAGAGGGAGAGAGAACTGTTTCCTCTCGTACTGTTGTCATTAAACTGTGCAATTTAGTCCTATCTGCATCACTACTTTTATGCTGTTATGTGTACTTTCATATTAAGTAAGATTTCTCTCATTACTACTGATGCTCTGTCACTTCACCATCCCCGTCACCATCCCGATCATTATAGTCATTATCAATAAGTTCACCTTGACCACCACCATCATCCATTCTCATTTAATAATCAGTCTTAATTGGCCCTAAATGTAGAGATAATACGTAGAATGCCTGAGAATTGGAGGGTAATTACCGGCCTTAATGACCCAGTGATCCTGTTTCTGCCTCATTGCCATAATCAGTCACCAGAACACCACCCATTAACTCCTACATCTCAGCTCAGCATCCAGATTTGCCAGTGCCCAGCTATACCCCTGGAAAGCGTCAAGCTTAATACAGTATCTTTCGTCTTATGTCTTTTCGAACGTCTAATCCCAGAGTTCATTCACCGTGGTCGGGCCAAAACACCTGTGCGACACTCCGTCACATCGTCACTCCAAGCCACCCTCCCTCATGTAATCCACTTCCTTATCCTTCTTGCTCTTTTAATGTCTTTTCTACTCACTCTCCCAGTAACTTCACGTTGTAAAGTAGTGGGCCTATAGAAAACTAATGTGTTCTGTCGTCTTGGGCCAGAGTTGGGCTGGAGTAGTTTTGAAGTGAGTGTATGATCTTAAATGCCTTATTGTGGCCATAGCAATATCACCTTTACCTTTGTCACTCTTCCTCTTAGCATATGGCGTTTGACCTGATCGCTGTTTATCTCTATGTCTGCTGTCTTGATGGGAGAGTAAGGAGAGGAAGACCGGGAAAGTGAAAGAGAGGGAGATGGGAGGGGAACAGCTTTCCTGTCCTCAGCGCTTGTTACTTTGTGTTCATCCTGAGAACTAGCAGTGACCATGAAAATGAATGTTACAAAACACTGGGAAAGAGGGTTAAACTGCGGAATTTTGCTTCAGATAACCATGCAGTGTCATGTACTGTATGCTCAAGAGCGCATATCGTTATTGATGAGATTCCAGCATTAACATTTGAGACAGGTACTCTTGTAAGCAAAAATTGAAGGCTGTAGCACCTTTATCTCTGAGTTCAGTAGGTTTGGCTACGGTATATCTTTGCGCTGGCGGCCTCTAGGTTGCATTCGCTGCAGTGAACACAAAGTATGGTGTACCGTTCTCTCTGTGGATACAAAACCCTAATAATAATACACTGAATTAATCAGTAGTATGCGGCAAATAAGACCATCAGAGACTTCATCATTTCCTACTGTTAAACAGAAGACTGAATATTTAAACATATTCGACACAACACCGTCTTGTAACAAAATTTTCACGACTACGAACGTCTTAACTAAAATTACTTTGTCAAGTTTAAGACGATTCTGTTTTGCTAAAGACTGTCCTTCCGTCTTCAAAGGTTAGAGCAGTTTCCAAGAACTCTTTCACAACAGTAATCTAAACTTTTTGTTATGGCTACAAAGAAGCGTTTTTATTTAGCTTAGAAGTGATCTGTTGTCCCCCTAGGGTTAATTTAATTTGTATCTTAAATGTGATAATTCAAGGTAATATTATATTTGTTGCTGCCACCCTGGATCATCTCTGGAATAAGGCATGTGGAAACAAATGCGTATAAACTGTTCATTCATCATCCAGTCCTTTTTAGCTCAACTTGAAGCGTAGGAACCCCGGACAAGGTTGCTAAAGTCCCAACATTTAAGACGAGGGTGATCAGCCTCACTCATCCCTGAGTGGCATTATGAAAGCAATGAAAGCCAACCTGGCCTTTGATTCCTTCTCCCTTACATTAAAAAAAAAAAAAAAGCCAGATGTAAACCTTAAGATGTTCAATCCGGTTGAAGCGCCTTAACCCGTTAAACCATCAGGCGTCATTGGTTATATGGTTACAAGCCAGCGTTGTAACTGGTTCCATGGTTTACGGGAAACAACATGACTCACTCAGTCTAGAGTCACCCGAAGGCAGCACTACATCGAATTTGTGGATGGTGGGCGTCCTCACCTGCCTAATAGATTATAATGGTACAACTTAATACTCACAGTTTCAATATGTGGGAATAATGTCTGCAGTCTGAGTTATTCACGGCTGTGTGATTTCTAGATCCAGGTTATAATTGGGAGAACTTAGTAGAGGAGCACCTGACCTCACAAAACCGGGCATGGCAAGGACAAAGCCAACAACCAGATAAGATCAAATCAGATAATCTCGATCATTATATGCTTGCTTCTCTCCCAAATATTAAATCCCAGGAAGCCATACGTAATGAAAGTACGGGTTATCGCTATTAATTCAAATAATGCACTTGTAAAGGGGTTGGTATGAGGTCGGTGGGGGCGCTCATCATCCACTCACTCGATGTAGTGCTCCTTTGGGTGCCTGCCTATTCCTTTCTTCCTTCTTTCCAGCCATCCTCTTGTGTCTTTCTTTCCTTCATTCTTTCCTCTTCCTTCTGTCTACGTGTGACCCTACACTGAGTGACAAACCAAATGTTTTCCTGTACACCAGGAAGCCATTTACTTCTCTAAGTGGTAACCATATAAACAAATTATGGCGCTGGTGGTTTAGTGGACAGTTAAGGCGCTCCAATTGGATTGAGCCTGTGCGGGTTTATATCTAAGGGATGGTTGGGGTTTATTGCTCACGTAATGCCACAAAGGAATGAGTGAGGCTGATCACTTTCATCTTAAATGTCAGGACCAACTTACGTAGTCCCGGGCTCCTACGCTCCTCATGGGTCAACACTGGGTTAGATGATGGATGGATGGATGAAAGGGTTGGAAAATCAGGGAGGAGTGAGAATAAAAGGCAAGATCACTATCTGGCCTAGCTTTGAAATACAGATCAGACCTAATCCAACGCTGAAGATTTGTACTGCAGCAGAACCGGAAGTGATGATCTTTGTGCATCTTGCAGTGACTAATGCCGTCTGGTCCCCGAAGTGAAGCACATAAAAGAGAAGAACGTAGGTGAGTGTAAATAATTGACATTCAGATATTTCAGCTACACAATGTTGTCTATGTATCTAATACTCTTTACTGCGTATAATATGCAATGAAGAGGAGATACAGTGATATGTATTTCTCATCTCCAAAGAATGTAAGATTGGAAACGAACTTGTGCACAAGTTGTAACGATCGTGATTCAAGGTTTTAATATCTTAGCTAGAAAGTTTCACGATGGCTGAATAAACTAATCTGATAGTAGCAAGAATAACTAAAAAAAAAGTACGTTATCATACATAAGAGACCAGAGACGCAGAGGTATCATGGCGGAACACTTGTGGATGCTTATGAAATGCATAGATTATAAATAAGTATTACTGCCTCAAAACAGGCCTTGCAGTTCACAGTCTGTCACACGGTGCTGCCAGAGCATCTGTGGGAGTACACTGAAAAAAGTTTCATTGTTGCTCTAGCTCGAAACAGACGCGACATATGAAAGGTTCGATGAAAAGCCCATAAAGCATTCATCACTTTGGTATCCCTGCGTGTGTATACCTGTTTAAATCAATTGATATACTTTGAAATGAAGCAATACGGGTTAGTACCACCACAGGAATGCCATATCAGACTTTTTCGAAGCGTTTGCATCCTTTCCCTTAGTTAAGCAGGTACTTAGATCAGTGATGTAGCACTCCAATATTGTCATAGTATGAGTGGAAGTTCATGCCGTAGTAGCTCACAAAATGATGCATTATTTTGTCTAAATTATTGAGTAAACATTAGATTTTCGTACACTGACATCAGTGCAGAGAATGCCGCTGCTAGAAGTATTTTATTCGTACATTACCCTCTGCTAATCATAACATTAACCCATTTCTGCCATTGGCGACCACTGACGCCCGATCGTTTCACTGCCGTTATTGTTAATCTCGTAGGGTCATTTAAAAACTGTATGCACTATTCCAAGAATAAACCAGTATGACATATTTGAGGCCCGTCTGCTCTCCACCCATGCAATTATTATGATCTCATACATTTATGTGTGTGTGTGTGTGTGTGTGTGTGTGTGTGTGTGTGTGTATCGAGATAGTGTTTGAATATTTACATACCAAGATATATCTCATCAGAACAAAATTTTTGGTGTTAGCTGGAACAGAATACTTAAGTGCATCCACAGCAGTGAAGCGGTTAGGGCTGAGCCGGACGGGATCATTAGCTCTGGTCGTAGGTTCAATAACTACCTTACGATGATGTCCTGGCGTAACTGTGCTTTGATAAGGGCAAAGAAAAGATAGAGTAAAATCTTGCCAGTTCTCATGTTTTCTTTCATCATACAACCTTTGTTACAACAGGAAAAAGATCATAAGATTGTCAGTCTTTTCGACAATCACTACAGAAAAAATATCCCTAATCTCACCCATATATGAGGACAGTCAGGAAAGTCTTGAAGGGAATATAACAAGGCAAACCTGGAAAACAAAAGTGGCACTAAATTTTGGGAGAAACTATTACCATTTCCGCCGACAAATACCCCCGCTAGTTCCAATACACCAGTCCTGTATGAGACAGCCCTAGCATGTATTCAGTATGGACGGTGGGTGTTAGCGCCGAAGTGGACATGTAGAGGTGCGCGGTACGTAGGAGGACTACTGGGCCTTTAAAGCAGGCTGTGAAGCCTATGCCCAAAAGTCGGTCACATTAAAAAAGAAAAAAAAAAAAAATCATCGTCGTCGTCGTCAATTTGTCTTTGAAATGTACTTCCCGTGCAGGTTGTCGAATTACTGTACACACAAACTGAAAATGTGTGTGTTTGAGTGTGTGTGTGTGTGTGTGTGTGTGTGTGTGTGTGTGTGTGTGTGTGTGTGTGTGTGTTTAGAACAGTTTTGATTCAGCTTCTATGCAAGTCGTGCCGAAACTATTGTATTGTAAAATTATGAAAAACACATCAGAATATAAGTCAGTGCTGCTGTTAGAACACACCAAGTCACTATGAGGCAAAAAAAGTTTATCATTTCAGTTTCACACTTCAGACAGCCTGCACACTCTTTTTGTAACCTCCCTTTTAATGAATAACCCCATGTTTATGCATTTCCTCTCGGTTGATAGGCCAAAAGAATAATTCCAGGAAAGCCAGATTGAGGCGGCCAAGCTTCAGTAAGATCGGGCAATTTCAAGGCGGGAAATTAACAATTTACCAGTAAGTCAAACACAGCAACCTGATCCCTGTATTTAGCTGGACCAGTCTCAGGGTAAGCGTTCTGCAGGCGGAGCTAAAGCGTCGTCTGACTGGCTGGATATTAAAGGAACTCGTTGCGTTGTGAGTGGAAAGCTCCTAGACAAAAATCATGCAGTTGGATTTAACTGACATTTGAGCCGCCAGAACAACCATTTACATACTGTATAAATACTAACTATTAGAAACTTTCTTATCTTATTACAGGAATAATTATGTTCATAGTTTCACTGTAATACGTCGATTTTCTGCGTCTCTTTAATGATTTACCCATGTTAATATTTCATGAAGCAATCACTTCTAATGTGTGCAATAAATGTCTACATTTTCTCGTACAGGTCTGAGTCAGGGAAAAAAGAAAAAAAAAAATTATCTTGCTTTTCCCTGTACAAGACACAACGTTCTTAAATTCAACTAACATCAGCCGCTGCACCTTGAACAATGGAACCCCACTTCAAACACTTAAAATAGTTACGGATAATGGAAAACAATAACAGAGGGTGCGACTGGAAAGGGTTTATGGGATTATCAGAAACAGTGGGGACTGAAGCATGATAAAGGTAGTATGCATGTCAGGTTGTCTGATAATGGCAATGAGTTCAGCCATAAAGTACACAGTTTGCCAGTGGCCTAGATTTTAGAATAATGCAAACAAAAATAATCACCGAGGGACAGGTTCATAACTAAAATACAGTATTATCTGTGTCGGGGAGGAAGAATTTTCTGTCGACCCGAGAGGATCGTAACATGTACCGACAGTAGCGAGTTATACAGTCGCGTTGTTCCATGTGTGTGTGTGTGTGTGTGTGTGTGTGTGTGTGTCCGACTCAGGGCATAGGCTTCACAGTCTGTCAGATGTAAACACAGGTGAAGGTTATGGAGGTGACTGTTAACAAAGCAGTTGCCGAGGCCTTGTTACATGTTGAGAGAGAGAGAGAGAGAGAGAGAGAGAGAGAGAGAGAGAGAGAGAAATTGATTAGTATGGTGTAATGGAAGTTACCTAAAAAATCTCAGAATATTGAATAAATGGTATATGTATCGTATTAAACCCTGACTTAAGTTTATTTTCATTTGGCTTTAATTAACCACTACAGTATATTTGCCAGGAGTATTGCACAGCGTGGCATTTAAGAGGTAATCGTTGCATACCTTAAATTCAATACGATTTTTAAGTCCAGGATAATTTTAATCACATGAATCATAAGTGAATTTTGTTAAATACTCGTAATCAAATTAAAACCGTTAAAGACAAGACAAAATTACTGGGTATGATACAAAATAATGTAGTGTAGGATTCTGGCTAAATTTACGTTACTACAAAATAACTGAGGTAAGGTACTGTATAATAGGGTAGGTGAGATGACAAAATATGAAGGAACTCATAAACACAATGCAGTTCTAATGGTAGGCCAAGATGATTTTGAATCATATGTTTGGTTTTTCGTTTTTGTTAGACTGTGGTTCATTATATGCATCTTATGTTGAGACTGGAGTACGGTACTTTCTAGCTTTGAAGATATAGTTTGGCATATAACGTTATACTTTGGGGACGTAACATAGGCCAACAGCTATTAATGTGTGAATTAGTGTTTTCCCTTAGTGCTGTAAGTCTGTGCAATTTCATTCACACGGTTATATAACAGTAAGATGATAAAATTTGCGATAATACCTTGTAAAGTATTGTAAATAATGCTGGCACAAAACTGTTGCAGTTATATGATGGTTAAACATTATGATCTTCCTGCTAAAATAGATTTTAGTTACGTCTGGCAGTTGATCGTAAGGTAAAATTTAGATTTGCCTTTGATGAAAGATCAAGATACCTGGCTAGATTCTTCGTTTTTCATTCCTTGTCCTCCGTATAAATTATAACTAGACGCATGAACATATACGAGTACAGATTAATCCATATGTAATGACTGACCCTCCAGGATAATAATAATAATAATAATAATAATAATAATAATAATTCCGTTCTCATTGCGAGAAACATTGTACAATTTTATCAGTATCGCTTCATTCATCTCGCTAAGGATCGTAAGAAACTCGTAAGGTATACTGAGTAAAATGCATAGGTAATGACTTATGCCTCTGGAAAATAAAATGAAATAAAATATTAGAGCTGCACTTCGGTAGTCTGGCAGTGAGGCTATTGCTTCGTTTATCAGCACGTGTAGGAAAATACCGTAACTAATTACAGAATATAACAAAAAGTATATATAATAACTTATGGTACAGAAGAACACAAAAATGGAAACAAGATGCAGTATGTACACGCTTAATATGTATTGAAAATGTTTGGTGCTGTACGAAATTTTGGCGTTGAAATATTGCCGGCGCCAACCAAAGAAAGACTCCATGTTACTGTTAGTCACGTGTAACTTGTCTTTGTTGGTGTGTTCGAGCTTCGGATCGCGTTAAATATCGTTTTTGAACGTGTGCAGGCTGGAATATTCCCTAACAGCGATGGCGACACGATGTGCGAATAGTTGAACTGTATAGGTAATGGTATTGAAGGTAAGTCAGCATTAGCGAATATTAATTCCAAGTGAATTTAATGCTGGCACAGGGAGGATTTTCATCATAGATTTCTTAGCATTTACCTTAACAGTTAGCGATTTGTCTATTACACCTCGATAATTATCTTGTATGCACATTTTATTGATTTAACATGAGTTGATTTGAGCTAATATATGTAAAGTTCCACGTCGGCATGGGATTTTTTTTTTTAGCTTTTCCTTGGCGACCAGTTTTGCATGCACACCTTGATTGTATGTTCAATAGATCGGTTTCAGTATGCACGCAGAATGAATTTACGGTAATATTTGTATCTACTTGCGTTGCTTTGGAAGATTTGGATCTTTAGTCTAAATTACAAAGGAGGCTTCGTAGCAATTTTACACGGTGAATGTATTATGTGCAATATTCACAATCAAATATCGACATAGTTTGCTTAACGATGGGCGTACAAGGATGTATCTATCAGCTGTATGCAGAAATAAACTAATAAAGAGATTGTAGAAAAGACCCCTTTCCTGACTGGAATACGGGTTTCTGTATTGCACCTCGATATTCTCTTACATGCACTTGATAACGTTTTAATAGACAGCATAGGTACATATAAGATAATATTGAATATGAAGAATATTGGTATCCTAGGACATTAAAGTGACTATCATGTCTGTCAAATTTAAATGGCGATCGCGGAGTGGCTGGGTCCATTCAGATAAAACAGGGGAGGTAGTCAGAGTGGCTTCCGCGGTGGCGGACGTAAGATTAAGGTGCACACTGCTGAGGGTCATTTTTGTTTTTTAATCTGACGCAGCAGCCAGTGAATAGATAGCGTCGGCTATAGTAGCCGCAGCGAGAAATGAACGCTGTGGTGGGGCAGCCGGTCATCCGGGGATTCCCCCACTCTAGCCATATCTACATGTCACCGACCATCGGCCACCACTGCAGCCCCGCTCCATGATCCTTACCCTGTGTCTCTGGCTTTCTCTTTCTCTCTCGGTTTCTATATAAACTGGTGTATTTCCGAAACTAATTATGAAATTATTATGACTTTTGTTCCACACCACCTTTGAGGTAAAAATCAAGGAGAGTTTTCTGTATAAAGGTTTCCCCCCCCCTCCTAAATGTGGCATATGAGCGGGGGAGTGCGGCCTTGCCGATACCTCCGCCTGACCTATAATTATACACTCGCCAGAACTGACCTGCCCTCAGACAAGGGGGGGGGAAACCTTTATACAGAAAACTCTCCTTGATTTTTACCTCAGTGGTGGTGTGGAACAAAAGTCATAATAATTTCATAATTAGTTTCGGAAATACAGCAGTTTATATAGAAACTGAGAGAGAAAGAGAAAGCCAGAGACACAGGGTAAGGATCATGGAGCGGGGCTGCAGCGGTGGCCGATGGTCGGTGACATCCTACCTCTATGGTCGGTGACATGTAGATATGGCTACAGTGGGGGAATCCCCGGATGACCGGCTGCCCCACCACAGCGTTCATTTCTCGCTGCGGCTACTATAAAATGTCATCATCCTATATAGCTATATCTATATCAACGTCGCATCCTGTGAGGGGCTGGCTTGGACCATACAAATCATGTACAGAACTAACGCAAAATAGAACCGAACCACCAAACCTCCCATTCGCGGCCTTGCGTTCCAAGTGGCTTTGGAGATTTCCGAGCACAGTGTTCTTAAATTGAATTATTGCACAGTGCAGATCTGTATCCACAATGATGCAGATGATGTCGAGATTAAACTCTATAAATTAGGGACTACTAAGATGCAGTAGGTCAATTATATGGGGAAGTTACTGTATTACGAAATTTGCTGTACCGTCTACAGTACGCATCACAGATTGGCCACACGCACCACCACCAGCCCATTATAAAATCCTTGCCAGTCCTGTTAACCCGCCAAACTCGCGTTATTCTATAACTAAAGGTCACTTCCTCCAAGCATTTCTTCCCCAATCACCACCACCTTCCCTCCAAATTTCACAATATATTTTTCGCTTCACGTGGCTTTTATTGTGCCTGCTCAGTAACGACCCGTATCTTCCCACAGACCTACCTAAACCACACCAGCTCAGTCCCTAATAAGGATTAACTAAATAAAAATAGCAATAATAATCATGTACCTTGGTAATATACTGAACAAGTAGTAACGCGTTTGACCGTAAACATATTTATTACCCGTAAGATAAAGAGAGACAGGCAAGTAGCTGGTAAGTAGTTTAGATTAATTTAAGTCTTCATAAATGATTTTATTTTCCTTCAGTGCACGTATATTTTAATAATTGGTTCCAGTATCTGCCCAAATGGTTCTCTCTCTCTCTCTCTCTCTCATAATTTTCTCGTCTTTAGGCAGTTTTCCCTTCCTCTCCTTCCCTCGTAAGTCTTTTTCAGTATCCCATTTCTCCTTCACTTGTAAAATCGTTTTGCCTTTTGGCCACTTTTCATTTCGCTTCCATTCTTTTGTATTTTCATAGATTTTCTACGTATATCTTTAACCTATGCCTTAATATATGTACGGTATACATTTGTTCCCTCTTCCCAGTCCAGCCAGTCGGTGGCCTGTGTGCTTATTTAAAAGCACAATTAAATCAACCCTTCGTTTTTTTTTGTTTTTTTTTTTTTTCTGTCCATTTGTGCTGAGAGGGGGTTGGTGATAGCCAATACCCTCTTCAGGCATAAAATGATCCACAGGTATACATGGCGAGTGATGAGAAGGGTGGGTGGTGAACTTAATGAAAGAAAGGCAATGATTGATTATGTGTGTGTGGATGAAAGGATGCGAAGATGTATAAAGGATGCAAGAGTGTATAGAGGTTGGGGGAGTGGACTTTCTGACCACTACTTGGTGGTGGCCAGAATTAGAATGCAAGTAAGATGGAGGAATAGAAGAAGGGAAAGACGAGAGGAAGGAGTAGTTGCAAGGAGAGTGGAAAGGTTACAAGAGGATGAGAAAAAGGCAGAGTATAAGAGAGAACTGGAAGAACGATTGGGCAAATATGAATTGGAGCAGATGGGAGACGTGGAAGGTGTGTGTAAGATATTTACAGAAGAAATATGTGCAGCATGTGATGTGGTGTGTGGAAGGAAGAGAAGACGGAGGGGGGTGCAAGGAACAGCGTGGTGGACTGAAGAGGTGAAACAGGCTGTGGCACAAAAGAAGAAAGCATACAATGAATGGATGAGAAATAGTGGCGTGGAAGAAGTTGAGAGGCGGAAGAGAGAGTTATATGTGGAAAGAACGAGAGAGGTGAAAAGATTAGTAAGAGAGAGTAAGAAGAGAGTGGATGAGGAATTTGGAAGGAATTTGAGTGTAAAGTGGAGGGACTGTAAGAAAATGTTCTGGAGAGAAGTGAAAAGAGTAAGACAGGGTGGAAGTGAAGTTAGCAGGGGAGTGAAAGATAAAAATGGTAGATTACTAGTGAAGAAGGGAGAAAAAGTGAACAGATGGAGAGAACACTTTAAGGAATTGTTGAACGTAGAGGATGGAAGTAATGCGAGTATAAGTGGCTGGGAGAAGGAGGGAGGTGAGAAGACAGGAAGAAATCAGTAGGATAGAAGTTGTGGAAGCAATGAAGAAAGTTAAATCTGGGAAAGCCCCAGGAATTGATGCAGTGTGTGGTGAAAAGCTGAAGCATGGGGGAGAGATAGTAGTAGAATGGATGTGGAAGATGTGCAGATTGGCCTGGGAGGAAGGTAGAGTCCCGGAGGATTGGAAGTCAGGTATAATTATTCCCTTGTACAAAGGAAAAGGGGAAAAAGAAGTGTGTGGTAATCATAGGGGCATTTGTCTTCTTAGTATAATAGCAAAAGTGTATGGTAGGATACTTATAGACAGAGTTAGAGAAAGAACAGAGAAATTAGTTGGAGAAGAACAGGGAGGCTTTAGGAAGGGAAGAGGTTGTGTAGATCAGATATTCATTCTTAGATCTTTAGTGGAAAAGTTTCTAGAGAAGGGAAAGAAGTTGTATGCAGCTTTCATGGATTTGGAGAAAGCATATGACAGGGTGGATAGACAAGGATTGTGGAAAGTGTTAAGAATATATGGAGTAGATGGGAAGTTGTTGAATGCTGTGAAGAGTATGTACGATGGTGCGAAGGCTGCAGTGCGTGTGGATGGTGAACTAAGTGAATTTTTCTCTTTGAAAGTTGGTTTGAAACAGGGATGTGTCATGTCTCCATGGTTGTTCAATCTGTACATGGATGGGGTAATAAAAGAGGTACAAGGTAGGGTAGTGGATGTTGGAGTGGCCCTGGTGAGAGAGGATAGTGTTTGGAAACTCCCTGTACTGTTGTTTGCAGATGATACTGTGTTGTTGAGTGAAGACGAAGGGGAGCTGCAAGGCTTGGTGGATGAGTTTGAGAGAGTGTGTAAGAAACGGAATCTAAAGGTGAATGTAGGGAAGAGTAAAGTGATGGTCTTTGAGAGAGGTGAAGTTAGTGAATGTACAGCGAGGTTGGATGGTGAGGAATTGGAAAATGTGAGTACGTTTAAGTACTTGGGTAGTGTGATGAGTAAGGATGGAGGTTTGGAGGGTGAAGTGCGTGAAAGGGTACAGCAGGGAAGAAAGGTTGCTGGTTCTTTGAAAGCAGTGATAAGAAACAGGGAAGTGAGCATGGAAGTGAAAAAGTTACTACATGACAGTATTGTGATACCAACTCTAACGTACGGAAGTGAAGCTTGGACATTGTTAGAAGGACACAAGTCAAGAGTGAGAGCAGTGGAATTGAGTTATTTAAGAGGAGCCTGTGGAGTCACGTGGAGAGACAGGCTGACGAATGAGGATATAAAGGAGCGTTGTGGTGTGGATGTGGATGTGATAGGAAGCGTTATGAGGAACACACTGAGGTGGTTTGGCCATGTGGAGAGGATGGAGGGTGAAAGACTGACGAAGAGAGTGTATGTGACTGAGGTGGAGGGGGGAAGAGGGAGGGGGAGGCCGAGGATGAGATGGAGGGATGGGGTGGAGAGGTATATGAGAGAGGGGTGTGTGAGTTGGGAGCAGGGCAGTGAAATGGCGGGGGACAGGGCGACTTGGAGGGGATTTGTTTGTGGCCACCCCAAACGGGATTGAGACGTCTGGCAATAGATAGATAGATGGTGCAATCAATCGTGTTGTCACCATTTTAAGAGTCCACTAAACTTAGACTGGTCATGTAGGGAAGGAAAGTAAGAGAAGGAAAACTATGGAAGAATGAGGGGAAGAAAAGGGAAGGGAAAACAGTGGAATGGAATGGAAAAGAAAAGGAAATGAAAGGAGAGGGTGAGGAAAGGAAAGAGGAAGAGTTGTAACAAGAAACTAACCCTAAAATATGGAGGTGGAAGTGAGGTACCATAGTAAAAATGTACAGTAGAGCTGTAGCTTTTTTTTTTTTTTTTTTTTTTTTTTTGTATAGGTATGTGAAATAAGCAGCATATGGACGAAAAAATGTCCAGGTTAAAGTGAAAGGACTGTAGAGCTACTAAAATACCATGAATGCCTTACTAAACCCATTTCCACTCGCTACAGGATCACCGAAGAGGATTCAACACACCTTTCAGTGGCTATAAAGTACCGTACTTGACGCCCCTTCCCTGAGAACTACCGATACTAGGAACGCAGCCAGGGGGTGGCCTGAGGTGCACCCCCCCCCACATCTTTTATAAAAAATAAGGTAAACGAGAAGTTAGGTAGTTCTATTTTTTTTTCCATCCTATTTGGGCCTGTTCATTCTAGTCATTTACTGTCAGTGATTGTTTCCTAGGTTCTCTCCCTTACGGTTTAACGATAGGTACAATTTTTAATCTAACTAGTTTTGTTATGCTAGGTGTTTTTAGGTCAATTTCTCGACTGAGCGGGGTTCTCTCTCGAGACTGGAACTAGAACACTCTACAAGAGGAACAGGGCATAACTCAGCAGACCAACCTTACACATACCAGTATATATTGCCTTAATTCAATTCCTTAACCCCTTAACCGCGGGGCGTCACCTTCGTGACGCTTGGGAGCATGGGATCATACCACGGGGCGTCACTTTTGTGATTCTGTGTTATTTTGAATTCACCTGGGCTTTCAAGTGGTGGCTTGTATCATCTATCAGTACTGCCAATGTCCAACACTAGTTAGCACTCCTAATCTCATCTGTGCACCCATCCATTGTTGACAATTTAGCCATTTCTCCCCGTTCTTGACTCCCCTCCATTACCCTATCCTCTCCCCTGCCCGGCCGTGCTGTGCTAAGTAAATCTTCTCTGGAATTTTTCACCGATTTCATCCATTGAAATAAGCCCTATGCCCTATTCTTATACCAAATAATATATACAAGAAAGAAATAAGGTAAGTGAGAGTGCCATACACCTAGAATTGGCTAATTATCACCTGACAACACCTCACATGCACTCGTTTGCTAATTTTTGCTGTTTATGCTGTATCATATATTTTCGTAATAAAAATATATATAAGAAAGGAAGGGAGAAGCCTAAGTGATATTTACATTCACCTGGAACTACCTATTTATTGCAGGGCACCACACTGTATTCTACGCTAAGTAAATCTTCCCTGGAATTTTCCACTGATTTCATCCATTGAAATAAGCCCTATGCCCAATTCTTATACCAAATAATATATACAAAAAAGAAATAAGGTAAGTGATAGTGCCATACACCTGGAATTGGCTAATTATCACCTGACAACACCTCACGTGCACTCGTTCGCTAATTTTCGCTGTTTATTTCCCCTTGAAATATGCTGTATAATCTATTTTCATAATAAATTTACATATAAGGAGGGAAGGGAGAAGCCTAAGTGATATTTACATTCACCTGGAACTACCTAATTTTTAATGTATTGTCTAGATTTCCTGCCAATCATTTCACTGCTATATATTAGCTGCTGTTAAGAGGCTGACGTTGGCAGTAATGTATTTCCCTAGGTAGGCCACCACCCCCGCCCACCCTTATCAGTTCACTCTCATCTTCCAATGTGAAGGTACGTCTGTTTGCTCCTGCTAACTTCAGCCACTTTTCACCCCCATGCAAAGGGCCCTGTGACCTTTACCCCCTACTAAACCTCGTGTGGGAAGAGGTAAAGGGCTGACAATTGATAAAAGAGTGACTACGATCTTTCTATTGAGTAAAACAGTGCAAGTGGAATTGTAAATAATGTGTAAACAGCAAGTGAAAGTAATGAATGTAAATATACATGAACAATGGAAAATAGTTTTATAAATTACTTCAAGTGACAGTGCATAACACAGTGTAAATAAAATAGAAATGTAAATAACAAATAAAATAGAGAACGTAAATAGAAATGTAAATGAGTAGTATTATAAGAATACGAGTATATGCCCTAGGAGTAATGAAAGTGAAAGTTTCACTCTAGCATGTATGAATACAGTGAGTTATGAGAGTGAAGGTGAAAGTGACATTCACTCTCAGTGCTAGTATACAGGACGAGAAAGTGAATGCTACGTATTTTACTGAAAGAAATTGAATCTCTACAATGACAATAAACTAATACTACTGAAGGAAACTTATGGATAAAGACTGTAGATATATATAAGTGTTATATAGTAATAGAAGTGTAAAGTGTGAGGGGTTTTATGAATAATAAATGACAGAATACCAACAGTGAACTAGCGCAAGTGGGAAGGTCATACGCGCTCGTAATTTTCATTTGCTTTCACAGTGGGTTTTTTTTGGAGTATGGATCCCAAACTACTTGATAATCATAGAGTAGTGTTTATAGTGTTAATATCTGGCTGTGGTAATCATATTACGGGTTGTCAGGAAGTGTAAAGTGGAGACTTCGTTACCCAACTTCAGAGGTCTCCACAAGTCCTACGGTAATCGACGAAGGCTCAACAAACATCCCAGGAGAAAGCTGAAGGTATGTGCCATATGCATAAGTAATTTTAATATTCTAGGACTAATAACTGATTTTTGGCAAATATTTTTTGAGAGTCTGTCGGAGCCCGAATAACCCCGCGGGACACGCAAAACATTGGGAAACATGCCCGCGGTGTAAGGGTTAACAATACACAACAAGTATATACTGTACACGATATTATAAAATACAGTCAGGCTTTGGATACACAGAATAATATATAGGTACGTAGGGAGGGACGCTGTCAGGCCTCGATAGACACAATAATATGTGGCCTGATAGATGTGAACACAGTCAGGCCTAGTTATATACAGTACTACACTAGATATTACAATGACATATGGCCAGGTGAATATGGACAATCAGGCTCCTGTTCACACAAATATTATATGGCCTGCTGGATCTGGACACTGGCGGGCCTGGATAAGCCCAGTAGTATACGGCCAGATAGATACAAACACTGTTAGGCCCGGGTGTATACGACACTATACGGCCCGATGGAAATGGACGCTGGCAGGTCTAGATGTACACAACAGTGGATGGCCAGATAGGTATAGACACTGTAAGGCCTGGGAGCACACGATATTATATGGCCAGGTAACTAGGGGCACTGTCAGGTTTCACCATACACATACACTAGACACGGGAAACACACTGTCCGATTTTCCCTGGACTGCTGGGCCTGGGCAGGTTACTGGTGGCGCCTGGGCATGGGAGGCAGGTCGTCGGGCGTTCCCTCTCTCAGGAGGCATGGAACTACTGCCATGGGCAAGGTTGTCTGGATGGGGCTGCGGGTTGGCTTACAGGGAGGCCCTTTCCCTGTGGGGCCTCGACATGTGGTTTTGCCCTCGGGACTGGGACCAAACAGGGCCAATAGGCTCGCCTGTCTGCATCGGCGCCTGGCAGAGGGTTGTATGGAACTGGGACTTGGGAGGTCATGACCTGGGGTCCTGGCGGTGTCCCTGGAGGGCTGGGGGCTGTGGTCACCATTAAGTCGGACTGCCGTCACGAGCTGCCTGCGGCGTCCCTTCTCCACGGCATCCGTCAGCGTCGGGTGTTGTCCAGGGGCAGCCTGTAGGGCATGGATCCCCAGGTCCGGGAGAGGCCCTTTCCACAGCTCCTCAAGCTGCAACTCCTCTGGAGGACTGCACCTGTGAGGAAAGGAAGAGAGACGTCCCACTCAGCCTCCGGATGGGTAGTGGGCCGAGCCAGGAACTTCCTCTAAAGGGGTTGTTTCAAGGGCCGTGGACGAAGGGCTTACAATGGCTGTCCCTTCCCCGGTGCATATGGTAGCCATCACCGTGGTTCCATGGACCCTAGAAACTACAGCTGAAGGGCATACAGTGGCCGTCCCTTCCCCGGTGCTACAGTGGCCGTCACTGCGGTGCTGCTTGGGACTGTCTGTGGACAAGTCCCACCCCGATCCTGGTTAGGGCTGGCCTGGCTGCGATGATGTTGGCCGGGACTGCTTTCCTGCTGGCAGCCGTGTTGTGTGGAATAGGGATGTAGGTCTGTGGGCCACGTAGGCCCATCTCGCTCGGGCCCAGCGCTATCTTTATTTGCCCCTCCATGGTGTCTTCCTGGGGTGGGTGTTGCGACACCCTTCCCTGGGTGTCTCTGGGGGGGGGGAGGCATTTTAAGTTTTATAATACTTTCCAAGTAGCCAAATCTCAAGAATAATCGCAGCCAAAATTCAGCCCCCTCCCCC
The DNA here is from genome assembly GCF_032717465.1 of Coenobita brevimanus. Classification (NCBI taxonomy): domain Eukaryota; kingdom Metazoa; phylum Arthropoda; class Malacostraca; order Decapoda; family Coenobitidae; genus Coenobita; species Coenobita brevimanus. The sequence continues at coordinate 7,778,966 of NC_137046.1, forward strand.
TTCCCATATAAACATCTCGGCTGTGCCCCTGATCGATAATTGCCTAGTCTTGGCCACCACCACCACAATAGATGCTGTACAGTACCGTACCTGTGATACTGCATATGGTGAAGTTCTGATACTTGAGTTATGTTAATACATCAAGTTTTGTGCTCTTTTTACACAAACTTTGCCAATTACTGCTGTTCCATGTTTATTACTAATTTTTAATAAGAGCATTACTAGAGAACTACCAATCCATTATCAGTATTTCTGGTCTTGGCCACCACCACCATGACCAGAGATAGTGTACCTTGTACGCTACATACTAAAATTACGTATATTTAAATGAAATATAGTAAGACCTGAAACCTTCCCCTTTTTAATCTTGTCTGATAAATTCCAGACTGTATTAGTTCTAAGTTTAACTTGGGTAAGGGTTTCGTTCTTCTGCAGCTTATCACACGTAGCTCAGTGGCAGAGGAAGACTACTGTGGCTCTGTATCCCTGCCAGGACACCTGTTCATGACTAGTATCCTATTCTAGTGTTAATCCATTGTTAGAACTCGGCATTCAAGATGGAGAGATGGCAGTCTAAGGCCAAGTTAAACTAGATAATTTACTGTACAGCAGGTTCTCGATAAACAGTAATGGAATTACAGTATTGGAGGGATCCATTATATCCAATGGTCCCTTCTTGAGGTGGGATTTCAAGCACATGTTCGAAAGTGAGTACAATACAACATTTTAGTATTAAAAATGAAAACTATACCCATTTTACGCGATGCATAATTTCACACTTTTCCAGCTTATTTCACTTCTTTGTCATAGCACTCATTCAGGACTATTACAGTACTATTATTATTGTCTTATTACAAACCAGCAATCATGATGGAGGGAGCAATTTCAGGACAGTATGGAGTAAAAAAAAAGTAGGAAACTAATTGCGACTCATTGCACCCCATTTAATGGACATTGTTTGTTATAATCAATGGAAGTCCAGTGGCCCTTGTAGTGTGCTGAATCCGACATCCATTATGTTTAGGTCCATGAAATCAAGGGTCTACTGTACTCTACCTGTAGATTTTATGATCAACATGGAGCTCAAAAAATCTGTCAGAAGATGGAATACCTGAAATAATATGGCTAATTTGTTTTCTTTTGATTGAGCTGGACTATTCCCCAAGTTCACATGGTAAGCTATGGTATGGTTCTGGGAAATATCATAAAGCACAGTAACACTAAGAATAAGTCTCCAAGATTACAGGTCAAACTTATCCTCCACCCTGATTACACCTGGCCATAAACATCACTGAAAGGGTTTAAGAGTCTTGTCAGGTACGGTAAGAGTAAGTTCACCATAGGTATCCTAACCATGAGCTATTTTTATTATTTTCGTCACCTTAACCCGCCCCATCCTGGCCACTTATCCACCACTGACTCCCTCCAATCCCGACCATTTTTTTAAATTTTATTTTTTGGCCCAAACCTCTGCTTTTGGTGAGAAACATCGAAAAATCATAGAGAAATCGCTCACCTGAGGTTTAAAATACTCGATACAGGTAGCAATACCTCCTCACCTTACTGTGTTTTCTATCAGGCTGGCTCCAAAGAAAACGAGTTCTATGGAAGTGTAACCATTCCACACCACTCATAAACGGTATTTATTTATTTATTTATTTGGTATGATTTATATGTAGTATGAGAGTATATTGGTTTTCACACAGTAATATAGGCAATATAAGCATTGTTTCACTCATGAAACACATCAGCATACCTGACCTTTTTTGGCGACATTGAGAGGGCTTTCGCTACATGCTAAGGGATCTTTGTATGCAGCATGTGTTAGGAGTGTAATGCTGTATGGCAGTGAAGGAGGAAGATATTCGCCGGCTCAGACGTACGGAAATGACAATGATTAGGTGGATGTGCAGTGCGTCCCTGCATCCAAGGCCTGGAGGGGCTGGGTTTACAATGGAAGAGTTGAGAGGTAGGATGGGACTGGAGTGTATTGGTGTTGTGATGAGGAGAGGTAGATTGAGGTGGTTTGGACATGTGGAGAGGATGGGGGATGATAATTGGGTGAGGAAGGTGAGAAGTGTTAATATTGGGGGTGGGGTTATGAGGGGTAGACCGAGAAAGACATGGGACGAGGTCATTAAGTGTGACCTTAGGGTTAAGGGACTGAACAGGGAGGCTGCAATGGATCGTGCAGCGTGGAGAGCCGCCATTAGGTGACCAAGGCCGACACATGCAAGCATGTTGGAGCCTTTAAAAACGAAAACGATTACCTGATCATCATTTCTGCCTGTTTCTTCCTCTAATGCTATGCAAAGTTTGTCCTCCACATTGTCATCGATTGGGGAATCACTCTGGCCCTGAATTTTGTACCGTGGCATGACATGGCTTTACTGGCCAGGTCGCTGGTAACAGGTGAATTGCTGAGAATGTCGTGCGGGGGGGGGGGAGAGGTCATGCTGGGTATGGCATTGTCCCTGCCTGTCATCTTGTAGAGGAAGGTGTCCCGTGTATACATACCAAAAATCACTTGCGAAAATTGAAAATTGTGCAAATTAGGGATCTTGCAATTGATTCGCGTTTATGAACGTCAACAGGATTGGCAGTGACAAAACGTGTGGACGTTAATTCACGTCGACGGGACGCCTTGGGTTAAGGTGGGCCTGGTTATCGTCCTTTTGCAGTGGCAGAAAAAAATATGACTGTTCTTTCCTCGGCACTGTTTCCTGACTAGCATTGTATTGTTATTTTTTTGTTACATCTCTGCATTAAAGTTGAGGAGATGGAAATTGTAAGCCAGGTTCAAGTAGAAAGGATATCAAAATTTCTTATTGCTTATAGCCTACTAGCGTTAAACTGAAGAAAACCCTGTTAGTCATGTTGAGAGGATGGAGAATGAGACTGGAGAGCAGAGTGTATTTGAGTGGAGTGGAGAGGCAGAGGTGGAGGGGGAGACTGAGAATGAACTGGAGGGATGGGATGGATATGGGGAGATTGAAGAAGAGATGAAGGAATGGTGTGGAGAGAGGTAGGCTGAGGATGAGGTGGAGGGATGGGGTGGAGAGGGAGAGGTTAAGGATGAGCTGGAGGGATGGAGTAGAGAGGGAGAGATTGAAGTTGAGATAGAGGGAGGGGATGGAGAGAGGGAGACTGAGGATGAGATGGAGGGATGGAGAGGGGGAGATTGAGGATGAGATGGAGGGATGGAGAGGGGGAGATTGAGGATGAGATGGAGGGATGGAGAGGGGGAGATTGAGGATGAGATGGAGGGATGGAGAGGGGGAGATTGAGGATGAGATGGAGGGATGGAGAGGGGGAGATTGAGGATGAGATGGATGGAGAGAGGGAGATTGAGGATGAAATGGATGGAGAGAGGGAGATTGAGGATGAAATGGATGGAGAAAGAGAGAGAGAGAGATGAGGTGGAGAGGGAGATTAAGGAGATAGAGGGATGGGGGTAGAGGGGTATATGAGAAAGGGGTGCGTGTGAACAGGAGAGAGGGCAACCAGATGATGGAGGATAGGATTAAATGGAAGAGATTAGTTTGCGACTTCCTCTTCCAGAATTAACAAGTCCGGCAAGAGATAGATAAAGAAGCAAATAGACATGGAAAAAATATTGCTGTTTTACTCCAAAATTACCTGAGAATGCCATCATTATGTTGAATGCAGAGGTGTAACGATGTTAACCCATCACGTCCCGAGCTAATTCACACCTCCGACAGCCCCCAATCCCAAGGTATTTTCGAAATTTTTTATTTTTGGCTAAAACCTCCGCTTTTGGTGAGAAACATCGAAAATTCATAGAGAAATCGCTCACTTGAGGTTTAAATTACTCGATCCAGGTAGCAGTACCTCCTTACGTTACTGGGTTTTCTAACAGGCTGGCACCAAAGAAAACGAGTTCTATGGGAGGGTAACTATTTCACACCACTCATAAACAGTATTTATTTATTTACTTGGTACGAATTTATATGTAGTACGAGAGTATAATGGTTTTCAAACAGTAATATAGGCATTATAAGCATTGTTTCACTCACTAACTCATCACCAAACCTGACCTTTTTTTGCCGACCGTTTCTTCCTCTAATGCTATGTAAACTTTGTCCTCCACATTGTCATCGATTGGGGAATCACTCTGGCCCTGAATGTCTTTATTGGTCAGGTCACTGGTAACAGGTGAATTGCTGAGACAATGCTGTGCAGGGGGGGGGGAGAGGTTATGCTGTGTAAGGCATTGTCCCTGCTTGGCATCTTGTAGAGGAATAGAGGAAGGTGTCCCATGTATACGTATGAAAAATCGCGCGAAAATTGAAAATTGTGCAAATTATGAACCTTGCAATTGCGCAGCGTACCAGTACGTCGTTGGGACTGGCAAATGCAAAATGTTGCAACGTACCCATACGTCGACGGGACGCCTCAGGTTAAGCTGAATGATGCTGTACCCATTTTACTCAAACTTGCCCAAAATTTGCGATCTTTCTTGAATTTTGTTAATTCTTTCTCTTATCATACTTTCCAGAACTCTTCATTACCCTCAATATCTGGTCCAGAAGTTTTATGCCTCTATAATTTCCTCTCTCCAGGGCATCACCCTTCCTCTTGTACACATCTACAGTACAATCACACTCTTCAGCCAGTCATCTGGGACAACACAGTCACATATAATTGTACCCTATTTGATGTATCAAATTAGTAACTAACCCCATTGCTTTATCTCCTGAGGCCTTCAGCATTTCAGCAGTCAGGCCAGACATGCCTGCCACCTTCCCCAACTGCATTCTACCTATTGCCCTGCTCATCGTAGCATTGTCAGTCACAGGCCAAGGGCCAAACACTGAATCTGCTGACTCCAAACCTTCCCTGTTGCAGTCAGACTCCGGATTCAGGAACCGGTTATAATGCCCTTTTCAGGCATCTTTCATGTCCTCAGTGGTCACCACAACCTTTCCTTCATCATTCTGCGCACACTGCTCACCAGTGGTCTCTCTCTTTTCCCTCGTCATCTGATTTGTCACCTTATATATCACATTCTTCCTTTGAGTGCTATTCAGGGTATCCATTAAAAGTCTCTGAGAATCAAATTTTGCCTTATATACTTCTTTTCTGGCCCTATGCAGGGCAGCCAAGTATTCCTCTTTGTTACCATCCTTTTTCCATTCCCGGAAAAGCCTTCTTTTCTGCTTAACTGCAGCTTCTAGACTCTCATCCCACCACCATGTTACCTTATGATATAGGGGGGCCCCCTTGTCCATCCACACACTGAATCAGTAACTCTCAGGAGATTGTTCTCAGGGACACTGTATACAGTATACTGTTCATTAACACTTCCGTCAACAGCTCCCTGTTCAGCCAACACTCTACCTACCTCATTTTAGAAAGTATCCCTTAACTGCTTGGTTTTTCAACTTCCATATTTTCCTGCTATGTGCATCCTGAGTTGTTTCATTTATATAAGAGATTAATGAGCATCTGAGCCATTTCCCTTCATTTATATCAAAGATTAATGAGCATCATGAGTTGTTTCCCTTCATTTATATCAAAGATTAATGAGCATCAGGAGTTGTTTCCCGTCATTTATATCAAAGATTAATGAGCATTATGAGTTGTTTCCCTTCATTTATATCAAAGATTAATGAGCATCTTGAGTTGTTTCCCTTCATTTATGGCAAAGATTAATGAGCGTCTTGTTTCCCTTCATTTATGTCGGAGATTAATGAGCATCTTCTGAGTTGTTTCCCTTCATTTATGTTAAAGATTAATGAGCATCAAGAGTTGTTTCCCTTCATTTATGTCAAAGATTACTGAGCATCTTGAGTTGTTTCCCTTCATTTATGTCAGAGATTAATATTAGAGCGTCTTGAGTTGTTTCCCTTTATTTATGTCAAAGATTATTGAGCATCTTGAGTTGTTTCCCTTCACTTATGTCAGAGATTAATGAGCGTCTTGAGTTGTTTCCCTGCATTTATACAAACATTTGTCGTAATTATGGTTTACGATTTTTTGTGAAAATAGCGTACAGTAATCTCTCAATTATCCAGATGGCCAATAACCGGACAATCCATTACCCAGACGCTGCGATCTGGCTGTTCAAAACCATCGCTCGCATATTTTTTCATAACATCTGGACAAAAATGCTTGCATCTGGGCAGAAATTATGGTCGCATAAAAAATTTCTGCCATGCTGGATGGGAATAGCCCGGTGGCGTCGCCATGTCTGACTGATTAGTTTTCCCAGTGGCTGCTAGAGACCACCTCTCTTGGTCTCAGTTCCTGCTCAGCGACAGTGTAGTGAACAGCTCCCCCCAGACAGTTGTTATGGAGGCAAGTGGTAGCTTTTGTCGTTGTTTCCTACCTGCATCAGGCCTTGCTATTCCTTGCATGCCTCATCCCAGGGTGTGTGGTGATGGCCCCTCCACTGAGGAAAATGAAGAGGATAGTGTCGACTCTGGAGAGGCGAAGCAGGAGAACCTGCTTAAGGTTGATGCAGGATGGTCGAATCATGACTCGTGACGATTTTATTCTAGCTTATTGTACTGTACCATGATTTTATTGTTTTACATTGGTTTGATTTCATTTTACCATTGTGTTTGGTGTGCCCACTGCATATTTCTTGTGTAGCCAGTTTTTTCATGTTTTCATGTCACTGCAGGGTATGGCCAGGCAGTGGTGACTGCATGTCTGTGGTTGATGGGTCTGCTTGACCATGGTAGTTGCTTGGCTGTGGATTATAGATCTGCTTCACGAAATATTGTTAAATAACAGGAACAATTGTTGTACAAGGTACTGTAGTTGCTTTTACACTGGCTTTCAAATTTAGGTTATGTACAAAGGGGGGCCAGTGGAGAATTCCATTATCCGGACGAAGCCATTACCCGGGCATGCCTTTGGCTCCAATATCCGACATAATAGGGCCATAGGCAGGTCCGGATACTGGTCCTGTCCGGATATTGGGCCCCACCTTATGGACTTGTACTTATGGACCCTAACTCAGAGAAACACCTATACAACTCCCTCTGGACATGCATAGCACCTATTTAAGACCCAAATCACACCAATAAGGCACATAAATGACTGAAATAAATGCAAAAGAAGCATAAAATGAGGATTTAGAGGTAGGTTCATACAATATTTAACATTCTGGTTACTGGCTCCTGGACTGGTACGTTTGGACCCTAACCTCGCCTAACTCAGAAAAACACCTTCCTACTGCACATGCATAGCTCCTAACACCCTATTCACACCAATAAAGGACATGAAAGAGTGAAATGAGGTGTTTGAGGTAAGTATAGTATGGAAAAAAGTACAGTATGAAGCATTCTGCCTACTTACAGCAAGTCCATGGCCATCTCGATGAATAACCACCTCCTCTTGGACTCTGACAGTAAGAAGGATTTCCTGAAGCACTTCCAGTACACTGTTCATGAAGTCTTGCACTGAACTTAGTCAATCGCACTCAGAAGTCCGTTCTCTTCACAGTGCGCACTCTTGTCTAACTAATGCTCCATTGTAACTTACTAAGTGTTGCACTCTGCACTTTAACTTTTCCCATTCTTCTAATCATATTCTAAAGCAAAAACAAACAAGTCTACTTACGTTAAATTTTGTTCCAAATTAGTCTTTTCACACACAACTGTAAATCCTTAACACAACACTCTGTTTTTTTCACTGCACAACACTGTAAATTCCCGTGTGGTCTATTGGAGAAATTCTTGCTGTTTAATCAATGTCAGAGTCCGAGAGTATCACTGGCAGGTGACCTAGGGGTGTGTCGCTGGGTCGTGGTGATGGCATACCCACTGCAGACGACTATGAAGACAGATGCAAACTCACGTCGAGTGGTGACTCCACCGTGGCTGATGTGCTGGGCTGTGGCTCGGAGCATGAGGGCCTGTCTTGGGGAGGCAACGTAGTGGAGCCAGGGCTGGGCACAGCGGGGGTCACGGGCCTGAAAAAACTGTCAGTTGTTGATTGACGCAATGACCGACGATTCTGAGGATTGATGTGCTGCCTGAAAGCACGCACTTCCTCCACAAGTCCCAAGGGCCCCATCTCCCTGTCACAGTCCGGGTGTTCCAGGTAGTCAAGAACGAACTCTAGGTGTTCCCGGAGTGCGCTCAGCTTGGGGATGGCTGGAGTAGTGTCATGCTGAGAGGAGTCCGCATCATCGTCACCGTCCTCGTCGGAATCTTCAAGCTCGGTACTGACACCTGCAACTGAAGACGCGATCTCGATATCAGACAATGTCTGATACCCAGGATCGCCCTTGTCGTCATCCAACCACTCACACACATCGTCCACATCAACATCATCGCCATGCGTACGTAGCCGTGCATGGAAGTCATCCACGTCAAACCCTAGAAAATCGTACTCCACATCCGTTCCGAGAAGCAGACGAGACCAACCATTTTCTAGAGTCTTGACAGGAACTTCCTTCCATGCACTGGCCCAGTTGTAGATTGCAGACTTGATGTTGTAGCGGCGAAGGTTTTCCAACGTCTGCTGGCCTTGCGTGTCCCGTCCCTCCCTGTGCTCGTCCTCGTCCTCGAGAACAACCATCACCTCGTCCAGGAACTTCCGGTGGTATAGGCGCTTTGTTGCCACGATCACTCCTTGGTCCATTGGTTGGATGAGAGCAGTCGTATTAGGTGGCAGAAACATGTACCTAATCCGGCCATTCTCAGCCACCAAGTCCTTGTCGCACAGGTGGGCAAATGCATTGTCGAGGAGGAGGGCCTTTACCTGGTCGCGCGGGATTCCCAGTGTCTTCGTCTGGTAATTGATGACCTCCTTGACGAAGTGGCGGTGGAACCAGTCTTTGAAGATCTGGGCTGTAAACCATGCCTTCAAAGAATGGTACCAGACAACAGGAAGGACATCCAACACCCCACGAAGACACCGAGGCTGCTTTGCACGGCCAACAATAACGGGCTTAAGCCGGTGCATGCCGTTAGCATTGGCACAACACAAAGCAGATATCCGTTGCTTGGTGAGTTTGCGGCCAGGCACACGCTTCTCTGTCTCCTCGGCTAGAGTGTTCGTTGGCAAAGAGCGATAGAATAAACCAGTTTCGTCAGCATTGTAGACTTGACCGAGAGTGAGGCCCTCCCTGTCGATCAAGCCTTTCACCTTGTGCCGAAACTCGTCAACTCCATCCTTGTTAGCGTCCAAAGCTTCGCCATGAGCTTTATGGTTGGTAAGGCCATGCCATAACTTGAATGCAAAGAGCCAACCCTCGGATGCCTTGAAGTCTAGGGCGTCGTGAAGCCTGGCGAACTTCTCAGCAGCAGCCTTCAGCTCCGTTCCACGTACCATCACACCAGCAGCACGTTGCTGTCGATACCAAATCAACGTGGAGTGGTCAATTTCAGCAAACTTGGGAGTAAACATCACCTTCCTCTCCATGTTGCATTTGCTTCTCGACGAGAAGTCAGCCATGTACTGCATGAGTTTGTCTCGGGATCTCTTGATATCGAACAAAGTAGATCGGGCCAGGTTGAACTTGCGGAGGATGCAGGAAGAAGACCACCCAGCATCTACTTTCTTCAATATCTCCTGTTTCTTCTCCAGAGTCAACACCACTCTTCCTCTTCTCAGGTGGCGGGGCCATCATCACACACACTAATAAGAGGCCCGAGAGCAGCAGAAGTGCCTGCAGCAGGTAAGGAACCACCACAAAAGCGAGCACGTGGGCAGCCATGACGACGAGCGTGCACTTGCGGCGAGAGACAGGCGGAAAGTGGGGAGGATGCGTGGCGCTCTATCGGACGTCGGAGGAATGACGCGCCACAACAAAGCTGTCAAGCTCCACACGCTGCAAGTTCAAATTACGGGCGGGAAAATTTCGTTTTTTTTTTTTTTTTTTTTTTTTTTTTTTTTTTAAGCGGTTTTCGGACCATTTTGGGAATGTTGGATCCTGGGATGATTATGTCCGGTTAGTGGGGATGTTCGGATATTGGGCGTTCGGATATTAGAGGGATTACTTTCATATAATCGAGGGATTACTGTACAGGTATTTGTTTTCCTGTGACTGACTGTATGCTTATATAACAATCTGAGTTAATTTTTTTTTGTGCCTTTCTGTTTCTGCTGATTTCTACTATTGTCAGGTTGTTTTCACCTGACAGAGACTCATAACCTTCCAGCTGGGATGATGGCCAAGTGTAGTCATACTGGAAAGTTTATTTGACTTGTAACCAAGGAAGCTCATCCCTACCTCATCACTAAGGCTTACCAAATTTTATACACCCACATCTAAGTATATAAAAGTTGTTTGGTTATTTCAGAGGAAAACAAGCTAACTAAAGTTCTGTTCATGTTTTTACATATTTGTCATATTGACTTTTAAAGAATTTTTTTTTTTTTCCATTGATATTCCCATTGAAATGTAATATGCACATTATTTGTACATAATTATCTGTTTTTACTGATTTCTAATAGTTTGGGAAAATGCTCTCTTGTATTATTGTCTTCAGCTATTTAACCCCTTAACCGCGAGGCACCATTTTTGTGACGCTCGGGAGCAAGGGATCATACTGTGGGGCGTCACTTTCGTGATTCTGTGTTATTTTGAATTTGCCCAGGCTTTCAAGTGGTGGCTTGTATCACCTATCAGTACTACCAGTGTCCAGCTATACTCAGTTCTGCTAATATCACCTGTACTGCCATCCACTGTTGACAATTTAGCCATTTTTCTCCTGTCCTTGACTCCCCCCCCCTCCTTACCTCCCCTCCATTACTGTCTCCTCCATTACCCTCTCCTCCCGCCTGACCAGCTGTGCTGCACTACACAAACTCATTTTATCCATTGAAATGTGCCATTTGCCCTATTCCTATACAAAATAATATATAAAAGGAAGAGAAAAGGTAATTGATACAGCCATACATCTGGAATGGGCTAATTATCACCTGGCAACACCGCACGTGCACTCGTTCGCTAATTTTCCATTTATTTCCCCTTGAAATGTGCCATATGACCTGTTCTCATAATAAAAATATGTATAAGAAAGGAAGGGAGAAGCCTAAGTGATATTTACATTTACCTGGAACTACCTAATTTATTATGTATTGTCTAGATTTCCTGCCAATCATTTCATAGCGTTTATATTAGCAGCTGTCACCACGCAGACATTGGCAACCCTTCACTGCCTCTAGGCCACAGCTTTCAGTTTACTGTCTTTCGAGGTGAAACCACGTCAGATTCGCACCTGTCCAATTCTGCCGCTTTTTAGCCCCATGCAAAGGGCCCTGTGACATCTGCCCCTACTAAACCTCGTGTGGAAAGGGGTAAAAGGCTAAGTGACTCTGCTGTGGAACGTGAACTGGCTAATTTATCAATGATATTGATGGACAGTGACTACAATCTTTCTGGTGACTCTAAAACAGTGCAAGTGGAAATGTAAATAATGTGTAAATACTGTAATGTGTAAACAGCAAGTGAAAGCAATGAATGTAAATATAACTGAACAGTGGAAAATAGTTTTATAAGTTACTGCAAGTAACAGTGCATAACATAGTGTAAATAAAATAGAAATAGAAATAAATAAAATAGAGAATGTAAAAAGAAATGTAAATAAGTAGTAATATAAGAACACGAGTATATTTGCTAGGAGTAATGAAAGTGAAAGTTTCACTCTAGTGTGTATGAATGCTGGGAGAAATGAAAGTGAAAGTGACAGCTTCGCTCTCTATGCTAGTATACAGAACGAGAAAGTGAATGCCTGGAGTGAAAATAAACTACTAGTACTGAAAGAAACTTATAGATAAATATTGTATATATAAATAAGTGTAATAAAGTACTAGGAATATAAAGTGTGTGTTTATAAATAATAAATGACAGCATCGCCTCAGAATACCATCGGAGAACCAGAACGGGAGGAAAGCTCATATGTGCTCATAAATTTCATTGCTTTCAGTTTTTTTTTTTTTTTTTGGAATATGGATTCCAAACTACTTGAAATTCATAGAATAGTGTTTGTAGTTATAATATCAGGCAGTGGTAACCATATTACGGGGTATTGGGAAGTGTAAAGTGGAGACTTCGTTACCCAATTTCAGAAGTCTCCACAAGCCCTATGGTAGATGACGAAGGCTCAACAAGCATCCCAGGGGAAAGCTGAAGGTATGTGCCATATGCATATGTAATTTTAATATTCTAGGACTAATAACTGAATTTTGGCAAATATTTTTAAGTCAGTTGGAGCGCGAATATCCTCGCGGGACGCGCAAGGAGCGCAAAAACATCCCCGAAATGTAGGGGTTAAAGTTTGATAGATGTGTCGAAAGATCCTAAGGTGCCCTAGTGGTCTGAACTAATTTGATATACTGTTTCAAATCACTTAGTCATTTTCTTTAATTTCTTAACCCGCGTGGTCCCGGCGACGTGAATTAACGCGGCAACATTGCAAGGTCCCTAATTTGCACAATTTTCAATTTTCGCGAGTGATTTCGCGTGTGATTTTTGGCGTGTATACACGGGACACCTTCCTCTATTCCTCTACAAGATGCCAAGCAGGAACAATGCCTTACACTGCATAATATCTCCCCCCCCCCCTGCACGCCATTGTCTCGGCAATTCACCTGTTACCAGTGACCTGGCCAATAAAGACATTCAGGGCCAGAGTGATTCCCCAATCGATGACAATGTGGAGGACAAAGTTTACATAGCATTAGAGGAAGAAACAGTTAGAAATGATGATCAGGTAATGTGGGAAAAAAAAGGTCATGAATGGTGATGAGTTAGTGAGTGAAACAATGCTTATAATGCCTATGTTACTGTTTGAAAACCAATATACTCTTGTACTACATATAAATTCGTACCAAGTAAATAAATAAATACTGTTTATGAGTGGATAAAATAGTTACCCTCCCATAGAACTCGTTTTCTTTGGTGCCAGCCTGTTAGAAAACCCAGTAAGGTAAGGAAGTACTCGTACCTAAATCGTGTATTTTAAACCTCAGGTGAACGATTTCTATGAATTTTCGATGTTTCTCACCAAAAGCAGATGTTTGGGCAAAAAAAAAAAAAAGGTCCAAAAACGTCGGGATGGGGAGGGTTAAGCATGTGCAAGAACTAATTTGCCAGTCGTTCCTTCTTATCGTCTATTAACCCATGGTATTTCAGAAATCTGCAATAACCCATGGTATTTCAGAAATCTCCAATATTATTTGTTCAGCTGATTGTCATGAGCACGCAATATGATGTTGGGCAGTTCATGTTGTATAAAATTATAAATTCTCAATCAGAGCCAATTGTTTGTACATATTGAGAATCAATATAATTATGTTTTTGATATTCAGGTAAGTTTCTGAGTGCTGTTCACTATGTATGGTATTGATATTTCACCCATTTTGATGCTTTCTCTTTGTTTATGGGCCACTTTAGTTGGTGAGGGTGATTATTATGTTTATAAGCCGAAGCCAGGATTCTAAAGGCTAGTTCCAGGCTGTGCTGTTGATTTTTCTCCTACATTGTTGATTTTTTTCTCTGTTTGTGGATCTTTTTAGGTATTTATAATGATGGTGGTGTTTGTCAGGTTAGATTGTTGTGTTCTGTGATCCTGTAGGGTTAGAAGAGTAGTCAGAATAAAAAGATGAAATTGGATAAGTTGAGAAACAAAACAGTGACAGTTGTACACCAGTTAAGGGTACTGGAGTCAGTCAATAAATTAGGAGGAAAATAATTTTGAGAACTTGCGGTATGCAAGGTACTGTAAAACAGAGAGAGAGAGAGACTAAACAGTGACAGCTGAATACCAATTAAGGATACTAGAAGAGTTAGTGAGTGAATTTGGAGCAAATGATTTGGAAAAGTGGTATGCAAGGTATGAGAGAGAGAGAGAATGTGAAGTATCTAAATGACAGATATTTAATATCAGTGTTGAAGTGAGCAAGGATGTGTGATGCCCCCATGATTGCGTGTGTGTGTGTGTGTTTTGAATATTCTGGGATTCGAATGGTGAGTGAATGAGTGTCTGAGTCGTTTCGGTGAACTTGCAGTTGGCAAATTTCTCCCTCTGTTGGGTTTCCTCTTTCTTTGCTTTATGGGCCATAGACATTTCATCCATGTGTAAAAGTAACGGATAGGGTGTTGCTTGAAAAGAAATTTATGATGATGATTGAAAAAGAATTAAGATGATAATGGTAATGATGATTAATCCAGTTCACTGGACATGGTACTGATAGTTCTCCCACATTAATGCTTGCCTGTTCTTTGTTCCTGGCTCCTACCTCAAGTGGTTCTAGCAGGAAATGATACTGGAATAATGGTTTGGTCATATAGTTAGAATCAGGGCCTGGGAGAGGTGCCTTGTTGCAAAATATCATTACAGGCCTGTGACCCTCCCGTCAACTGTACTGACAGTCATTCACCCCCACATACCTCTTGAAACAGAAAAATTAATTCTTATATGTTTTATTCCTTGTGTGTCAGTGGATGATAGTCATCATTATCATCATCGAGACCTTCTTTCCCACGTTAGGGAAGGGTGAGGATAATAGACATATTAAATTAAGATTACAGTAGGCTGTGCACTTTGATGAATATTTCTATCTATCCATATACCTAGGCTGCTTCCCTCAAGGAAAGGGAGGTAGCCGAGACAGGACGACACACTCCCCATTTACTCATCCATTCAAAGACATTCATTCGCATCTTAGCCCCAAAGGGGAGAACGGACAGATCCTCACCGCACCACACCGCACAAGGGTCAACTGCGCAATGCAGTCAGTGACATCCGCAGCAGGGCCCAACAGCAGAGCTGGTTTACCCCTGCCACATCATAACAGACTCATCCCCTTACCCGCACCTGACCTGAAATAGCTGATCAGACCAAATGCGGGAGAATATCCCCTCAGGGCTGCGTCATCACTTATTCATTCACAATTTCTCTCCATTTATTTCTGTCACGCACAGCCACTCTTCCTTGCTCAACAGACATCCCTCTCGCATCCAGCGCTCTCTTCACACTGTCCATCCATCCTATTCGTGGTCTTCCTCTCAGCCTTACACCTCTCACATCAGATCTAGTTATCTTTTTCACCAATTGCTCATTATCCATTCTCTCCATATGCCCAAACCATCGCAACACCCTCTGCTCAACTCTACCAGCCATCTCCCGAACAACTCCAGTTCTCCTTCGCACTTCATCATTCCGCACTCGATCCATATGCGTCACTCCACACATACTCCTCAGACACCTCAATTCCATTACATTCAATCTTTTCTTCTCTGCTTCACCCATATTCCATGTTTGCCCCATATAATGCAGTCGGTACCAGAACACCCTCATACAGCCTTCTCTTTACATCCATTCTAAGCAAACGACATCCAAACACTTTTTTCATTCCTCCCAGTACCTTTCCTACTTCATTTATTCTAAACTTCACTTCTGCATCTATTCTTCCATCCACAGCAACATGTGACCCTAGATATTTAAAACACTCTACCTCCTCAAGCAACTCGCCATTCAAAACTATATTCATCCCCCTACCATCTACCAACCTCGTACACTTCATCACTTTACTCTTATTCTCATTTACTTTCAATTTCTACTTTCACACACCCTTCCAAACTCCTCTACCAACTGTCTCAATCTCTCCTCTGAATCAGCCACCAGTGCAGTATCATCTGCAAACAGCAGCTGCTTCAGATTCCACTCTCCACCATCAACATTCACCAGACTCAGACCTCCACCTAAAACTCTTGCATTCACCTCTCTTACAATACCATCCATGTAAATATTAAACAACCAAGGCGACATCACACATCCCTGTCGCAGCCCCACTCTCACAGGAAACCAATCACTCGCAGCATTTCCCACTCTTGCACACGCTCTACTATTTACATAAAAACTCTTCACCCCTTTTAGTAACCTACCATCAAGTCCATACAATCTTAAAACAGTCCACAAAGCCTCCATATCAGTTCTATCATATTTTTCTCTAAATCCATAAATGCCCAAAACACATCCTTGCCTTTCGCTAAATACTTTTCACACACTTGTCTCACCGCAAATACCTGATCCACGCATCCCCTCCCTCTCCTAAAGCCACACTGCTCATCACCAATCACTCCCTCTGTACCCTCTCTAACTCTCATAATTAACACTCTACCATACACCTTACCTACAACACTCAACAGACTTATACCCCTAAAGCTAGTACATTCATACTTATCACCCTTGCCTTTATACAACGGGACCACACAAGCACTTGCCCAGTCAACTGACACCATACCTTGCACAAAGCACACATTCAACAATCTTACTAACCAGTCAACAATAGTCACTCCACCACCCTTCAGGAATTCCACAGCACACCCATCCATACCTGGAGCTTTCCATGTTTTCATCTCCTTTACTGCCTTCTCCACTTCCTCCTTCGTGATCAAAGAATCATTCAACTCTCCCAACACATTTATTCCTTGCACCCTTCCATCAGCCACAATCTCAGCCACCCTTTCCTCCTCTACATTTAACAATCTTTAAAAATACTCTGCCCATCTCTTCCTTACTGCATCCATCTCAATTAACATCCTTCCATCCTCTGCTTTTACTCGTTCTTCCTTCCCAGACTCTCCCTTTCGCACCCTTTTCACCTCCTTCCAAAACATTTTCTTATTCTGTTGAAAATTCTCTGTCAGCCGCCTAGCCCACCTCTCATCTGCTGCCACTTTAGCATCATGCACAGCCCTTCTCGCCCTATTCCTCTTTTCCTTATACCTCTCATATGACATCTCATCCTTCCTCTGCAGCCACACTTCATATGCATGTCCCTTCTCAGCCACAGCCATACTTCCTCGCACCACCATTCACTTCCTTTTCTTACACCACCACCCACACGTCTCACACCACACACCTCTTCTGCATGCCCCACCACAGCACTCTTAAATAACTGCCATTCCTCCTCCACACTGCCATTTTTCCGATCTTTCACTGCATTCCACTCATCTTTCAGTTTCTCCTGATAATCTATCTTTTTCTCTCTTTTATCCAACTCACTCACTTTCAAAACCTCCCTGCCACACCTAACCCTCCTAGCTCTCACCCATCTCTTACCTACTGTTAACTTTCCCTCCACCAGGTAGTGGTCAGACATACCTCCACCCTCCCCTCTCAGAACTCTCACATCCAACAATCTTCCTATTACATTCCTAGACACAACCACATAGTCCATCAAAGCTCTATCAACAACCCTTCCACCCTCCTGTCTCACCCATGTATACTTATAAATATCTTTCTTCTCAAACAGCGTATTTCCAATCACCATCTCTCACTCAACACACATCGCTATCATTCGCTCCCCATTTTCATTTCTTCCAGGCACACCAACTACACCTTCAACTGCTACATTTCCCACTCTAGCATTCAGATCTCCTATCATTACCACATTCACATTCGCTCCAAAACTCTGCAGACACTCATCAACATCATTCCAGAAAGACTCCCTCTCTTCTTCATCCCTTTCACTACCAGGCCCATATGCACTCACAACACCCACAACTCACGTTCAAATTTCGCTTTCACCCACATCAGTCTCGATGACCTCCTTCCATTCAATCACACACTGCTGTAATTCTGGACTCACTAACAAGGCCACACCTTCTCTTGCCCTTCCTCTATCAACACCTGACAATCTTCCATTCACACTTCCAAACATAGACTCACCCTTCCCTTTCATCTTCGTTTCACTCAAAGCTAACACATCCAACTTTCTTCTCAGAAACATTCTCCCAATCTCCTCCCTTTTAGCCTCAATCGTACTACATCCACGCACATTCATAGACCCAATCTTCAGGGTACAGGGATAACTCCATCCCCCATCCCTTTCTCTGGCCTCTCTCTTTTTAGGAACTAAACAACAGAGGAGGGGGTCCCTAGTCCCCTCACCCCGCCCCTTTTAGTCGCCTTTTACGACACGCAGGGAATACGGTGGCAGTATTCTTCCTAACACAACCTGGCCGCAGAGTAGTAGTACCATCCCATAGTGCGGCCAGATTGTGTCCCTCCTGCCACACAATTCTTGGCTTGATTTGCATGCCCCATCGGGGCTCAGGCTCTGGTGATTTGGCACCAATAGTATTCCCCTCTCCCAGACCCTAGATAAAATAGATGCAAATTGGTTGATGGTGGTCATTGTAACTCCAGGTTCATGTGGACATAAACCCAGTGATGAACCCAATGGACTGGCTACAGAAATCATGTTGGCCCTAGAGATGTAACTATGTTGAAGTATTGTCTGTTGTGATAGTGTGGCGGAGGGTTAGTGCCCCTCCCCGGAAAACAGCTAACTAAAAAAACAAACAATAAGCCTCGGACAAGGACTGACCAAACGATGACGACTAAGGACCGGACAAAGGACATGGTTATCGGAACGTGGAATGTAAGGGGAGCGAATGATGAGGTGAAAGAGAGAGATTGTCCATGTGCTTGAGGGTGTGAAAGTGGATGTATGTGGAATAACTGAAACAAAATGGAGAGGAGAAAGTGTGAGAGAATGGGAGTATGGATGGGGTATATGTGCAGGAGTAGGTGAGAATGAGAGGGCAAAGGAAGGAGTATGTATAGTTGTGAGTAAAAGATGGAAGAGGAGCATAAGACAGTATGGATCAGTTGGGTCAAGGATTGTGTGGGTAAAGTTGAAAGTTGGAATACAAATGTGGGCGATTGTGTGTGTGTATGCGCCAATGCAAGATCGTGCTAGAAGAGTGAG
Organism: Coenobita brevimanus; assembly: GCF_032717465.1. Lineage (NCBI taxonomy): Eukaryota > Metazoa > Arthropoda > Malacostraca > Decapoda > Coenobitidae > Coenobita > Coenobita brevimanus. Next base: position 7,797,674 of record NC_137046.1, read on the forward strand.
AGAAGAGTTCTGGACAAATGTAGAAGTGTGCATGGAAAAGTTTGGAAGGAATGAGAGAGTGTTTTTGATTGGTGATATGAATGGTAATGGTAAAGTTGGGAATGTGAAGGTGGATGGAATAGTTGGTGAGTGGGGTGTGCCTGCTGAGATAGATGAGAATGGGAGTGCATTAGTGGACATTTGTGCTGGGAGGGGGTTGTTGATAGCCAATACCCTCTTCAGGCATAAAATGATCCCCAGGTATACATGGCGAGTGATGAGAAGGGTGGGTGGTGAACTGAATGAAAGGAAGACAATGATTGATTATGTGTGTGTGGATGAAAGGATGCGAAGATGTGTAATGGATGCAAGCGTTTATAGAGGTTGGGGGAGTGGACTTTCTGACCACTACTTGGTGGTGGCCAGAATCAGAATTCAAGTAAGATGGAGGAATAGAAGAAGGGAAAGACGAGAGGAAGGAGTAGTTGCAAGGAGAGTGGAAAGGTTACAAGAGGATGAGAAAAAGGCAAAGTATAAGAGAGAAGTGGAGGAACGATTGGGCAAATATGAATTGGAGCAGATGGGAGACGTGGAAGGTGTGTGTAGGATATTTACAGAAGAAATATGTGCAGCATGTGATGTGGTGTGTGGAAGGAAGAGAAAACGGAGGGGGGTGCAAGGAACAACGTGGTGGACTGAAGAGGTGAAACAGGCTGTGGCACAAAAGAAGAAAGCATACAATGAATGGATGAGAAATAGGGGTGTGGAAGAAGTTGAGAGGCGGAAGAGAGAGAGTTATATGTAGAAAGAAGGAGAGAGGTGAAAGATTAGTAAGAGAGAGTAAGAAGAGAGTCGATGAGGAATTTGGAAGGAATTTGAGTGTAAAGTGGAGGGACTGTAAGAAAATGTTCTGGAAAGAGGTGAAAAGAGTAAGACAGGGTGGAAGTAAAGTTAGCAGGGGAGTGAAAGATGAAAATGGTAGATTACTAGTGGAGAAGGGAGAAAAAGTGAGCAGATGGAGAGAACACTTTAAGGAATTGTTGAACATAGAGGATGGAAGTAATGCGAGTATAAGTGGCTGGGGAATGGCTGGGAGAAGGAGGGAGGTGAGAAGACAGGAAGAAATCAGTAGGATAGAAGTTGTGGAAGCAATGAAGAAAGTTAAATTGGGGAAAGCCCCAGGAATTGATGGAGTGTGTGGTGAAATGCTGAAGCATGGGGGAGAGATAGTAGTAGAATGGATGTGGAAGATGTGCAGGTTGGCCTGGGAGGAAGGTAGAGTCCCGGAGGATTGGAAGTCAGGTATAATTATTCCCTTGTACAAAGGAAAAGGGGAAAAAGAAGTGTGTGGTAATCATAGGGGCATTTGTCTTCTTAGTATAATAGGAAAAGTGTATGGTAGGATACTTATTGACAGAGTTAGAGAAAGAACAGAGAAATTAGTTGGAGAAGAACAGGGAGGCTTTAGGAAGGGAAGAGGTTGTGTAGATCAGATATTCATTCTTAGATCTTTAGTGGAAAAGTTTCTAGAGAAGGGAAAGAAGTTGTATGCGGCTTTCATGGATTTGGAGAAAGCATATGACGGTGGATAGACAAGGATTGTGGAAAGTGTTATGTATATATGGAGTAGATGGGAAGTTGTTGAATGCTGTGAAGAGTATGTACGATGGTGCGAAGGCTGCAGTGCGTGTGGATGGTGAACTAAGTGAATTTTTCTCTTTGAAAGTTGGTTTGAAACAGGGATGTGTCATGTCTCCATGGTTGTTCAATCTGTACATGGATGGGGTAATAAAAGAGGTACAAGGTTAGGTAGTGGATGTTGGAGTGGCCCTGGTGAGAGAGGATAGTGTTTGGAAACTCCCTGTACAGTTGTTTGCAGATGATACTGCGTTGTTGAGTGAAGACGAAGGGGAGCTGCAAGGCTTGGTGGATGAGTTTGGGAGAGTGTGTAAGAAACTGAATCTAAAGGTGAATGTAGGGAAGAGTAAAGTGATGGTCTTTGAGAGAGGTGAAGTCAGTGAATGTACAGTGAGGTTGGATGGTGAGGAATTGGAAAATGTGAGTACGTTTAATTACTTGGGTAGTGTGATGAGTAAGGATGGAGGTTTGGAGGGTGAAGTGCTTGAAAGGGTACAGCAGGGAAGAAAGGTTGCTGGTTCTTTGAAAGCAGTGATAAGAAACAGGGAAGTGAGCATGGAAGTGAAAAAGTTACTACATGACAGTATTGTGATACCAACTCTAACGTACGGAAGTGAAGCTTGGACGTTGTTGGAAGGACACAAGTCAAGAGTGAGAGCACTGGAAATGATTTATTTAAGAGGAGCCTGTGGAGTCACATGGAGAGACAGGCTGACGAATGAGGATATAAAGGAGCGTTGTGGTGTTGATGTGGATGTGATAGGAAGCGTTATGAGGAACACACTGAGGTGGTTTGGCCATGCAGAGAGGATGGAGGGTGAAAGACTGATGAAGAGAGTGTATGTGAGTGAGGTGGAGGGGGGAAGAGGGAGGGGGAGGCCGAGGATGAGATGGAGGGATGGGGTGGAGAGGTATATGAGAGAGGGGTGTGTGAGTTGGGAGCAGGGCAGTGAAATGGCGGGGGACAGGGCGACTTGGAGGCGATTTGTTTGTGGCCACCCCAAACGGGATTGAGGCGTCTGGCAATAGATAGATAGTGTGGTACATGTGTTGAGCTTGTTGTGGTTTGGGAGGATGCATTACACTGTGGACACAGTGGATGGTTTATGAGTTGTATTTTGCATTGGCACCGAACAGAGAAAGAAGATGCAGAGTTTGGTTATAGCTACTCATTAAACCCTAACTTGGCACAGACTTTCATGTTTTTGCACCTTATTTCTACATTGCTCGTTGAGAAAAAAGATAATATTAGACCTACATTTTTTTCCATAGCTTTTCTTTGTGACAAACATTCATATTTTAGTGCTTATGTACTGTACTGTATTGTTACAACTCAGCATTCATGAGAGACCAAAAGGCATTTTTGCACCAATTAAAAAAAAAAAAAAAAGCATAAATGTACTCGTCTCTCTAGGTAGGGTAATTTCTGAGGTGATTACCTTATGGTGAAACAAGAAAGGATGATGACCAGATTGCAGTCTTGCTAGGTATACAATACTTTTGTTTCTCTGAGGAAGGTTGTTTCTAAAGGGTGAATGTCTGGTGATAGCTTGTGAAAGCTCCTGTTTGGATGGAAATTTTAGGATGGCTGTAATGGACTTGTATGGCTAGGTATATATATATATATTTTTTTTGGTGGGGGGGAGGAAGTTGACTGCAGTCCTTGGCGGATGTTCAGTGCCAGTGACGTGTACTGTGAAATACTGTACTACCTGTATATGCTTTTCACAACCCAGTTCCTCTTGGATGGGGGTCTTTTAGATCGGGTTGTTTATGAGGGGTGGATGTCTGGCGATGACTTTCGATGGATATTGTTCACTTGGAAGTCATGGATGGATGTAGTGGCCTTGTATGTGTAGTGGCTGTATACGGTACAGTCTGAAATAGTAGAAATAAAGGTAAAAAGAAAAAAAAAAAGTTGGATGACAGTCAGTCATTGGCGATGGTTGGGGACAGTGACCAGGGCTGTGAAATACCACATGCTTTTCTCAGCACAGTTCCTTTTGAATGGAGGTTGTCTGGGAGGGAGGGAAAAATATGCATCTTTGTGAAATTTAGTGTTTGGTGGAGGATGAGAATATGCTTTTGAAGCACTCTATGTAATGTAGGTTTTGAATGACTATAGTAGCTGGGCAATGACTATACTGTACGCAGTTGCTAAAACAAGTATCTGTGCAGGAGGGGGTTCACTGTTTCCAAAATTGTAAGGAATGAGTGATATTGCAGGAGAGTTGATATGCATGATCTCACCCACTTCTGTGTAGTCCCCCAACACAGGGAGTGATGCCCTATAAGAATAATGCCTTTATGTCATTACTGTCTTTCAGTACAGGGAGACATTTGTTACAACAGCTAATACTGTATTTGGCTTATATAATAATTAATGTAGCACACATGGGCCCTGGATTTAGTGCATACAAATTTCCTCGACACTGAATACCGTGTAATAATTGAGTCATAAGACCACAAGGTTGTTGTACAGGAACCTGATTCACAAAACATCCCACTGCACATTATGAGCTCTGCCACGGCCAGCTTGTGGCAGTATCACATTTCACAGTATTAACATGTATTTAGGATGCCTTGTCAGATGCTTGTCAATGCAAGAAGTTATATACCTAAACTGTTGAGAAAGAGTGGTTACTGTTTAAGATGTAAACCATTATTGAAATGGAAGGTCACTGTTTCAAGAGTCCTGTAAAGTAATACACAGAACTGTACATATTTATGTTGTTTATTGTTATTGTAAAATATATTAGGGTGAATAATGTCATAAAGCTGTTTACAACATTACAAACTTGATGCCCCAGAAATTATCACATTAAATCAACAGCCCGAACAGTTATTGTATCCAAAAATGAATTATCCATGGTCTCATACTCGTTCTCATGTAGTACCGTATGCACAGATACTTATTTTAGCTGCTCTACAGTATGAACCATGATTATAAAGGTTAAAAAAATACATACCGTAATGGTTGACGACCAGTCATTGGTGGATAGTCGGCACCTGTGACCATTGCTGTGAAAATATACTTTGCTTTCCACAGCATAGTCTCTTTTGGATCAGGTAATTTAGGTAAGGGAAAAAAATTTATGCGAGTTCTGTTGGTTGGAGGAGGGGGAGGGATGTTTATGTATTCTGTGGAGTTGCAAGGTAATGGCTGTGTGCAATTAGATGGTTGACAACGGGGCCAGCGACCTTTTCTGTGAAATAATATCATGTGCATTTCACAACACAGTCACTTTTGGATGGAGGTTGTTTATGTAGGGGGAAAATGTGAAGTGTATTGTTGGGTAGAGGAGGAGGAAGAGGGATGTTGTTCAGACACTTCATGTAGTGTTGTAGGTTTTGAATGGCTGTAGTCACGGGATTAAATATTTATAGAAAAAATTTAAAAATGGGGCAAAGAAATTGTTCCACATTTCATCTGGGTGGAGGCATTTTTTGGGTGGTGGTGTTTAGGGGGGGCAGTGAAGAAATGAGATCTCTAGTACTACGGCCTTGGTGGTTTGAATGGCCATAATGCATTGATTTTCTTTTGACAAAATGGAGTTAGACTAGAGGATCGTTTAACTAGTAACTAGGGAGACTCAATCCTTTCTCGTAAATAGACACATTTAATCAACTCTTCTTGTCTAGTTGCATTTTTTAATTGACTTTTCTTTCCAATGCACTTTCATCGGTGCCTTAGCATAATCCAAAAGTTCCCTGTACAGTGCGGTAATGTACACTTAAACATTGTAAGTGAGAGGAGGGGGGAAGCAGTGCAACGTGTCAGAAAGCAACAGCAGCACTAGAAGGCTAGCCAGGTTTTGGAGGGAAACCTATTGCAACGTTGTCATTTAATAATAATAATAATGTTTTGGAAAAGACGTACAGTGCAGTTTAGGTTTGTGTGAATAATTTATTGGCACCATCGCAGTGGAGAAATACAATGCAGAGAAAGAGAGCATCCACCTTCCTGTTGCCAGCCAGTGAAAAGTCTGCATTAGAATTCTCCCCCCCCCCCCTGCCTTAGCCAGTCAGAACTCTTCTACTACCAACCACTGCTTCTCCCCTCCCTGACCACCATCAAACACCTATTATAGTGAGCTGCTAGGCCCACCAACCGTCAGTCCTCCCTCAGTTCAGTTCAGTTCAGTTGATAGGTGAGGAGTATTGCCTTTGCATCGGCACTCTTGTCAATTTATTTTTCTAGTTAATTATTTTTCTTGTGTTTACCTCATGTTATGCTCGTGTGTCTTTTTTTCTTTTCTTTTGTTAAGGTATTCCTCTATCTTTCCTTAATTTCTCTCTTTTCCTCCATATATGATATAAGTAGTCTTTTGTTCTTCCTATATTTTCTTCACTAAACAGTAATTGTCCTATTGTTTTCATTTTCTATATAAGGCTGTTGTAGGTGTTCTTCCTTATTCCTGTCTTCCTGATACAAAGGGCACCATAATAAAAAGTGTTTTATGTTCTCTTCTGCTGCCCCGCACAAATCACATTTAATATTGCCCCCTGAAAATCTCGTCCTATCATTTAGTGGTAAATTGTTTATTCTACTTTTATATAATATCATGGATGCAACGATATTATCATATATTTTTTCTTTTTTTATATTTGATATATAATTTTTATAAATTTCCAGACTTTTTTTTCATTTATTTCTTTCTTCCATTGAGATGAGTCCCAGTTCTGTACTTTTTCTTTGATGTCTTTAATACTAATATTTTTTACTGATTTATTTTCTAATCCTATTTCTCTCATGTATGTTTTTACTGTACATATCCACTGGTCTTTTATACTTTCCATCTTTTCTTGCATTATTCTTTTAATTAAGTCATTTTTACCTTCTTCTAATCTATATTTTAAGTACTTAATATATCCTTCCATTATTCTGCTCCACATACATGATGCCTCTATTTCTCCTCTCAGTGTTGGTATCTGAGCATATCTTGGTGCTCCTAATATCGGTAGATGCTGTTTTCAATTCTTTGTAGTTCCTCTATTTCGTTTTTTGTAAATTCTAGTATATTTGCCCCGTACAGTATAGTTGGGAGTACCACACTTTTCCAGTAAGTTTTGCCTATTAGTACCTTATTGACACTTTGGGCTATAATTGTGTATGTGATGTTTGCCATCTTTTTAGCTTTCAATTATTCGTCTCTTGTGCACTCTAAATCATCTTCTCTGGTCGTTTATTGTAATTCCTAAATATTTGGTTTCATTTGTTACCTCTATCTCTCTTATTTTTTCGGGTTTGTTTTTCATGTTAAAGATCAGGATTTTACTTTTTGTTTTATTTATATTAAGCCCACACTCTTCTCCTACTGAAATCAAACTGTCTACTATTTTTCCTGCTTCTATTGTATGAGCTAGTAGCAGCCCGTCATCTGCAAAGAACAGTGCTGCTATTTTAAACATTTCATCCTTATACCCTGTGCCTTCTTTTTCCAACCTGTTTATTATATAGTAGGTTATCATTATAAATATTGTGGTTGAGCTTGTGCATCCTTACCTTATGCCACTATTAATCTTTATTTCTGTTTTATTTTCTTTGCCATATTCTATTGTTCTGTCCCCCGTATAAGTGTCTGCTATTATCTCTATTATATCTTCTTGTACCTTGTATTCTTTTAGTATTTCAATAATTTTCTTCCATTTTACGGAGTCATAAGCTTTTGCAAAGTCTACTAATATTACTATTAGATTCTTTTTCTGCTCATAAATTTTGTCTATACAATATTTTAAAATGAAAAGGTTATTTTCAATTCTTCCTCCTTTAGTAAATCCATTTTGTGTTTCCTTTATTTCATTATTATTCCTTAGATGCTCTTCTGTTCTATCTTTTATGACAGTTGACATAAATAATTTATATGAGATGTTAGTTAACGCTATTGGTCTTAATTCATTTGCTTTTGGTTTGTTTACTTTTGGCACCAGCATAGTTCTTGATTCTTTCCATTCTTTTGGTACCTTTCCTTTATCTATTATTTCATTAAAACACACTGTCATTGTGTCCATTATCTTGTCACTTTTCATTAGGATTTTATATAATTCTGGTTTTAGCATGTCTGGTCCCGGTGCTTTCTCATTTTTTAGTTTCTATATATTTTCTCTCTGTTGTATTGTTGTTACTACTGGTTTTTCCATGTACTATGTTGTATTCTTCTTTATTGGTAATGCCAGTTTGTTGTCTGTTGTATATTTTTGACCAATATCTCTCTATTTCTGTTTTGATATTTTCTTTTTCTAACTCTTCTCCATTTTCATTATATATCTTTAATTCTCTTTCTTCTTTTCCTTTTTTCTTTATTTATTTATATTTTCCCATAATTTTTTGCTTCTATTTTCTCCTTGACTTATTTCTTTTGTTATTTTTACTTCATGAATGGTTATGGCCTTTTTTATTTCTAGCTGGACCTTTTTCTTTTGTTCATTATATAAAACTTTATTCCTCTCTTTTTCTTCTTGTGTTTTAGCATTCCTTGTAAGTCTATTATAGTACTTTCGCTTTTTTATTCCCTCTCTAATTACTTTTATTCATCCAAGATTCTTCTTTTATTTTTGCCCAGTCTTGTCTATCCTCCTCTTATATTTTGCTGTAAGGTTTTTGTCAGCACTGTCTTTGATTACTTTATTCAACTTTTCCATATTACCTATGACCTCTGTTTGTATTCTCTGTTCTATTTCCTTCACATACTCCATAACTTTTCCTCCCTCTGTTTTGTAGTAGGTAATATCTTCCCACCCCTTTTTCTTATGATTTTTATTCGATCTCCCCTTAATCTTAAGTTTTGTTTGTATTAAATTATTGTCTGATAGATCAAATATTTCCTTTTTCTCATCTATAATCATTTCCTGGTATACATCATAGAATTTAGCTGTTACTAGTGCAAAATCAATTACACTTTGTTGTTCGTTCTTGCTCCATGTCACTTCCCCTATACAGTCTAGATCATCACTTACCATTATCAAGTTGTACTTCTCCATCCATTCCAGTATCCTTTGTCCATTTTTATTTATACTTTGCCTTTGAATCCTACATGTCCATTATAATCTCCTAATAGAATTATTGCTTTGTCTTCTAATTTATTTAAGTGTGTTTCAATTTCTTGCTGTAAAGCTTTATTTTTGTTATCATCACTGAACGTGAAGTATACTGTTATTATATGTATCTCTTTCCCATACATTTCTCCTTTCACATATAAATAATCTTTATTTATACCTTCTACCTTTTCCAGTGTAATCTTTTTATTATCTTTATGTAGTAACATTATACCTCCTCCTTTCTTCTCTTCTTTTTCTCTCATGCTTTCATATACTTTCATATCGTCTATGAAAATGTTTTTTATTTTTAACTGTGTTTCTGTTAAGCACATTACAGTATTGTGTTTACATCAATTATTTCTCTTAGTTCACTCATTTTTGCTTTTGTTAAACCTTGTATGTTTATAAGTTTTATAAGTACATTCTCATTCTCATCCTCATTCTTTTTTATACCCATTTTCTTTCATTCCTCACCCTCTAGCCTAACAATTTTCCCCTTCTTTATTTTCCATGTTCCTCCATTTTTCCGTTTTTCTGCCAGCTCATCTCTAAGTTTTTTGTTTTCTTCCCTTTCCTCTTTGGTCACATCTAATGCCACTCCTATTTTCTTTATTTCTGGTTTAGTGCTATCTTTCAGCGTCTTTGCTTTGGCTATAACTGCCCATTTCATTTTTTTGCTTCCTGTTGTTACTAGAACTGGTCTAACCTTTCCCTCAGTTTTCTTTCCCAATCGGATTGTCTTAACTACCGGTACTTCTATATTCTGCAATCCCATTTCTTCCACAATTATATCTGAACAGCTTTTGTCATCATCTTAACTCTAATTGCCTGTGTCTTTTTCTGATTCAGGGATATTGAACATTACTACATTTTCTTTCTCTTTTCCTCCTCTTTCTTTTCCTCCATTTTATTCATCATTCTTTCCACTGCCTTATCTACTAGCCTGTCTTCTTTTCTCTCCCATTCCCTTTCCATGCCCATCATCTTTTCTACTGCCTGCTCTACCATTCTATCTTCTTTTCTCCCCCATTTCTGTTCTAGGTCTTCTATCCTGTCACTCAATCTTTCATTTTCTTCCTTCACCTCTTCCGTCTCTCTTTTAATCTTTCTGTTTTCTTCCCTGAGTTTTTTCACTTCCTCAAAGTTCTTCAGAACTTGAGGCTTGCATCTTGTGCAGATCCATGTTGTTCCCTCTTCTTGTTGTAGAACTTTATAATAGTCTCTGCTTACCTTGCCACATCCTGCATGGTACCAGACCTTACAAACTTCGCACTTCGCTCCATTATCTGTGTTCCTAACCATCTTTTTACACTTGCCACAGCCTTCGTCGTCCCTCATGCTTTCGCAGTCTTCGCATCTTTGTTCACCATTTACTTCTGCAAAGTGGCCGCAATCTTTGCATTTCTTTCTTCCCGGTGCCCTTTTTTCGTTCCCTGCCATATTTTCTGTTGCTTTCGTGATCTTGGTCTAGCTTTCCCCCTTTATTTATTTTTTTTTTTTTTGTTAAATCTCACCCGTTAGCAACGCACGAGCACACACGTCCCTTCGTTCCTCCCTCCATCCCTCCCGCAACACTCCACCCCTTTCATATTACAGCACATGTACAGTGTAACCCCATTCATTTTATGTAATTAAGTTCTTTATTTTATTATTATTTTTTTTTTTATGATTGTGGCTGGATGTTTGATGACAACAACTGTTTCATGCAGAATAAGAATGTACTTTTAGTCAGAAGGAAGGGTCCTTCATGCCAGGTAGTGTCAAAGATTTTATGCATGCTGCCGGATACCATTTTAATTCAGCCATTAGCTGTGCCGAATAATGTCATGTGCTGGGTAGTGTTGAGACGGGTAATCGGGAGTTTACTGTATTGGATTAGTTATTTGATGGTTATTATGAAGTGCTTATGTGTGGATAATTATGCATGGGTAATGGCACCAGGATTCCAGCATCTTGGATGTTGTGTGGCTGTGTGGCTCATTTCACTTGGACATGCCACTGGGTAGTACTTCCACTGCCATTTTCTTCCTTGCTGTCTGGACCTTACCTCACCCCACGAGGTTGGGAAAAGGCATGGGATGATGTCTATTATTATTATTATTATTATTATTATCGTATTATTTGTTATTTTGCTTAGTGTATCTTCTGATAATCATTTAGTTCATATTTCCTACCACCAGACTGTTATATTCATATTAGGAGTCCTCATTGTGATGGGATTAAATCTTTCTATAATCCTGTTTACCTGTATGTTCTAGCCTGACTGAAAATTGCCATCTCTCCATACCAGTATTCAGTTATAACTCAAGAATAATGCTAGTCATGAAGAGTTACATCATTTTTTAAATGCAAGGAAGAAAGAACCAGGGCCTGTATTCTGCATAGTGCTTATGGTCGACCCTAGCTAACCGTCATAGCTAAGCAAATTTATGACAGTCAGTCTTATGGCCGTCGGAAGTCGTCGGCCATACCTCACTAATCCAACAACACCGTCAGCTGCTAGAACGCACCGCTCACAATTTGTCAACTTTAAATTTATGGAATAAAATAGGTTCTTGGCATTATTTTCTTGGATTTAAATTGTGTTAACTTCATATTACGACTTTTGGGGAAGTTAGACATAGCAAAATAGGAATTCGTTTGTGAGAAAATGCGCTGAAACGTATTCCCGTTGAAAAGTGTGTAACCAAAAACACTGTCTGACTAGTGTAAACTTAACCTTCCTTATTAATTTCATCTAATTTCATATTAGTATTTTTTTGTTGGCTAGGCTAAACTTGGTTAGGTTAAATTTTATTATATATATATATATATATTTTTATTTTTTTATTCATATCATTATTTATTATAATATACTTAACCTACATTACAAATATTTTCTTAAGTCCAAAGAAAGATAAAGAAAATGTTCATTGCTATGGACAGCAATGGGACAATAACCAGTTCATCTGGGTTAGGTTGAGTTATATATTTCTATAATTTGTTTCTGGTTTATTTAATATTTTCATATTTTTTTACACTAACCTTAACCTAAAGTATTATTTTTTTCGACCAGTCTAAACTTTACCTATCCCATTATTATTATTTTATTATATTTAATTATTTATTATTTAATATTTTTTAGACGTCCATAATTAACCTAACCTGCTGGGGCTAGCCCTACAAGTACTGTAAAGCCCAAACTCTGCACATTGGCATTTTTCCGGTAGCAAGATAACGTAGTGTTATGATGACCTTAAGCTCCGGGGTGAGTGGGTTTCTCCTCTTGGTGTCATTCGATAAGGCGTCTCTCACAAGATTGGTGACATACAAAATACCGTCCCAGTCTAGCCGGTATCTCTTGATAAGCTCAGCATCACTGAGCTCGTTAAGCACGTCCCTTCTTCGGAAAATATTCCTCGGCTGGGGATCTGCTTGCTGTGGTGCGGCCATGTTGACACACTTCTGACGGTCATAGGCGGCGTTAAGACAGGGTGAACCCGAACATACCATCGCGCGTCTTATTATGGTCGTCCATAGGAGTTTATGGTCGACCATACGAGTTTCTGACGGAGATATGTCTAAAATGCGCCATTTTGTTTAGATATGTACGACGGACTTAGCTATGACGGTTTGTAGAATCTGGGCCCAGAGGCTAGAAGCCTACAAGATTGTTCCCTCCAAGAAAAAAGAAATAAGAGAGAACCAAATTAAAGATCTGTTCATTTCAAGATGCCTGGGCACTTTGTGTTTAAAACACTGGTCATGGGGATAAGGAAATCACAGAAGAAGGCAGTTCCAGAGTTGACTTACTGTTTACATGAAGGGGTGGGAGGATCAGTTTACTTTTGCATTATAAAGATGGACAGAAAAGAAGTGAGAGTTTTCTGCCAAATGGGTGCTGCATGCCTGCTGAAAAAGGGGATGGATACATAAAGAACTGACAGTAACAGTTAACTCTTGCATTACGGAGGTTGCAGAAAAGGGGTGAGAGTTTGCTGCCAGGTGGATGCTGCATGCCTGCTTTAATGGGAAGGATCCATGAAGGACTGGAATTATCACTTAACACCTGATTGAGAGAGTTGGGCAGAAAAGGGTGAGAGTTTGCCGTCAGATGGGTGCTAATGTAGTATTTTCTTTTTCCACCGGCTGAAGGTGCTCTCTTCATGTCATTCATATTTCTCCTTTTGGGGAGATTGGGAGATAGTTGAATGTTTACTGAACAGTAAACCCACATGATTATATCTTAGTTACTATGTGAAGGCATCCTCTCCTAAACCTTAAAAAAATATGCAGATAATACATATAACACTGATGTAACACACAAAATAAGTTGCCTAGGAAGAAGTGCTAGGAGGCCTTGTAAGCTCAAAAATAATATGACCCGAAGTTTTCATTATACCAATTTTTTCTGGTTTTAGAAGTGGTGTGAGTTGAAGGGAGGGCAACTTGATGGCAGAGGACAGGACAACATTGAGGCCATTTGTTCATTGCATCACCTTCCTTCACTGGATTAAGACTGTCAAGCTGTAGACATAATAATAATAATATTATACTGCTGGTGCTACTTCTGCAGAAATTAGTACTACTGTTGTTATCATCATCATCATCTTTATGCATTATATTAGGTAGATAGAAGCAGTTCTTTTCTCCCTGTAAAGTAGATTTTCACATTTCCCCAAGTAATAGAACTTTTTTGTGACCCCAGACTCATCTGACATGGTAACTTGATGGACAGCAGGCATGAAGTTACCCATCTGCTGCGGTCCACCATCTTCCTTTCTGGGAATAAGGAAGTACTTGAGGGAAAATTATATAACCAGGGAATTGAACTAGGCAAATGACATAAAATGGATCAGTTTACCTTAGGTCTTGTGTACTAGTGTTTAGTAGTTTCAGCCCCAGGGTCATCAGAACATTAACCCAGTGGACTGCAAGCACAGCTAGGCAACTGTAGTCTGCCATTCTCCTGCTGGGGGGATAAGGAAGGGAGTGAGACTTCTGTAGTAAACAATTCTATTGAGGGATAGGGTTAGGGCTGGGAAATGTTTACATAATCAGGCAGCTTCCCCCCCCCCCCACCCCAGATCCCATCGGTGCCACCACAGAAGGTGTCCGTCTCCAGCACCAATATTATAGGGGATAATTAATGTCTTCATTTAACTCTACAGACAAAGGGTTAAATTATCAACAGACATCATCTAAAAACTTTATTATATTTTCAGGGGCTACCTATGCTACTCATGCTGCTATTCCTACTGCTGCAGTTGCTGCTACTGCTACTGCTGTTGTTGGTGCTGCTTATGCTACTACTGGGATTGGTGCTGCCGCTGATGTTGCTGGGGTTGGTGCTGCAATTCCGTGTTTTCTTATTATTACATAGAAGCCTCCAACCTTTGGGGAAATACCTTTGACTGCCCTGAAGAGATACCCCTAGGCCAACCATCATGAGATCCTATCTACACCTCAGCTCCTCCTCCCCCTCATGCTGCAGATGCTGTACCTAATTTTTTGGTTTGTTCACCTTCACTTTGCTGAGATTTTTGTCCTTTTGTAGCCTGGGGCCGTACTAAAAACTTACATCATAGTTAGGTGAAAGTCAGAAATGTGAGACATAAGGAGCAGTTCATCATAACAAAGTTGAGACTTTGTTAGGTTGAAATCATAAGCTGCTGAGATAGTAGCAGGTTGCTATATGTAGCGCTTGTGAGTTAAAAAAAGTTGAATAATAAAAAGAAAGAAAAAGAAAAGACGTTACAACAAATTAAAATTACTACGATATTTTTCTTGCATGTTTTCGGTGAAAAGTCAACTGATTAATGTCAAGTTTTAGGAATTATTTATTTACCACTTCGTTTTACTGTGGACGAGGACATGTTGCCTCACCACAACCTCCTGTAAACAAACAGGGACCACCGCCACCGGCAGTGTTGAAAACTCCAACAGTACGATAGAGAAACGCAAAGTGATAGTCACCACTAGAAAGTTGCATTTTTCCAGCTGCAAGGTAATGCAAGGTTAAAGTAACATTCATTTCTGGCCTGAGAGCCTTGTTTCTTGCCGTTGGCCTTGTTAGGGTCTGCACCAAATCTTCCACAAAAATTATGCCTGCACGGTCCAAGTGGTATCTCTTTACCAGTTTTGCATCACTTAGCTCATTAAGCACATCTTTCCTGTCACAAGAACGTCTTGGTTGACGGTGGAGAATTTGTTATTGTTGTGGTTCGGCGGCCATGTTTACCATTTTGAGTGAATCATAAGCCATGCCCTAAGCGCTATACCAACTTGGAAGGTGTCTTTAGCTGTGACTTAGGTCAAACATAAGGAGTTATGACTCGCTCCTGTCAATTTAAGACAGACTTTCGCCTTATGATGCAGTCTTAGTGTTTTATAAGTACAGGCCCTGATCCCTAGAGCTCGGAGAATTTGACAAGGATAGCAATATTGTGGTTCTGCATCCTTTCCATATCACTTTTAAGCCAGGTTGAGGTGGACAGAGTATGTTAACAGTTGCTCCCTTACTGAGGGAATTTTATTGAGAAATCCTTACCCCATTCTTGGGTAAGAAATGAGGGAGGGTTGATGAGAATGATAATTGTGATCAGTGGCAGTGCTAGGTATCTGTGATCAGCAGCAATGCTAGGCTGTATAACTTGATCATTCCACCACCACCAGGGTTACAAGTCAGTTCCTTTATCTAGGTACCATTTTTCTTGCCAGTTGACAGTGATATCACCTGTCACTACAACCATTACCCTGTTACCCTCTACCACCAAAAGCATCAGTGTGTCAACCTCCTTGCCTCCACCACCCTGCTACCCTCCCTACCACCAAGAGCATAACCATGCTCCCTGCCACCAACACCCTGCTACCCTCGTTACCACCACCAGCACTCTTGCTACCCTCCCTACCACAGCCACTCTTGCTACCCTCCCAGCCACCACCACTACACTGCTACTCTCCCAACCACCATCACCACCACCATGACCACTAGCCTGCTACCCTTCCTGTCATCACTACAACTGCCCTGCTGTCCACCCTACCACTACCCTGCTACCCACTCTACGCTCACCACCACTCCCCTACTACCCACTCTACCACCATTACTCTGCTACTCACCACACCTCCACCATCACTACCCTTGTACTCACCCTACTACCACCACCACTACTGTGCCACCTTCCCTTTCACCACTACCGCTACACAGCTACCCGCCCTACCACCACCACCATGCATGTCACCCACCCTATGATCACCATCACAACCCTGCCAACTCCCTTACCACCATTACTTTGCTATCATCCCTACCACCACTACCCTGTTATACCTACCATATCACCACTAACCTGCCACTCTCCCTACCACCACTATCCTCCTACCCACTCCACCACCACCACTCTTTCCACCAATCTTACCACTACCACTCCTTCCACCCATTCCACCACCATCACCCCTTCCACCCATCCTACCACCACCACTCCTTCCACCCATCCTACCACCACCACCACTATCTCGCCTTCCACCACCTCCACCCTGCTAGCCTCCCTGCCAACACCACCACTACCCTGCTAGCATCCCTACCACCACCACCACTATCTTGCACCCTCCCTGCCCTGCCATCACCTCTCCACCATGCCCAACCATCACCTCACCACCACCACCCTGCTATAGTCTATGTGATTGACCTGTGCACCTGAGATGTATGGAGCAAGCAGGGTGTGGTTGATTCGCGGCTGCTGATTGGTCGCCAATTATGTCATTGAAATAAATGGAGGTATGTATTGTAGTGCAACATGTGGATGTAGGTGTACACTGTGGGTGGATATTATGGTGCAACATGCATATGTAGGTGTACACCATGGGTGGATATTGTAGTGCAATATGCGAATGTAGGTGTACACCATAGGTGGATAATTTACATCAAATGTCACTCATTGTTTTATAAAACTTTTTAAACAACATTAATTTTCTTTGATAACAGTAAACTTTTAAAGCTAATTTTGACACATTTAGGTTCAGAAATTATTCCATATTTATATTTAAACTGGGTACTTATATTGCAGGCAATTTAAAAAATATAAATCAGTAAAATTAAGAAGAACTGTAGATTTACATCCTCGGCGGCCAATTAGCAGCAAACGCACCCTACTCGCCCCATACATCTTAGCTGCACAGGTCAGTCAAATAGGGTAGAGTCTCCCTGTCGCCACCACCGCTACCCTCTCTACCACGACCATTACCTTACCACCAGCACCGAGCAACCCACCATCTCTTCCATGCCATGCACTGTCATTCCCTCACAATCCTGTCCTGCCATCCTCCCCCTGCTCTGCCATGGCCAGCATCCTTTCTGTACCCTGCTCCGCCTTGCCCTGCACCCTTTCCCTACCCTACCCTGCTCTGTGTTGCACTACACCCTTTCCCAACCCTGTTCTGCCTTGCCATGCACCCTTTCCCTACCCTACCAGCACTGCTCTGCTCTCCCCTGTACCCTTCCTGTGCCTTCCCCGGCACCCTTGCTTTGCCCTGCCCTGCCTTCCCCAGCACCCATGCTTTGCCCTGCCTTGCCTTCCCCGCCACCCTTGCCTTGCCTTGCCCTGTACCCTTGCTGTGCCTTGACCTACCCTCCCCTACACCCATGTCATGCCTTACCCTACTCTTCCCTGCACCCTTGCTATGCCCTGCCCTCCCCTGCATCCTTGCTATACCCTGCCCTCTCCTGCACCCTTGCTATACCCTGCTTTCCTCTGCATCCTTGCTATACTTTGCCCTCCCCTACACCCTTGCCATGCCCTCCCCTGTACCATTGCTCTGCCCTCTCCTGCACCATTGCTCTGCCCTCTCCTGCACCTTTACCATGCCCTCCCCTGCACCCTTGCTATGCCCTCCTCAACACCCTTGATATGACCACCCCTGCATCCTTGTTGTACCCATCCATGCACTCTTGCAATGCTCCCCCTTGCTGTGCCCTCCTCTGCATCCTCGCTGTGCCCTCCTCTGCATCCTCGCTGTGCCCTCCCCTGCACCCTTGCTATACCCTCCTCAACACCCTTGATATGCCCACCCTTGCATCCTTGCTGTGCCCATCACTGCACTCTTGCTATGCTCACCCTTGCTGTGCCATACACTGTACCCTCGCTATGCCCTCTTCTGTACCCTTGCTATTCCAGTCCCTGCACCCTTGCTGTTCCCTGCCCTCCCCTGAACTGTTGCTGTACCCGGTCCTCCCCTGCACCATTGCTATGCCCTGCCATGCCCTCCCCTGCACTTTTGCTATGCCTTGCCATGCCCTCCCCTGCACCCTTGCTATGCCCTCCCCTGCACCCATGCTATGCCCTCCCCTGCACCCATGCTATGCCCTCCCCTGCACCCTTCCTATGCCCTCCCCTGCACCCATGCTATGCCTTCCCCTGCACCCATGCTATGCTTTCCCCTGCACCCATGCTATGCCTTCCCCTGCACCCATCTATGCCTTCCCCTTAACCCTTGCTACTGTATGTCCTGCACTGCTCTGCCCTGCCTCCCCCCCCCCCAGCACCAGTACTATATCCTGCCATGCTCTCTCCTGCACCCTTCCTATGCCCTGTCATTTCCTCCCCTTCACCCTTGATATGCCCAACTCTGCCATCCCTGCCTTGGTATCCAGCCTGACCTGTTCTGCATGATCTTTTGTCCCGCCTGCTCTTTTATCCCACTTTCCCTTTTATCCCGCTTTTCCTGCCCTGCCATACCATCCCTGTCCTCCCATTCCTGTCCTACTGTCCCCGCCCTGCGCTGCTGTCCCTGCCCTGCCATCCCTTCCATGTTCTGCCTTCCCATCCTGATCCTGCCATTCCTGTCCTTCAATCCCTACCCTGTCATGCCATTCCTGTCATACCATTCCTACCTTTCCATCCCTGCCCTGTTATCACTGGCCTACCATCCCTGTCCTGCCATCCTTACTTTGCCATTTCTGTCCTTTTATCCCTGCTCTGTCATACATGAATAACTATTCCTGCCGTGCTATCCCTTCCCAGCCCTACCATCCCCTCCAACGCTGGCCATCTCTGTCTTTCCATCCCTGCCCTGCCATCATCGTTTTGTTCACCTCAGCCCTACCATCCCTACTGTGCCACCCTCACCTTACCATACCATCCCTACCATCCTTGCTGCGCCATCCCTGCCCCATCCTTGCCTGGCTGTTCCTGGCCTGCTATCCCTTTCCCTGCTATCTCTGCTCTGCCCTTCCCTGCCCTGCCATCTGCTCAGAGCACCACACCCATCAGTCTACCCGCCCACCTACTCAACCACCCACCCACCCACACCCATGCACCCCCACCCACCCACCCATCCAGACCCATACTCCTACCTCCCTACCTAAGCACCCATCCACCCTCACTCATATCTACTCATCCATCCACCTACTTTTCCATGCCCTACCCACACACATACACCTACCCATCCATGTATTCACCTACCCATCGATTCAATTAATACCATTCACTCACACCAGTTATGACTTCCATCTCCCAGCCCTCCTACCCGTCCACCCACTCACATACCACCTTACTTATCCTCTTACCCACCTACCTACCTACCTGCCTGCCTGCTTATCCCCCTCCTACCTACCTACTTACCCACCCTCACCCACACTTCTACCTACTTTCCAATTCACACGCCCACCCACCTACTTACCAGCTTAGAAACCCACCCTCCTACTCAACAACTTATCTGCCTACCTACCTACCTACTAACCTTCCCATCCATTTTCCTACATACTTACCCATTTACTCACCCACTCACCTACCTACTTATCAACCTACTTACATACCTACCCACCTGCCCACCCTCCCACCTACTTACCTACTTACCCACCCACCCACCTGCCCCACAGCCATCCATCCACCCATGCCCACATGTATCCACCCACACCAATTCACCTGCACCCACACCCATCCACCCACGTCCACCTATGTACCCATGCCATTACAAATACTCACTCATATCCATACACATACCCACCTATACCCATACCTACACACCTATGGTACCTACCTTTGCACCCACCTGCCCACTGCACCATACCTACCCATCCATGTACTCACCCACATACCCATAGACCGACACAACCACCCATCCACACCCATACACATGGTCACCTACCCACTCATATACCCCACCCCCCACCCATACCCATACACTCACCCACCCACACCTATACACACCCACCCACACCCATGCAACCAACCAATCACACCCATGCAACCAACCATCCACCCACTCACACCTACACCCACCCACCCACCAAACCACAAACACCCACCCAACCTCCCAACCACAAACACCCACCCAACCTCCCACCCTTCCATCCACCCACACCAAACTACCCACACACCATCACCACCCCTGTACCACCAGCATCCCACCCACCCACATACCAAACCTAACACCCACCTACCCACCCATCCATCCATCTACACACACACACACACACACACACACACACACACACACAACTAACCACACCCAACCATCCACTCACACCCAGCCTCCCATCCACCCACTCACTCATCCACCTCAAACCACCCACCCACAGACAAACCTACCCAGTCACCCTCCCACCCACACCCATCCACCCACCCACTCACCTCACCAACACCCATCCACCCACCTACCATCACCCATCCTACCACCCACACCCTTCCTACCACCCATACCCATCCTACCACCTACACTAACCTACCATTAACCTACCACTAATTCACCCACACCCACAACATCCTCCCACATCCACTCCATCCTCCCACCGACAGCCACTTACACAAACCAGTGCACCTGCCTTCAACCATCGACCTACACCCACCCATCCATCCACCCACACCCACCAATCCCTCCATCCATGCCCACAACTATCCACCTACACCCACACCTGCCTACCTATATACCTACCTACCCATACTCATACACATACCCATGCAAATACCCCCCATACCCATACACAACCACTCAGATAAATAAATAGATTGATAGACAGTTTATTGACCACAGCATGTACATACTGTATATGCATAAAATATTGTATACACCATACATACAAAATACTAAATTAATCTTCCCCAAAAATATTATTACCGTAGTCCACAATGTATCAAAATGAAAAACAAAACCATAGTTCCGGCGTTAGCGACCCCCTTCCTTGTAAGTAATCAGGACCTCATGAATGCTTTTACATACAGCGTCAGGTGCAAATTTATCAGAAAACAATTCCTCCATCGTAACAACCTGGAAATGGTTTGTAATACATTATGTTAAAAGAATAGTCTGGTATGACATGCTGCTCGGTCTGCACGGTTCCACATCTGCATAATCATATCCAAACACATACCCACCCATACTCAGCTATACCCACCCATACTCATACACACATCCACCAATACTCATGCACATATCCATCCTTAACTATATGCTTAGCTACCTTTGCACCCACCCACCCACTCATCCATCCATTCACACCTACACCATCTCCCCACACCAACCTCACACATCCACACAATCCTCCCACATCCACACAATCCTCCCACATCCACACAATCCTCCCAAACCGTCCTCCCATCGACAGCCAACCACACATACTTATCCACCTGCCTACAACCATCGACCTACCTACAACCATCCATCCACCTAGACCCACCCATCCATCCACTCTCACTCACACCTGTCCACCTAACCCCAACTACACCAACACCTGTTCACATACACCCACAGTCATCCACCTACACCCACATCTATCCTCCTACACCCACACTAATCCACCTACACCCACACTTATCCATCTACACCCATACTTATCCACCTACACCCACATTTCTTTACCTACACCCATAAATCCTCCTGCCCCCACACCTATCCACCTACACCCACACCTATCTACCTACAGCCACACCTACCTACCTATCCCCATACACCTATCCACTCAAACATATACTCAACCATACCAATAGCTACACAAACCTACCTTTACACCCACCCATCCACCCCCATACCAACCCATCTATGGACCCACCCACCCACACCCATCTAAAACAATTCACCCACCCACCTATCCATCCCTCCACCCAAGCCCACACCTATATACCTATACCCACACCTGCGTACCTATACCTACACACCTACCCACCCTTACACACATACCCATGCATACCCATAGCCTGCAAATACCAACTCACACAAGACTCACACCCAGCCACCCACACACCCACCCACACACCCACCCACACCAAACCATTCACCAGTCCACTCACTCACCTATCAGTCGATGTACTTACCCAAGCACCCCATAACCATCCACCTACATCCTTTTATCCATCCACCTATACCCACCCACCCATCACTTGCACTAAACTATCCACCCACTTGAATCCACCCATCCATCCACCTACGCACATACCTGTCCACCCACGCCCACACTTATACACCTACGCCTACCTACCCACCCACACGAACACATCCATACAGATACCCACCCAGACCCATAGAAATACCCACCCATACCCATACCTACCCACATACCTACCTACCTTTGCTTCCACTCACCACACCCATACCCACCCACCCACACCCAAAATCGATGCACACACCCACCCATCCCAATACACCACACACCCATATCCATACACCCATTCACCCACAGACCCATACTCATCCGACCACCTTAACACAACCACCCACAAACCTAACCGCGAACCCACGCAACCAACTGTCGGGACGGTCAAACACTTGGTATGTTACTGATCCTGAGTCCCTGACCAAGCCAAAGTGAACATGTGTGGAGGAAGAATTTAAAATTGAGGAAAGGTGGCTGTCTTCCCCTCGACCTCGTTGCCTAGTCCAGTGTCGAGATTATTGGGTGTGTCAGGTAGACTAAGAGGTCAAGTGCTCCCACTTGTTGACCCATTTTTTAAATTTGTTTACCCGATTTTTTTAATTCTTGCCCAACACGTTAGGACAATGTGACACTGTATGTCCCTTACTGTCCCTGGGCTACAAGTAAAACTTTTCCACACACTGAGGTTCCAAAACACAGATATGCTTCCTGCTTTACTATCATTTCCACCAACGCTACCAATAACCCACTTACCCACACCCACCCAACCAAGCGCAGACCCACACCCACCCAACCACGCGCAGACCCACACCCACCCAACCACGCGCAGACCCACACCCACCCAACCACGCGCAGACCCACACCCACCCAACCACGCGCAGACCCACACCCACCCAACCACGCACAGACCCACACCCACCCAACCACGCGCAGACCCACACCCACCCAACCACGCGCAGACCCACACCCACCCAACCACGCGCAGACCCACACCCACCCAACCACGCGCAGACCCACACCCACCCAACCACGCGCAGACCCACACCCACCCAACCACGCGCAGACCCACACCCACCCAACCACGCGCAGACCCACACCCACCCAACCACGCGCAGACCCACACCCACCCAACCACGCACAGACCCACACCCACCCAACCACGCGCAGACCCACACCCACCCAACCACGCGCAGACCCACACCCACCCAACCACGCGCAGACCCACACCCACCCAACCACGCGCAGACCCACACCCACCCAACCACGCGCAGACCCACACCCACCCAACCACGCGCAGACCCACACCCACCCAACCACGCGCAGACCCACACCCACCCAACCACGCGCAGACCCACACCCACCCAACCACCCGCAGACCCACACCCACCCAACCACGCGCAGACCCACACCCACCCAACCACGCGCAGACCCACACCCACCCAACCACCCACTCCTACCCAGCCACCCTCACACAACTGCCCACCCACCTAACCTTCCACCCACCCTCACACAACCACCCACCCATCTAACCACTCACCCACGCATCCAACCAACCACTCATAAACCAATGCTACCACCCACCAGCACAACCAACCACCCACCTACTCAAACCCACCAACTCACCTGCAGACTCACCCACCCACCAAACCCATCCACCCACCCACAAATGTACCTACGTGCTGACACACCCACTCCTCCACACCCATCCTCCCACTCCACACCCATCCTCCCACTCCACACCCATCGACCCACCCAGCCACGCCATCCACCCACACCCACTAACGCCCACCCATCCGCTCACACCTACTCATCCATACACACACACACACAAACACCTACGTCCACCCACCCACACCTAGCCAACCACACCCACCCTACCACACATCCTCCTGCACACCCACCCTCCCAAACACACCCACCAACCCACCCACATCCAACCACCAACCCACCCACATCCAACCACCAACCCACCCCTACCCCCAATCCCACCCACACCCAACCACCCCTTCAGCCATCAACCCACATTCACCCACCCACTCATGCACACACACACACACACACACAGCTACTCACTCACACCCACTCACCCTCGCAAACATCCACCCGCCCACACACCCTCGCATACATCCACCCGCCCACACATACCCGCATACATCCACCTGCCCACCCACCCCGCATACATCCACCCGCCCACACACCCTCCCACAACTACCATATCCATACCCAAGCACCCACCCATCCACCTGCCCACACCCAATCACCTGCCCACCCACTGACCCACACCCATCCACCAACCCACTCAACCACCAACATTGATCGACCACCCACCCACTTACCCAGCCACACCAATCCACCCACCCACACTGATTGACCCATCCATCCACTAACCCACCCACACCCATCCATCCACTCACACTCCTGTGCCCTTCCATACACACACACATACACACACACACACACATTCCACTACCTACACCCACCCACCCACTCATATCCTAGAACTGCACCCACCCATCATAACCATCTATACCCATCCCTCCATCCATTCCCATCCTACCATTGATCAGCCCACAGTATCCTCCCACATCCACACCAGCCTCCCATCCCATCCTCCCACCAACAGTCATCCACACAAACCTGTCCACAACCACCAACCTACCCACAAATATCCACCTACACCTGCCCATCCATCCACCCACACCTAGTAATCCACTAAACCTATTAATCTACAATTCTGCACTCACACCTACACACCCTTACTCACAAACATACCTTCCCCCCCACCCTTCCCATGTCTTCAAAAGGGGTCACTCCCCTAGTCCCCTTCCCCCAAGAGGATCACTCCTCTTTCCTTCCCCCCAACGTGTCACTCCATCTTCGCCTCCCCCTATCCACCAAGGGATGTTCACCCCTCCCCCCCCTCAAGAGTAGTTACTTCCCTCTTCCCTTTCCCCAGGGAGGGTCACCCTCCCTCATCACCTCCCCTTAAGTGGGTCATCATTCCTTTTCCTCCACCCCACCCCAAGAGAGTCACCCCTCCTTTCACAACCCCAAGGGGCTGACCTCCTTTACTCCCCACTGCAAGGGGGATCACCCCCTACACCTCCCAATGAGGATCATCCACCTTCCCTCTGAAGAGAGTCATCACTCCTTTTCCTCAAGGGGGGTCACGCCTCTTTTCAAGGGAGGTTGCTCCACTTACCCCTTAAAAGGGGTCACCCCATTACCCCCCAAGGGGGTAATGCTTTTACACCCCAAAGGGGATCAACTTGCCCTAACCCGACCATGGTGGGTAATACCCCATTACTACCCTCCCCAAGAAAGGGTTTCCCCTTTTATTCCCCAAAAGGGGATCACACTCCCTTTACCCCTCGAGGGGGGTCAACTCCCCCGAGGTAGGTCACCCCCCTTTAGCCATCCACATGGGGGGTCACCTCCCTCTACCATCCCCATGGTGAGGTCACCCCCTCTATCCCCCTTTGGGGGGGTCACCCTTTACCCCCATGAAGAGGGGTCACCCCCTTTTACCCCCATGAAGAGGGGTCACCCCCTTTTACCCCCCATGAAGCGTGATCACCCTCACTTCCCCTTTACTTCCCCCATGGGGGGTCACCCCTTTATCCCTCAGAGGGTCACTGTCACGGGGTTTTTATAATATCACGGTAATTTTGATATATGTTTAAATATTATTTAATTTGATAATAATATTCAATAATACTGAAGAGCAGAGACAATGATTGTCTTGCTACAACAAGCAACGATTTCTTTACGCTGGCTTAGCACGATTCTCTGAGAACGAGAATTTATAAACTTTCTCAACAGTACACAGCAGAGACTAATTACTCACAATTGCTGAATTACTGTACTGTTAGCCTCTGGAGAAAGTTACATCACCCCTGACAATAATTAACTAATACTAATAATAATAACATCAGGTTCTTGCTGATGCATTAACTCCTGGCACAACGGATTTTAAGTTAAAACAACAAGACTGGTCTAAGTACCAGTTATGAAAGCAAACGTTTATGCAAGCTAGGAGCTATATGGAAAATAAGCTTAATTATGGAGAAGTGAAACAAGATTTTTACTTTACATTAAGCTCGAGAAAGGAACTGTTAAATTTATTAATTACAAAAAATAAATTTAACGTTACAATTCAAATCAAATTAAATGAGACGCACACACTCACTCATGCAATAGCTAAATACTTACGTCTAGAAAAAAAAACACCTTAATTAAACTCTTATAACTAGGAAATACACAAAAGAAATACTATAGTCGATGAATGCTGCGTATCACCCAAGCTGAACTAGGATGGAAGTACTGAAGAACTGTGGAGTTTGGGTACTAGCTGACCTCACACTGCTAACACAGGACCTCTCTCCGTCGCAACAACAACTGGACTGACTAAGTCGTGGGAACGAAAGCGGAGCACTCGGCCGCATTTTTTAAACGGTCGAATGAGCAGGGGCGAACAATAAAAAACAATAGTATCGCTCAGTACAGCACTTAGTGACGTGCATTAAATCGGTCACTTTTTGAAAACGGTGACGAATGATTTGAAAAGTATACTCCGAATTGGAGGGAGAAACGGTTAGCTGAGCGATACACAGTGAGTTTTCCACTAATAGTTCGTGGCTTCTCACAAAAAGGAAATGTCGCGAATTGATTCGTGACATTACGCCCCATGAAAATTAAATCTTTCTTCCTTCAGAAGAAAGATTTCAATATACATACATATAAATCCTAACTCAGTCACACAAGATTCACACTGTGGTGTGTGTGCTATCCTGCTACAGGAGTATGTCGCAGTCGCCAGTGAGCGAAAAAACCTCATATTTACGTTAATAGAAACAAGCTTGAGGGAAAAACTCCGTGACGACGGTGAAAATCCTGTACTCAGGTCAAACTGAGCGAAAGTTCGCTACATTTACATTAACAACTAATTGTTATGTAGTGTAGTGTATGTAATACACAGTGTAGGTGTGACAGTTGTAGTGTAACTGTACCTACGTGTAAAATGACACAGTAATACAAATTTATAGTAAAATAATGATGACGAGGCAGAAGAGAAGGGGCGGCAGCATGCAACAGGAACGGCCAGCTGATCTGCACGGCAATGCTGCACCCACCAGCTACACCTGCGAAAGGAATTAAGGTGGAGCATCAAAACTGTTATTTCTGTCTCTCTCTCTCTCTCTGCCTAGCAATCAGTACTTATGTCATTATTAACCAGGAAACGTAATTCTTGAATTCACAAATTGCTTAGAACCCTTATAGCTTACTGGTTAACGCTTATTAACTAGAAAATGTGCCAATTCTTGAATTACTCAAATCTCTTAGAACGGGCAGTTTACTAGTTAACCTAACATTATTAACCAGGAAATGTGCCAGTTCTTGAATTCACAAATTGCTTAGAACGGGCGGTTTACTGGTTAACCTAACTCTACACTTACGAGTAATACAGGAAGCTGAAAATCGCTACGCAATCTCGGGCAGGTCACGTTTTAACACCCACCGTGGGTGTGAACACTCATGTGGGTAATGTGCATTCTCCGGGAATCCTCAGAGAGGCCCACAGCTCGAGACATTCCACAAGGTAATTCATACACAGCCTCGGACTGTCTCTGCAAGGTTCTCAAACTTCCCCCTTAACTTATGGTATACATGTATGTACAAGCCCTGGATATACTGTGTCCTGTAGGGCCAACGAGTGAGACGTCTGGTCTACACTTTGAACTGGGAACCAGGCTGGTCCTTGGATTACTCAAATCGCTTAGGATGCCTATCTTACGGAACCCAACATACAACAGTTGCTAGTTAGTAAGCAGTTAGTAGGTGAGACATCAGGTCTACACCCACATTACCACTACCCTGTCTCTCAACTGACTCAGAGATTACAGGTGTGGTTTCAAATGGCACAGGAAGGACATGTCCCTGATTAGTGGTGTTACTTTGACACACACTGCAAGAACGGACAAAACTATCTATGTCCCGTCCCATTCCTGGCCAGAAAAAGTCAGCTCGGATACGGCCAGAGGTCTTCTTTTGACCCATGTGACCTCCCATCGCTGAACAGTGACCTAATTCAAACACTGCTCGGCGATACTTTGCAGGAACGACAAACTGCAGTCGAACCTCACCCTGGGGTGTCTGTGACTCACGGTACAGCCATCCTCGCTTACGAAGGAACCTGGCTTGACCTCCCCGTGAATACTTGATCACTTTACCCTCCAGCTTCTTGCGCACTGAGGCAAGTGTCGAGTCAGTCTGTTGCTCTTGGACAACATCTTGACTACGAATCAGATCTTGCGGCGTTGCGACGGTCAACGGAGTGACGCGATTTGGAGCCTTGGCCATGGCTCGTGTTATCGCAGCAGCCGAAGTCTGAGTAGCAACATCTACAGCACAACTATTTTTGATGCCAGGTATGTTGCCTAAGATGAGGTCAAATAAAGGTTCTGGCATGACAACTGCAGCTGTCAAGCCAGTGAAAAATGGAGACGCCACCTGGATACGTGCCTCAGGGAACAATCTCACTGATCCATCAATAAGTCTAACTTGGATCTGTCGACCTGTATACTCATCAGGCCGAACTAAACTCTGCTTAACAGAGCAACCTGAGGAACCATTGTCTCTCAGGACCTTCACAGGAATGCCTCCCACAAACCCTGGCTGAACAAGGAAGGTACTGTCACCTGTGGGAGGGCCTGTGGAGGAAGCAGCTAGCCATTCATGAGGCTGCTGAATTGATGTGGCAAACATTGTGCCTTGAGGGTTATAAGAAGATGGAACATTGGCCATCTGTGGAGGGGGGTTCACTGTCACTGTGGGACTAGTGAACTGTGGGGTAGTACTCACACTGGTAGGGACGTGACCACCAGGCTGCTGCCGAGGAATGAAGGCTGCATTCGCTTCCTGCCTCTTTTGAGCTGGTGGTGGAAAAGTTTGTCCCGACGGTCGGTTGCGTGGCTGATACTGCTGTTGATTAGGGTACTTGTTGTACCTCTTCCACTCAGGTTTCTGAGTGTTTTGCCCCTGGTCCTTCCACTGCGGTTTTGGACCTTGGCCATTATTCTGAGAATGGCCTTGTTGCTGGGGTTCAGTCTGAGACGACTTCCCAGACTTGGCAGTATCTTTTCTGCTCCAGGTGTTTTGCTTACGAGCTTGATACCCGTATGCAGTAAAGAATGCGTCAGCCTTCTCTACCATTTGGCTGGCATCTTTCACCTGGCAGATCTTAAGCTGTGCTATGAGCTCAGCAGGCCATGACCTCTCTAGCTGTGTACGCAGCATAAGGTCAATTATCCCCTCATGCGTGGAAGGAGTTTCATCTTTCTCCATCCACTCACCTAGGTAAGCAGTGAGACGGTCGAGGAACTGAACAGCTGTCTCCTTGTCTTGGAGACGAGCTCGCATGAACTGAGCTTTGGCGTCGTCTACTGTGAGACCATACGCCTTAATGAGTGCAGCTTTCATCACTTCATACGTGAGATTGTCTCCACGAATTCTGTGGAGAATATCGAGGGCAGGGCCCTCAAACAGGCTAAGAAACTGAAGCCGCTTAGCTGCATCATCGAGCTGGTAAAGCTGAGCCATGTCTTCAAATCGAGCTATGTATGGCTCGATTCGCTCGCCATCTTTGTATGGGGGAAGCTTGATGTGTGGGGTCGCCATAACATGTGCAGGGAGAGCGCTCGTGGAGCTTGAACTAACTGCACCAGATGTGTCTGAACCCAAGGAATCTCGCTTGAGCTTCAGCACTTCAAGTTCATGTTCTCGTTCTTTGTCTCGTTGTTCACGCTCGTATTCGCGCTGTTCTCGCTCTTGTACTAGCTCGTGTTCGCGCTGTTGTCGCTCTTTTTCTAACTCGAGCTCGCGTTGTTTTTGTTCGTGTTCACGCTGTTTTTCGCGTTCCTCACGCTGTTCTCGCTCGTATTCGCGCTGTTCTCGCTCATACTCGCGCTCTTTCTCACGCTGCTCTTGTTCATATGCACGCGCTGTTCTCGCTCATACTCGCGCTCTTTCTCACGCTGCTCTTGTTCATATGCACGCGCTGTTCTCGCTCGTATTCGCGCTGAATCTTACGCTCTTCACGGGCATCATTCTCGCGCTGCTGCTCCTGATTATGCCGTGAGAGTATGTATTCTTTAATTTCAGTTGGGTCTATAAGACCCATATCTTTGGCTTCCTGTAAAAATATGGTGGTAGCCATGTCGCTAACTCAATCTAAATAACTAGCGACTCAGTACTGATTGCTGCTTCGCAAACGAATGCTAATAAACAAATAAAGAATACAGACACAAGCTAGTGGTGACCAGTCTTATCTAGTTAACTGGCAAAAATTAAAGCAAGAATGCAAATGATTGGGAAGACTCAATAATAAACACAATGGGTACGCTGACTTCCCAGAAGCGAATAAAATCGTCTGGCGTTACCAAGAATAAACGAGTTAAGTACTCTATTGATTAATAAAGCAAAAACTCACTTGCTAAATTAACGGTAAACACCAGTAAACTTGTGCCTATAAACTTTAATGATAAATACCTAAATATGAATGAGTGAGCACTATCTCGTGAATAGCTTTAGAGCTAGGAGTTAATATCCTGGAATGAGGTCGCCAATTGTCATGGGGTTTTTATAATATCACGGTAATTTTGATATATGTTTAAATATTATTTAATTTGATAATAATATTCAATAATACTGAAGAGCAGAGACAATGATTGTCTTGCTACATCAAGCAACGATTTCTTTACGCTGGCTTAGCACGATTCTCTGAGAATGAGAATTTATAAACTTTCTCAACAGTACACAGCAGAGACTAATTACTCACAATTGCTGAATTACTGTACTGTTAGCCTCTGGAGAAAGTTACATCACCCCTGACAATAATTAACTAATACTAATAATAATAACATCAGGTTCTTGCTGATGCATTAACTCCTGGCACAACGGATTTTAAGTTAAAACAACAAGACTGGTCTAAGTACCAGTTATGAAAGCAAACGTTTATGCAAGCTAGGAGCTATATGGAAAATAAGCTTAATTATGGAGAAGTGAAACAAGATTTTTACTTTACATTAAGCTCGAGAAAGGAACTGTTAAATTTATTAATTACAAAAAATAAATTTAACGTTACAATTCAAATCAAATTAAATGAGACGCACACACTCACTCACGCAATAGCTAAATACTTACGTCTAGAAAAAAAAACACCTTAATTAAACTTTTATAACTAGGAAATACACAAAAGAAATACTATAGTCGATGAATGCTGCGTATCACCCAAGCTGAACTAGGATGGAAGTACTGAAGAACTGTGGAGTTTGGGTACTAGCTGACCTCACACTGCTAACACAGGACCTCTCTCCGTCGCAACAACAACTGGACTGACTAAGTCGTGGGAACGAAAGCGGAGCACTCGGCCGCATTTTTTTAACGGTCGAATGAGCAGGGGCGAACAATAAAAAAACAATAGTATCGCTCAGTACAGCACTTAGTGACGTGCATTAAATCGGTCACTTTTTGAAAACGGTGACGAATGATTTGAAAAGTATACTCCGAATTGGAGGGAGAAACGGTTAGCTGAGCGATACACAGTGAGTTTTCCACTAATAGTTCGTGGCTTCTCACAAAAAGGAAATGTCGCGAATTGATTCGTGACAGTCACCTACCCCATGAGGGGGTCACCCCCCTTTACCCCCACTTGGAGTGTCACCCCCCTTTACCCCTCCATGGGGACACCTTCCCTTTTTTCCTCTATGAGGGTCACCCCCTACTTTACCCCATGGGGGGTCACCTCCCACTTTACCTCCCTCATTGGAGGTTACCCCCCATGGAGGGCTCATCTCCACTTGCACCCTGCACTGGGGGTGAGGGTGCAAGGGGAGGTGAGCACTCCCCTTGAACCTCCAATTGAGGGTCACACCCCCTTTTACCCCGAATTGGGGGTCACACCCCCTTTTACCCCCAATTGGGGGCCACACCTCCACATACCCCTCATGAGGGGTCATATCCCCTTTTCTCCCTGTATGGGGGTCACCATCCCTTTATCCCTTCCTGTAGGGGGTCACCCCCCTTTACCCCCTCCCTGTTGGGAGTCACCTCCTTTTACCTACTCCCTGTTGGGAGTCACCCCCCTTTACCCCCTCCTTGTTGGGAGTCACCCCCTTTACCCCCTCCCTATTGGGAGTCACCCCCCCTTTACCCCCTCCCCAGGGGGTCCCCCCCTTTTACTCATTCCCTGTGGGGGGTCACCCCCCTTTACCCTATTTCTGTGGAGGTCACCCTCCCTGTGGGGGATCTCCCCCCTTTACCTCCCCCATGGGGGTCACCCTTCTTAAACCCCCCATGGGGGTCACCCGCACTTTAACTCCCCATACGGGTCGCCCTCCTTTACGCCCCCATGGGGGTCACTGCTTTTCCCCCATGGGGGGTCACTGCTTTTCCCCATGGGGATCACCCCCTGTACCTCCCATGGGGATCACCCCCCTTTACCCCTCCATAGGGGTCACCCCCTACTTTACCCCATGGGGGCCACCTCCCACTTTATCTCCTGGGGGCTCACCCCCCTTTGCACCCCCACTAGGGTCACTCCATTACCCCCCAATGAGGTCACACTCCTTTACCCCCCAATGGGAGGCCACATCAAGGCCTTCTAAAATTAGAAGGCCTCGTCGGTGGGGGGGACGGTAAGCCGTGACGTACTACTAGGTAGGTCTAGGTAGTGGTGGGTCAGCTATGGTCAGGAGAGGTCACGCTTTGTGTTCAATGACAATAAGGACGGAAAAACATTGTATTATATATTGATATTTACTTTATTTGTATGTTTCATTAAGGTAATAATGCCTTACATGTGTTGTGTTCCCAGATGTAAGGGAAATTATAAAAATGGACCAAAAGTAAGTGTATTTTCCTTCCCGCAAGATAAAGAATTTTTTTTTTTTTTTTTTTGCCTCCAAGTGGCTACGTGCCATTAAGCGCGACCAGTTCACTCCAAATCGGAACAGCAGGGTAAGTACAACTTTATTTTCTGTTCATTATTATCAGAAAAGTGTAGAGAGTACAGTGAGAAGCTTTAAGTCATCGTAATTGTACTGAATATAAGAAAAATGAGGCCTTAGCCATGCTAGGGTGTAGGACCAAAGCCATTACACAGACGTGGCTGGAGCTGGATAAGAGAGGAAAATATAACCCTTCATTTTTCCTACATATCTCCACAGCTTTCCTCTATAAAGAAACTGAATCGAATTCAAACGAAATCTGCATTACCTTGTTCACCCCGTATATGAGGCCCAGTATAACACCCCCAGTATACCATCAATATAACACCCCAATATACAGTAACACTCCAGTATAACACCCCAATATACCACCAATATAACAGCCCCAATATTCCACCAATATAACAGCCTCAATATTCCACCAATATAACAGCCCCAATATACCACCAATATAACAACCCCAATATACCAGCAATATAACATCGCAATATACCAGCAATATAAAAGCCCCAGTATACCACCAATATAACAGCCCAATATACCACCAATATAACAGCCCCAATATACCACCAATAGAACAGCCCAATATACCACCAATATAACAGCCCCAATATACCACCAGTATAACAGCCCCAGTATACCACCAATATAACAGCCCCAATATACCACCAATATAACAGCCCCAATATACTACCAATATAACAGCCCCAATATACCACCAATATAACAGCCCCAATATACCACCAATATAACAGCCCCAATATACCACCAATATAACAGTAACTATTCTTTTACCATTATAATTTGTGTGTGTGTGTGTGTGTGTGTAGAGGATATATATATATATATATATATATATATATATATATATATATATATATATATATTGCTGTAATTTATATATATATATATATATATATATATATATATTTATAATGCTGTAATTTATACCAGATCTCTGATATGTCACTATATAAGTTTCTTTAGTAGTAACTGTTTTTTTACCATTATAATTTGTGTGTGTGTGTGTGTGTGTAAATACGTATGTGATATATATATATATATATATATATATATATATATATATATATATATATATATATAAATGTAATAAATTTTGCCAGATTTCAGATGTCACTACATACGTTTCTTTTGTAGTAATTCTTCTTTTACCATTGTAAATTTGCACATGAATAAAATTATGAGTACCAATAAGTCTATTAATATATAATATCATTTAAACAACACACACACACACACACACACACACACACACACACACAACAGAGAGTTAGTGAGGCAGAACCTTGACCGCTACCTGACCACGCACCTCGCCCCTGACCTACACGGCTGACGTCACAAGAGGATTGGAGAGGCCTTCTAATTTTAGAAGGCCTTGGCCACATCCTCTTTACCCCCTTGTGGAGGTTCACAGCCCCTTTTACCCCACATTGGGGGTCACATCCCCTTACCCTCAGTGTGGGGTCACCCCCTATATCCCCATCATTGGGGGTCAGTCCCTCTTTACCCCCATGGGGTTCACCCCCCCTTTAACCATCCCTGTATGGGAGTCACATCACCCCTTTACCCCCTCCCCATTGGTCACCCACCTTCACTGCCTTCCTGTGGGTGGGCCACACCCCTTTACCCACTCCCTGTGGGGGTCACCTCCCTTTGCCCCCTTCCTGTGGGGTCCCCCCTTTACCTCCTCCCCGTGTGGGTCAACCCCCTTTATCCCCTCCCCATAGAGGTCACTCCTTTACCCCCTCCCTGTTGGGAGTCACCTTTAACCCCCCATGAGGGTCACCCCCTTTTAACCCCCATGGGTGGTCACCCTCCTTTTTAGCCCCCCATTGGGTTCCCCCTTTCACCCCTGTTTACCCCCATGGGGGTCACCCCCTTTACCCCCATGGAGGGCTCCTCCCTTTTTGGGTCACACACCCCTTTACCCTTCCATTGGGGGTCACCCATTTTACCCAAAATGGGGGGTCACCCCCATTTGCCTCCTTCATGGGGGGATCTCCCTTTACCCCTCCGTCACCCCCTTTACCCCCATGGGGGTCACCCCCTTTACCCCCATGGAGGGCTCCTCCCTTTTTGGGTCACACACCCCTTTACCTTTCCATTGGGGGTCACCCATTTTACCCAAAATGGGGGGTCACCCCCATTTGCCTCCATGGGGGGATCTCCCTTTACCCCTCCCTGTATGGGGGTCACACCACCCCTGTATCCCCTCCTTGTGGGTGTCACCCTCTTTTATCCCCTCCCTGTGGGGGTCACCCCCTGTATTCCCTCCACGTGAAGGGTAACCCCCCTTTATCCCCTACTTGTAGGGGTCATCTCCCCTTCACCCCCCTATGTGGGGGGTCCCCTCATTTACCCCCTCCCTATTAAGGGTCATCCCCTTTACCCCTTCCCCGTGGGGGGTCACCTCCCTATACCCCCCATGAGGTGTCACTCCCCCTTGACTCTCCTTGTGGAAGTCACCACCCTTACCTTCCCCATGGAGGGTCATCCTTTACCCCCTCCCTGTGGAGGGTCACCCTCCCCTTTACTCCCTCCCTGTGGGGGTCACCCCCCTTTACCCCCTCCCCATGGGGGTCATCCCCCTTTACCCTTTCCCTGTGGGGGGTCACTCCCTTTACCCTCTCCATGTGGGGAGTCACCCTCCCTTTACCCCCACCATGGGGGGTCACCCCCTTTACTTCCCCATGGGGGTCACTCCCCTTTTAACCACCCCATTGGTCATCTTCACTTTTAACCCCTCCATTAGGGGTCACGCCTTTCATTACCCACAATGGTCACCCCCCTTTATCCCCCCATGGAGGTCACCCTTTCATTATCCTCATATGGTCAACCCCTTTACTCCTCCATAGGAGTCACCTTCCCTTTTCCCCCTATAGGGGGTCAACCCGCACTTTACCCCATGGGGGTGACTTCCCACTTTATCTCTCTCGTTGGAGGCTCACCTCCCATTTACCTCCAATGGGGGCTTACCCCCTTTTACCCACCATGGAGGGCTAACCCCTCCCTTAACCCTCTATGGAGGGCTCAGACCCCTTTTACCACTCGGCAGGGGCAATGGGGCTCACTCCCCAATCTTATCCCCATGGGGGTCACCCCCTTTACCCATCCCTGTATAGGGGTCACCACCCATTTACCCCTCCCTGTGGGGGTTTACCTTCCTTTGCCCCGTCATTGGAGGTTGCACCCCCCTTCACCCCATGGGGGTCATCCCCCTTTACCAGTCCCCATATGCGGGTCACACCAACCCTTTACCCCTCCCTGTGGGGCATCATTCCCTTTTATCCCCCTCTGGGGGGCCACCCTCCATTCACCAAATCCCCATGGGGGTCACCCCCCTCTATCCCCTCCCCATCAGGATCACCCCCTCTACCCCTTCCCTATTGGGGGGTCACCCCCTCTACCCCTTCCCTATTGGGGGGTCACCCCCCCTCTTTACCCCTTCCCATAGAGGGTCATCCCCCTCTTTACCCCTTCTCCATTGGGAATCCCCCCTTTACCTTCCTGTTGGGGGTCACCCCTCCTTTACCCCCTCCCTGTCATGTATCACCCTCCTTTTTAATCCCCCCATGGGGGTCACCCCCTTCCGAATGCCCCCATGGAGGGTCACCCCCATTTGAATCCCCCATGGGGGTCAACCCCCCTTTTCAACCCCCCATGGGGGTCAATCCCCTTTTCAACCTCCGTGGGGGGTCACCCCCTTTTTCAACCCCCATGGGGCCACCCCCCTTTTCAACACCCCATGGGTGTCACCCGTCAACCCCACATGGGGGTCACCCCCCTTTTCAGCCCCCCATGGGGATCATCCCCTTTTTCAACCTCCCCATAGGGTCACCCTCTTCAACCCCCCATGGGGGTCACCCCCCCCTTTTCAACCCATGGGGGCCACCCCCTTTTTCAACCCCCCATAGGAGGTCACCCTTTTCAACCCCCCATGGAGTCACCCCCCCCTTTACCCCCCGGAAGGGGTCACCCCCATATAAGGGGTACCCCTATTTACCCCCATATAAGGGGTACCCCTATTTACCCCCATATAAGGGGTACCCCTCTTTACCCCCCCATGAGGCATCACTCCCTTTACTCATGGGGGGTAAAGGGTGACTCCTCCTGGGAGGGGAGATGCCCTTTGGGGTTGAAGGGGGTGACCCCCCAATGGGGGGTAAAGGGGAGGTTGAACTGTCAAGGGGGGGATCACTCCCCTTAACCTCCCCAAGGGGGGCCATCCCCTTAATCCCCCCCAAGATCACCCCCCTTGACCCTCACAAAGGGGGTCACCGTGCTAGACCTCCCCAAGGGGAGAAAGCCCCCCTTGACCCCACCTAGGTGGGCATCACCCCCCTCATCCACCCACACAGGGGGCATCCATCTTGTCCACCCACATGTGAGTTGGGATTAACTCCCCTTTTCCCGAAAGTAAGCCTAAACCCCCCCCCCCTGCAAGGAGTGTTACCCACATCTTCCTCCATAGGGGTTTCTCCCTCCTAGCGTCGATGGGTAGGTAGGGAGGGTGGTAAAGAGAAAGGTAGCTGGGTAGATAGGTCGGTATATGGATAGGTGGGTAGATTTGTAGGTCGGTACATACGTGGGTTGGTGGGATATGTAGGTAGGTGGGTGTTTGGGTAGGAAGGTACGTGGGTGTGTGTGTGTTTTTATATGGAGGTTGGTAGTTAGGCGGGAGGTAGGTTAGCGTGAAGGCGCGTTGGTGGGTGGGTGAGTAGGTAGGTTGATCAGTAGGTAAGTACAAATACTGGCAGGTAGGTAAGTTGGTAGGCAGGCAGGCAGGCGATCGGGTGGGTGGGTACACATGTAGGCCAGTAGGTATGTAAGACGATAGGCAGGTGGGCATAGTGGTTTGTGGGAGAGAATTTAGGTAGGAAGGTGGGTAAGCAGATAGGTAGGTGTGTGGGTAGGATTGTAGGGATGCAGATGTGCTGGTAAGATAGGTAAGTAGATAGGCAGGTAGGTAGGTGGGTGAATAGGTGGGTGAGTTGACTAGTAAGTTGGAAGGCAGATAGGTAGTTAGGCGGGTGTATGGTCGTTGATGGGTGTGGTTGGACAGGTGGGTATATGGGTGTGGTTGGACAGGTGGGTATATGGGTGTGGTTAGACAGGTGGGTATATGGGGGTGGTTGAATGGGTGGGTGGGTATAAAGGGGTGGTTGGATGGATGGGTGGGTATATGGGTGTGGCTGGATGAGTGGGTGGATATATGGGTGTAGTTGGATGGGTGGGTGGGTATATGGATGTGGTTGGATGGATGGGTATATGGGTGCAGTTGGATGGGTGGGTGTATGGGTGTGGTTGGATGGGTGGGTGTATGGGTGTGGTTGGATGGGTGGGTGTATGGGTGTGGTTGGATGAGTGGGTGTATGGGTGTGGTTGGATGGGTGGGTGTATGGGTGTGGTGGGATGGGTGGGTGTATGGGTGTGGTGGGATGGGTGGGTATTTGAGTGTGGTTGGGTGGGTGGGTATTTGAGTGTGGTTGGGTGGGTGGGTATTTGAGTGTGGTTGGGTGGGTGGGTATTTGAGTGTGGTTGGGTGGGTGGGTATTTGAGTGTGGTTGGGTGGGTGGGTATATGGGTGTAGTGGGATGGGTGGGTATATGGGTGTAGTGGGATGGGTGGGTACATGGGTGTAGTGGGATGGGTGGGTACATGGGTGTGGTTGGATGGGTGGGTACATGGGTGTGGTTGGATGGATGGGGATGGGTATGTGGATGTGGTTGGATGGGTGGGTATATGGGTGTGGTTGGATGGGTGGGTATATGGGTGAGGTTGGATGGGTGGGTATATGGGTGTGGTTGGAAGAGTGGATATATACTGTAGATGTGGCTGGGTAGGTGGGAGTATGGCTGTTTGGATGTGGTTGGGTGGATGGGAGCATGGGTATAGGGATGTGGTTGGACTGATGAGAGTATAAATATATGGATGTTAGTTGTTTGGGTGGATGGATGGGTGTGAGTGGGTGGGTGGGTGTATGTGTCAGTAGGTATGGCTGTGGGTGGGTGGGTGTATGTGCCAGTAGGTATGGCTGTGGGTGGGTGGATGTGTCAGTAGGTATGGCTGTGGGTGGGTGGGTGCAAAGGTAGGCTGTATGGGTATGGTTGTGTATTTGTATGAGTATGCCTGTGTACGTGTATGTATCAGTGTATGGGTATGACTGGATGGGTGGGTGAGTGGATTGGTGTTGGTGTGAGTGTGAGTAGGTGTGAGTGGATTGGTGCGGGTGGAGAGATGGGTGGGTGTAGGTGGATGGTTGTAGGTATGTATATATATCTGTGTAGTTGTCGGTGGGA
This sequence comes from Coenobita brevimanus, assembly GCF_032717465.1. Classification (NCBI taxonomy): domain Eukaryota; kingdom Metazoa; phylum Arthropoda; class Malacostraca; order Decapoda; family Coenobitidae; genus Coenobita; species Coenobita brevimanus. Next base: position 7,836,997 of record NC_137046.1, read on the forward strand.
GGATGGTGTGTGTGGATGGGTGTAGGTGGTGAATGGGTGGTAGGATGTGTGTGGATGGATTGTTCAAAGTGTGGATGGGTCGTGGGATGTATGTGGATGGGTGGTAGGATGAGTGTGGATGGGTGGTAGGATGAGTATGGATGGGTCATAGGATGGGTGTGGGTGGTTGGATGGGTAGCACGACGGGTGTGGGTGGGTTGGTGAGTCTGTGGATGGGTGGGCGGGTTTATGGGTCTGGATGGGGTCGGTGCATGAATGGGCAGATATGGATGTGGGCTTATGCGTCTGGATGGGTAGGTGCATGGATGGGGAGGTGTGGGTGGGTGGGTTTATGGATCTGGATGGGTGGGTGCATGAATGGGCAAGTATGGTATGGATGTGGGTGGGTGGGTAAGTAGGTTTGTGAATCTGGTGGGTGGGTGCATGGAGGGGCAGGTATGGATGTGGGTGCGTGGGTTTATGGATCTGGATGGGTGGGTGCATTGATGAGCAGGTATGGATTTGGGTGAATTAATGGCTCAGTATGGGTGGGTGTATGGATGGGCAGGTATGGGTGTGGGTTAGTTTATGGATGTGGGTGGGTGGGTGTGGGTGGAGGGATGAGATGGGTGGTTGTGGGTGGAGGGCAGCAGGGTAGTTATGGTGGTGGCATGGAAACTAGCAGGGTGGGTGGAAGGAGTGGTGGTGGTGGTAAGGAGGGTAGCAGGGTAGTGGTGGTAGGGGATAGCAGGGTAGTGGTGGTAGGGGGATAGCAGGGTACTGATGGTGATGGCAGGGTGAGCAGCAGGGTAGTGGTGGTGATGGCAGGGTGAGCAGCAGGGTAATGGTGGTGGTGATGGCAGGCTGAGTAGCAGGGTAGTGGTGATGGGAGGTGAGTAGCAGGGTTGTGGTGATGGCAGGTAAGTAGCAGGGTTGTGGTGATGGCAGGTAAGTAGCAGGGTAGTGGTGGTGGTAGGGTGAGTAGCAGGACAGTAGTAGTAGTAGTGGTGGTGGTGGTAGGGTGAGTAGCAGGGTAGTGGTGGTGGTAGGGTGAGTAGCAGGGTAGTGGCGGTTGTAGGGTGAGTAGCAGGGTAGTGGCGGTGGTAGAGTGAGTAGCAGGGTAGTGGCGGTGGTAGGGTGAGTAGCAGGGTAGTGGTGGTGGTAGGGTGAGTAGCAGGGTAGTAGTGGTGGTGGTGGTAGGGTGAGTAGCAGGGTAGTGGTGGTGGTAGGGTGAGTAGCAGGGTAGTGGCGGTGGTAGGGTGAGTAGCAGGGTAGTGGCGGTGGTAGAGTGAGTAGCAGGGTAGTGGCGGTGGTAGGGTGAGTAGCAGGGTAGTGGTGGTGGTAGGGTGAGTAGCAGGGTAGTAGTGGTGGTGGTGGTACAGAGAGTAGAAGGGGAGTGGTGGTGCTGGTGGTGGTACTGAGGGTACCAGGATACTGGTGGTGGTGATAGGGAGGGTAGCAGGGTACTGGTGGTAGTGATAGGGAGGGTAGCAGGGTACTGGTGGTGGTGGTGGTAGGGTGGGTAGCAGGGTACTGGTGGTAGGGAAGGTAGCAGGGTACTGGTGGTGGTGGTGGTAGGGAAGGTAGCAGGGTACTGGTGGTGGTGGTGGTAGGGTGGGTAGCAGGGTACTGGTGGTGGTAGGGAAGGTAGCAGGGTACTGGTGGTGGTGGTAGTGAGGGTAGCAGGGTACTGGTGGTGGTGGTGGTGGTAGGGAAGGTAGCAGGGTACTGGTGGTGGTGGTGGTAGGGAGAGTAGCAGGGTACTGGTGATGGTGGTGGTAGGGAGGGTAGCAGGGTGGTGGTGGTGGTGGTAGGGAGGGTAGCAGGGTACTGGTGGTGATGGTGGTAGGAAGGGTAGCAGGGTGGTGGTGGTGGTGGTGGTAGGGTGAGTAGCAGGGTACTGGTGATGGTGGTGGTGGTGGTGGTAGGGAGGGTAGCAGGGTATTGGTGATGGTGGTGGTGGTGGTAGGGAGGGTAGCAGGGTACTGGTGGTGGTGGTAGGGAGGGAAGCAGGATACTAGTGGTGGTGGTAGGGTGGGTAGCAGGGTACAGGTGGTGGTGATAGGGTGGGTAGCAGAGTAGTGGTGGTGGTGGTAGTAGGGTGGGTAGCAGGGTAGTGGTGTTAGTGGTAGTAGGGTGGGTAGGAGGCTAGTGGTAGTCATCATCATCATTTCTTTATTTCATAATACAGTATGCATATACAGATTACATAATATTATATAACCCAGAAACTCCAGAGGCCTGTGTACAGTACAGAACATACTTAACAATAACATATTCTTCCGAAAGATGGAATTTGGTAGTCACTGAAAAAGTTATAGACTGTACACAATATACTCACATATATACGTATAAATACATATACACTCACATGCACATACTATACATAAAAATAACAAATCAATGCTGCTCTCTTAGGGCAATAAAAACTATAATAAATTATATAAAAGATTACAAATTAAGCTTTAAAACATACGAAAGAATAAAAATAAGTAAACCATAATGCTAAGACAAAAAATATAAAGATAAAAAAAATCATTATAAATATCTGCAAATTATAAAAAAAGAAAATCTACAGAACTAAATAAATTATATAAGCATGTACTAAGAAATATGAAAAAAAAAAAACGTTAAAAATCTAATAAAATAATAAAAGGCCACATATGACTGTACATAAAAGTTATCAAAAACTAAAAAATCTAAAATATAAGCAATACTAAAAGTGAAACTAAAAAAAATTATATAAAACAACTATACATATACAGTATACACACACACACATATGCATACATATATACACACATTCACATATATACATGTACACACACACACATATGCATACATATATACACACATTCACATATATACATGTACACACACACACACAAACACACATATATACATACACACACACACATACATAAAATGTGGGATAAAAATCATGATAGAATTAAGCTAATAGCCATAAAACATACAAGGATTGCGTCTGTCCTCGTGCCTTTGTATCCAGTCAATCCGAGATCTCAGAATATCCAGCTCTTCAAGAAAAATATTAACATTATATACATCTCTGAAGTATTTGAAAAGGTATTGCATAAAAAATCCCTCCTTGATAAGTGGGATATTAATCCTAAAGATAGGGTTTAGCAACCTGAACACTCTCTTACAGCACCTGGCTTGGACTAGTGCAGTGTGATGCCTGAGCAGCAGTTGATTACACCGAGCTGCCGTGATGTGACTGCTGGCAATCATCGGTACTTCACATATACGCTTTAATGCTTTGCTAAAAGCAATCTCAAAAGCTTTAAAATTTTTTGAGTTAAAAGAAGAATCATGGTTCCATAATGGAAGTCCGTAGTCTGGTAAACAATAAGATTTAAAAAGAAATAAAAATGTGTCCCTGTCAACGGCTTTAAAATCCCTAAAAATACTATTAAATGAGGCATAAAAATTATTAAGTCTAAAAATAATATCGTCATTGTCTTTAAAATTAAAACAGACATTATGCCCAAGATACTTAAAAACCTTTACTACTTGCAGTGTATCACCGTTCAGCTCAATGCTCTCTGTTGTCTCATCCACTTTGTTACTAAAAATAACACACGTAGATTTTGTCCTGTTAACCGTAAGCAAGTGTTCATCTATACAGGCACAAAGTTTACTATATAAAGTGTCCATTTCTGCAGGTGTTTCTCCCAGTAGTACCAAGTCATCTGCATAAGCTAATATATTGCATCTGAGTTCTCCATAGCAGCATCCAACATCAGTGTGTTATCTCATTAATAATGCTGTCTATATAAAAATTAAATAAGAAAAGTGACAAAACTACTCCTTGTCTCACACCTTTCTCTATAAAACAGTAATTACTAAAAGAATCTCGCCATTTAATATTAGCTTGCTGGTTTCTTAGGTAATGCAGAATCATTAGTACCACGTCAACTGGCAGAGAACACCGTAGCAACTTCTTACCTAAAATAAAGTGGTCTACCCTATCAAAAGCTTTACTTAAATCAATGAATGTGGCTAGGCCTGATCTCTTGAACCTAGAGTATCGCTTCATAATTTCTTTTAAAATAAAACAAGCATCAGTGGTTGATGAGCCAGATTTAAAACCAAACTGTCTAAAATTTAAAACTAGCTTCTTGGATAAGATATCTAAAATAAATAATTCAAAAATCTTTAAAAGGCATGATGACTGCATTACTGGTCGATAGTTAGATGAATCTGTTACATTCTTTTTAGTATCTTTTAATACAGGGGTGATGGTACCCTTCAGTAAATTCCCAGGGAGGTAACAATGAGCAAAGCACGTATTATAAAAACGGGCAAGATAACATAAAAAATACTCTGAGGCGTTCCTTAAAAATAGTGAATTAACCTGGTCATGACCTTGTCCAGCGTTGAGGCGCTGTATTAGCTTTCTTAGAGTTATGTTGGAGATTGTCAAACACATCTTTCTCTCGTGAGGCCAGGCTCTTATCTCGTTACAAATATCCACCTCCGCATCCGCAGCTCTATGAGGCTGATTACGTAAGAATTTCTCATAAAAAAATTGATTTATTTCCAAGTCACCATTGTGACCATCGATAACATTTGAGAGTTTGTTAATACAATTCTTTTTCTTAACTTCACTCCAAAAGTGAATTTTATTTTTGTTATAGAATTTGTCCACAATAGACCGGCAGATTTCTCTGTGTTCATTCTTTTTACATTAATTGAGGACTCGCTTAAACTCTTTTCTGGAACTTAGCATCTCTTCATGTAGAGTTGTACCTCTTAATCTGCCATGCCTTACCCAGTTATTTTATTCTGGCAAAACTGTGTTTGTCCTTGACACAACGATTCCACCCTGGGATTACATTAAATTTGTTTTTCTTAATACATCGTCTCATATATTTTTGGCTAGAGATCTGGATGCTATTCGTGATGATTTCATACAGTTCATCAATCATTTTAAGATGCCCTGGGTCACGGCAACCTGTTCCACAGCAGTCATGTATAGGTAGAGAGTAATAATCATGTAGATAGGCATCAACTGACTGACTAATATCACAAATTTCATGATCTTTAAGTTTATCCCACTTTATAGATAACTGTTTTATTACTGGAGTATATGTGAGAATGAATTGCCGACAAACCTCCGGTCAAACTAATCGTGGCTTCCAGTGGTAAATGATCAGAGCCAATAATGCTTTGCCGTATGCCCATATTCTCTATCTTTATACAGTTATGCTCATTGCCCAAAACATGATCTAGCCATTTAGACACAGAGTTGCCGTAGCCTATGAACGTGTAAGAATTACTGTCAAGGTTGTCCACATCAAAGCATCGTAAGGTAGTGGTGGTGGGATGGGCAGCAGGGTACTGGGGTGGTGGTAGGGAGGGTAGCAGGGTACTGGGGTGGTGGTAAGGAGGGTAGCAGGGTACTGGGGTGGTGGTAGGGAGGGTAGCAGGGTACTGGGGTGGTGGTAGGGAGGGTAGCAGGGTACTGGTGGTGGTGGTAGGGAGGGTAGCAGGGTACTGGTGGTGGTGGTAGGGAGGGTAGCAGGGTACTGGTGGTGGTGGTAGGAAGGGTTGCAGGGTGCTGGTGGTGGTGGTAGAGAGGGAAGCAGGGCACTGGTGGTGGTGGTAGGGTGAGTAGCGGGTAATCGTGGAGGTGACGGTAGGGTGAGTAGCAAGGTAGTGGTGGTGGTTGGGTGAGTAGCAGAGTAGTGGTGGTGGTGGTTGGGTGAGTAGCAGAGTAGTGGTGGTGGTAGGGTGAGTAGCAGGGTAGTGGTGGTGGTGGTGGTAGGGTGAGTAGCAGGGTGGTGGTGGTGGTGGTAGGGTGAGTAGCAGGGTAGTGGTGGTGGTGGTGGTAGGGTGAGTAGCAGGGTACTTGTGGTGGTGGTAAGGAAGGTAGCAGGGGACTGGTGGTGGTGGTAGGGTGAGTAGCATGGTACTGGTGGTGGTTTAGAGGGTTGCAGGGTACTGGTGGTGGTTTAGAGGGTTGCAGGGTACTGGTGGTGGTGGTGGTAGGGTGGGTAGCAGGATACTGGTGGTGGTGGTGGTGGTAGGGTGGGTAGCAGGGTACTGGTGGTGGTGGGGGTAGGATAGGTAGCAGGGTACTGGTGGTTGTGGAGGTAGGATGGGTAGCTGGGTGCTGGTGGTGGTGGTGGTAGGGTAAGCAGCAGGGTAATGGTGGTGATAGGGTGGGATGCACGGTATTGGTGGTGGTGGCAAGGTGGGTGGCAGGGTACTAGTGATGGTGGTTGTGGTGGTGGTAGGGAGGGTACTGGTGGTGGTGGTGGTGGTGGTGGTGGTAGGAAGGGTACTGGTGGTGGTGGCAAGGTGGGTGGCAGGGTACTAGTGATGGTGGTTGTGGTGGTGGTAGGGAGGGTACTGGTGGTGGTGGTGGTGGTGGTGGTAGGAAGGGTACTGGTGGTGGTGGGGGTACGGTGGGTAGGAAGGTGCTGGTGGTCATGGTGGTAGGGTGGGTAGCAGGGTACTGGTGGTGGTATGGTGGGTAACAGGATAGTTGTGGTGGTAGGGTGGGTAACATGGTACTGGTGGAGGGTGAGTAGCAGGGCAGTGGTGGTGGTAGGGTGGGTAGCAGCATACTGGTGGTGATGGGAGTAGGGAGGGTAGCAGGGTACTGGTGGTTGTGGTAGGAAAGGTAGCAGGGTTCTGGTGGTAGTGGTAGGAAGGGTAGTAGGGTACTGGTGGTGATGGTAGGGAGGATACCAGGGTACTGGTGGTGGTGATAGTGAGGGTAGCTGGATACTGGTGGTGGTGGTAGGGAAGGTAGCAAGGTATCCGTGGTGGTGGTAGGGAGGGTAGCAGGGTACTGGTGGTGGTGGTGGTGGTGGTGGTAGGGAAAGTAGCAGGGTATTGGTGGTAGTGGTAGGGAAAGTAGCAGGGTATTGGTGGTAATGAGGGTAGCAGGATACTGGTGGTGGTGGTGGTAGGGTGAGCAGCAGGGTACTGGTGATGGTGGTAGGGAAGGTAGCAGCGTACTGGTGGTGGTGGTAGGGAAGGTAACAGGGTACTGGTGGTGGTGGTAGGGAGGGTGGCAGAGTGGTGGTGGTGGTAGGGAGGGTATCAGGGTACTGGTGGTGGTGGTAGGGAAGATAGCAGGGTACTGGTGGTAGTGAGGGTTGCAAGGGGTTGCAAGATACTGGTGGTGGTGGTGGTAGGGTGAGTAGCAGGATAGTGGTGGTGGTCGTAGGGTGAGTAGCAGGGTACTGGTGGTGGTGGTGGTAGAAAAGGTAGCAGGGTAATGGTGGTGGTGGTAGGGAGGGTGGCAGGGTACTGATAGTGGTGGTGATGGTAGGGAGGGTAGCAGGGTACTGGTGGTGGTGGTAGGATGGGCAGCAGAGTACTGGTGGTGGTAGGGCAGATAGCAAGGTACTGGTGGTGGTGGTAGGGAGGGTGGCATGGTAGTGGTGGTGGTGGCAGAGAAGGTACCAGGGTAATGGTGGTTATGGTAGGAAGGGTAGCAGGGTATTAGTGGTGGTGGTTAGGAAGGTAGCAGGGTACTGGTGGTGGTGGTTGGGAAGGTAGCAGGGTACTGGTGGTGGTGGTAGGGAGGGTGGCAGGGTAGCCTACTGGTGGTTGTGGTAGGGTGGGTAGCATCGTAGTGGTCGTGCTGGTGGTAGGGTGGTTTGCAGGATACCGGTGGTGGTGATAGGGAGGGTGGCAGGGTACTGGTGGTGGTGGTGGTGGTGGTAGGGAGGGTAGCAGGGTACTGGTGGTGGTGGTGGTAGGGTGGGTAGCAGGGTACTGGTGGTGGTGGTAGTAGGGTGGGTAGCAGGGTACTGGTGATGGGGGTAGGGTGGGTAGCAGGGTACTGGTGGTGATGGTGTTAGGGTGGGTGGCAGGGTACTGGTGGTGATGGTGTTAGGGTGGGTGGCAGAGTACTGGTGGTGATGGTGTTAGGGTGGGTGGCAGGGTACTGGTGGTGGTAGGGTTGGTAGCAGAATACTGGTGGTAAGGTGAATAGTAGGGTGGTCGTGGTGTTAGGGAGGGTAGCAGGGTACTAGTGGTGGTGATAGGGAGGGTAGCAGGGTACTGGTGGTGATGGTAGGGAGGGTAGCAGGGTACTAGTGGTGGTAGTAGGGAGGGTAGCAGGATACTGGTGGTAAGGTGAATAGTAGGGTGGTGGTGGTGGTGATAGAGAGGGTAGCAGGGTACTGGTGGTGGTGGTGGTAGGGAAAGTAGCAGGATATTGGTGGTAGTTGGGGTAGCAGGATACTGGTGGTGGTGGTGGTAGGGTGAGTAGCAGGGTAGTGGTGGTGGTGGTAGGGTGAGTAGCAGGGTACTGTTGATGGTGGTAGGGAAGGTAGCAGGATACTGGTGGTGGTGGTAGGGAGGGTGGCAAGGTGGTGGTGGTGGTAGGGAGGGTAGCAGGGTACTGGTGGTGGTGGTAGGGAGGGTAGCAGGGTACTGGTGGTTGTGGTAGGGAAGATAGCAGGGTACTGGTGGTAGCGAGGGTAGCAGAATACTGGTGGTGGTGGTGGTGGTAGGGTGAGTAGCAGGGTAGTGGTGGCGGTGGTAGGGTGAGTAGCAGGGTACTGGTGGTGGTGGTAGGGAAAGTAGCAGGGTACTGGTGGTGGTGGTAGGAAAGGTAACAGGGTACTGGTACTGGTGGTGGTGGTAGGGAGGGTGGCAGAGTGATGGTGGTGGTGGTAGGGAGGGTAGCAGGGTACTGATGGTGGTGGTAGGGAAGATAGCAGGGTACTGGTGGTGGTGGTAGGAAAGATAGCATGATACTGGTGGTAGTGAGGGTAACAAGATACTGGTGGTGGCGGTGGTAGGGTGAGTAGCAGGGTACTGGTGGTGGTGGTAGGGTGGTGGTAGTGAGGGTAGGAGGGTACTGGTGGCGGTGGTGGTAGGGAGGGTAGCAGGGTACTGGTGGTGGTGGTAGGATGGGCAGCAGGTTACTGGAGGTGGTAGGGCAGATAGCAAGGTACTGGTGGTGGTGGTAGGGAGGGTGGCAGGGTACTGGTAGTGGTGGTGATGGTAGCGAAGGTAGCAGGGTACTGGTGGTGGTGGTGGTAGGATGGGTAGCAGGGTACTGGTGGTGGTAGGGCAGATAGCAAGGTACTGATGATGGTGGTAGGGAGGGTGGCATAGTAGTGGTGGTGGTGGTGAGGGTAGGAAGGTACTGGTGGTGGTGGTAGAGAAGGTACCAGGGTAATGGTGGTTATGGTAGGAAGGGTAGCAGGGTACTGGTGGTGGTGGTTGCGAAGGTAGCAGGGTACTGGTGGTGGTGGTAATGAGAGTAACAGGGTATTGGTGGTGGTGATAGGGTGGGTACCAAGGTACTGGTGGTGGTGGTAGAGAGGGTGGCAGGGTACTGGTGGTGCTGGCAGAGTACTGGTGGTTGTGGTAGGGTGGGTAGCATCGTAGTGGTCGTGTTGGTAGTAGGGTGGTTTGCAGGATACTGGTGGTGGTGGTAGGGAGGGTAGCAGGGTACTGGTGGTGGTGGTGGTAGGGAGGGTAGCAGGATACTGGTGGTGGTGGTGGTAGGGTGGGTAGCAGGGTACTGGTGGTGGTGGTGGTAGGGTGGGTAGCAGGGTACTGGTGATGGGGGTAGGGTGGGTGGCAGGGTACTGGTGGTGATGGTGTTAGGGTGAGTGGCAGGGTACTGGTGGTGGTAGGGTTGGTAGCAGGATACTGGTGGTAAGGTGAATAGTAGGGTGGTCGTGGTGGTAGGGAGGGTAGCAGGGTACTAGTGGTAGTGATAAGGAGGGTAGCAGGGTACTGGTGGTGATGGTAGGAAGGGTAGCAGGGTACTAGTGGTGGCAGTAGGGAGGGTAGCAGGATACTGGTGGTAAGGTGAATAGTAGGGTGGTGGTGGTAGAGAGGGTAGCAGAGTACTAGTGGTGGTGGTGGTAGGGAAAGTAGCAGAGTATTGGTGGTAGTGAGGGTAGCAGGATACTGGTGGTGGTGGTGGTAGGGTGAGTAGCAGGGTAGTGGTGGTGGTGATAGGGTGAGTAGCAGAGTACTGGTGATGGTGGTAGGGAAGGTAACAGGATACTGGTGGTGGTGGTAGGGAGGGTGGCAAGGTGGTGGTGGTGGTGGTAGGGAGGGTAGCAGGGTACTGGTGGTTGTAGTAGGGAAGATAGCAGGATACCGGTGATGGTAGGGAGGCTGGCAGAGTGGTGGTGGTAGTAGAGAGGGTGGCAGAGTGGTGGTGGTGGTAGGGAGGGTAGCAGGGTACTGGTGGTGGTGGTGGTGGTGGTAGGGAGGGTAGCAGGGTACTGGTGGTGGTGGTGGTGGTGGTAGGGTGACTAGCAGGGTAGTAGTGGTGGTGGTAGGGAAGGTAGCAGGACACTGGTGGTGGTGGTAGGGAAGATAACAGGGTACTGGTGATGGTAGGGAGGCTGGCAGAGTGGTGGTGGTGGTAGGGAGGGTGGCAGGGTACTGGTGGTGGTGGTAGGGACGGTGGCAGAATGGTGGTGGTGGTAGGGAGGGTAGCAGGGTACTGGTGGTGGTGGTGGTGGTGGTGGTAGGGTGACTAGCAGGGTAGTAGTGGTGGTGGTAGGGTGACTAGCAGGGTAGTAGTGGTGGTGGTAGGGAAGGTAGCAGGACACTGGTGGTGGTGGTAGGGAAGATAACAGGGTACTGGTGATGGTAGGGAGGCTGGCAGAGTGGTGGTGGTGGTAGGGAGGGTGGCAGAGTGGTGGTGGTGGTGGTAGGGAGGGTGGCAGAATGGTGGTGGTGGTGGTAGGGAGGGTAGCAGGGTACTAGTGGTGGTGGTAGGGAAGATAGCAGGGTACTGGTGGTGGTGGTAGGGAAGATAGCAGGGTACTGGTGGTAGTGAGGGTAGCAAGATACTGGTGGTGGTGGTGGTAGGGTGAGTAGCAGGGTACTGATGGTGGTGGTGGTAGGGTGGTGGTAATAACGGTAGAAGGGTACTGGTGGTGGTGGTAGGATGGGCAGCAGGGTACTGGTGGTGGTACGGCAGATAGCAAGGTACTGGTGGTGGTGGTAGGGAGGGTGGCAGGGTGCTGGTAGTGGTGGTGATGGTAGGGAGGGTAGCAGGGTACTGGTGGTGGTGGTAGGATGGGTAGCAGGGTACTGGTGGTGTTAGGGCAGATAGCAAGGTACTGGTGATGATAGTAGGGTGGGTAGCATGGTAGTGGTGGTGAGGGTAGGAAAGTACTGGTGGTGGTTGTAGAGAAGGTACCAGGGTAATGGTGGTTATGGTAGGAAGGGTAGCAGGGTATTGGTGGTGGTGGTTGGGAAGGTAGCAGGGTACTGGTGGTGGTGGTAATGAGAGTAACAGGGTATTGGTGGTGGTGATAGGGTGGGTATCAAGGTACTGGTGGTGGTGGTAGGGAGGTTGGCAGGGTACTGGTGGTTGTGGTAGGGTGGGTAGCATCGTAGTGGTCGTGCTGGTGGTAGGGTGGTTTGCAGGATACTGGTTGTGGTGGTAGAGAGGGTAGCAGGGTACTGGTGGTGGTGGTGGTAGGGAGAGTAGCAGGGTACTGGTGGTGGTGGTGAAGGGTGGGTAGCAGGGTACTGGTGGTGGTGGTGGTAGGGTGGGTAGCAGGGTACTGGTGATGGGAGTAGGGTGGGTAGCAAGGTACTGGTGGTGATGGTGTTAGGGTTGGTGGCAGGGTACTGGTGGCGATGGTGTTAGGGTGGGTGGCAGGGTACTGGTGGTGGTAGGGTGGGTAGCAGGATACTGGTGGTAAGGTGAATAGTAGAGTGGTCGTGGTGGTAGGGAGGGTAGCAGGGTACTAGTGGTGGTGGTAGGGAGGGTAGCAGGGTACTGGTGGTGATGGTAGGGAGATTAGCAGGGTACTAATGGTGGTAGCAGAGAGGGTAGCAGGATACTGGTGGTAAGGTGAATAGTAGGGTGATGGTGGTAGTAGGGAGGGTAGCAGGGTACTGGTGGTGGTGGTGTTGGGGAAAGTAGCAGGGTATTGGTGGTAGTGAGGGTAGCAGAATACTGGTGGTGGTGGTGGTGGTAGGGTGAGTAGCAAGGTAGTGGTGGTGGTGGTGGTAGGGTGAGTAGCAGGGTACTGGTGATGGTGGTAGGGAAGGTAGCAGGATACTGGTGGTGGTGGTGGTAGGGAGGGTGGTAGGGTGGTGGTGGTGGTGGTAGGGAGGGTAGCAGGGTACTGCTGGTGGTGGTAGGGAGGGTAGCAAAGTACTGGTGGTGGTGGTAGGGAAGATAGCACGGTACTGGTGGTAGTGAGGGTAGCAGGATACTGGTGGTGGTGGTTGTAGGGTGAGTAGCAGGGTAGTGGTGGTGGTGGTAGGGTGAGTAGCAGGGTACTGGTGGTGGTGGTAGGGAAGGTAGCAGGGTACTGGTAGAGGTGGTGGGGAAGGTAACAGGGTACTGGTGGTGATGGTAGGGAGGCTGGCAGAGTGGTGGTGGTGGTAGGGAGGGTAGCAGGGTACTGATGGTGGTGGTAGAG
>NC_137046.1:7849485-7886985 GCF_032717465.1 Coenobita brevimanus
GAATCAGCATATTCACAAACAGCACATTGATATATAATGGCATACTATTATTTTTTGGCAGTTTCCTGAGATATTTCAGTATTGGTTTCCAGATTTTACTGCAATGTTCAGCACACCAGTCATATACAAGAGTAACCCAACTGAGCAGCACTATGAAACAGCGACAGTTGAATTTCAGATTTTCACGATGTAACTGAAGTTTTTAAGCGTTTCACGCTGAAACCATTGAATAGTCACTTTAACAAAATTTCTAAATAATCTAGCCATTGCATGATATGGCTAGTTACACACTAGGGCTATAAAAATATATGAATTCAAGACACATTGTTTTCTGGTTCTGATGGGCAACTGATTCATGGTGCAGAGGACCGCAGTTTCTCGCAATGGAGAAATGACCCGCGACCACCATGAAAGAATTGTTAAAGTACTCGTGGGATGAGAAGCGCTATGGAAATCTACGGTGTATATACTGTATACTATGTGCTGTTGACTCATCCGTGAGGATACGCCAACACATTCATGAGTGTCTACATGCCCTAACTTTGCCACATCTTGTTTATTTGTAGCTACAACTACAGTATATGCAATAGTAACTTAGCCTTCAAATTACTATGACATGCGACCACAGATTACGTCGCTGCGTCCCGATTATGACTGCGTTACACATTTCGGATCACAGTTAGCCTAGAGGAGTAACGAGAATCCATTTATATAAGAGCAATATGTCACTACCGCAAGCGAGAACGAGAGTTAACAACTGATCTGAAAAGCTAGATACCATTAATATAGCTTAGTATGGGAGCAGAGTACTTTTGGAACCAACCATCTACACCCGAAGAAGTGAAACGCAGATAGGAGCCGTCTACGTGAGAGACAAGAGGGTAATATGGTGCTAATATGACTGGTGTAAGGAAAGGACGTTTGTCTCATTCCTCTCTGTCTCCCTTCTTTCTCTTTCAGTTTTTTTTCTCTTCACTACATTCCATCCCTTCCACCATATTCACTATCTCACTCCTACTATTTTTCCCTCACCACATATATACCTGGCACTCGTATTCTTTTTGTTATCCCCACCCCAGACCCATACCATCATCGCTATGTTTCTAAAGTACCCATTATCTTGTTTTTGCCTCTCAAGTTCGTAAAACTCACTGAAAAGCCGGGATATAATACTTTCCAAAAACGGATCTTATCATGAATGAAGGATATCGATAGCTGCCTTAAACGCTGACCTAATGAAACCCTCACTTGGGCTAGTAGTGGCGAGTCTGTCTTCTTGGAGCTTCTGCCCTTTGGCGTGACGGATATCTTTTGGGGCCAGACAGAGTATTGAGGAAGATGTATGTAAAAGGGAGATGTGTGATTAGGGAGGGAGGAATGTTGATGCAAATGAGGAGGAACGCATAGGAAAGTAACTGAAATATTGGATGGAGAAAAAGAACCTGAAAGGAATAAGGAAAGATATGAAAATGACATGACATTAAAAAGGAAAAGAAAAGGACGTGCACGAGGGAAGAAAAAATTAAAAGAAGTGGAAGAGCCAAAGAAGCAGTAAGAGGAACTTGTAGCCTGGCAGGGAGAGACCTTATCTCAAGATGGGTGATTTGCTTGAAGTAATGTAAATGACTTATTTTGGTTTACAGTAAATACAGTTACTAGGTGATTTCTAGGAATCGTATATATGTATGTGGAATTTGTGTCCATTACCGACACACACACACACACACACACACACACTTAAGACCTCCACCTGACTTGGCGTTTTTTTTTTTTTTTTTACCAAACGTGTCGCATTTCCTGCCACATAATATTCACGAACTGGCGGATAGGCTATGCTGTAAACATTTACCAAATTCAGTACAACTAGCAACAACCATTCGGCTGTCGTTACCACTACTACTACTACTGCTGCTGCTGCTACTGATACTATTACTACTACTCCTACCATTACTGCTGCTGCTACTGCTACTGTTACTACTGCTTACAAGGAGTAGGCGAGGTGGAGCGGAAGGATTGGAGTTGGGATGGAGTGAGCGGCCGGGGTGGGGTTGGGTGGGCGATCAGAGGGGTGGGGTGGGGGCTGGTTGGGCAGGGTGAGAAAAGCTGGTTGGCTGGTGGGTGGGTGGAAAGGCGGGGTGAATGAAGTGGGGGAGGGCGCGTTGCGGGCTTGTGGGGTGGGCTTGGTGGATGAGTGGAGGAATGGGGTGGGTCTGGGTGGTAGGTGGGTAAATGGGTGGGCGGTGTGGGCAGGAGGGTAAGCAGGGGTGAGGTGGGTGTGCGGCAGGGCAGGGGTGGGGTTGTGGGTGGGTGAGAGGATGGGGTGAAGCGGGAGAATAGAGTTGGGTGGGGATGGATAGGTGGGGGAGTGGACAGGATGGGTAGGGGGGCGGGCGGCAAGGGAGGGTTGGATGAGTGAACAGGATGGGCAGGTGAGTGGACTGGGTGGGTGGTTGGGTGGACGGGGTGGGAGGAGTGGGTGGGTGGACTGGGTGGGTGGGTGGGCTTTGTAAGCTTTGTGCGTGGTTGGGTTGGTGGTCGGGTTGGTTTGGTGGACTTTGTGGGAGGGTGGGTGAGTGGTTAAGTAGATGAGTGGGTGGGTGGGTAAGCAGATGAGTGGGTGGGCTCTGTGGGTGGGTGAGTGGATGTGTGGCTTACTGAAAGACTGAAGGCACGATTAGATTAGGGGAGGGTTGGTTATGTGTGTGGGTGGATGGGGCTAAGCATGTCCACTAGAGGGAACAGGTCCATGGTGTATTTTTAACAGGTCTGAGTTGCCCGGGGTCCATGTGGGATTAAAGGTTCTTGGAGAAACAAATACGTTGAGGAAACTGGTCCAAGTAGAAAAATAGGTCCAAGTAGCTTCACAACAGGTCCAATGATGATACGAGGTTCCTAGGTGAAAGCATGGCCATGTACTTCACAGGGAAGATTATGTCTAGGGGGAAAATAGGTCCATGGAGGGAAAACAGGTCTATGGAGATGAAATAGGTCCAAGGAGGAAAAATAAATCCATGGGAAAAATTGGCCCATGGGGGAAAATAGGTCCATAGGTTGAAAATAGGGCCATGTGATGTAGGTTCATGGCAAAACAGCATCATCGAAGAAACTGGGTCCAGGGGGAAGCATACAGGGGGTCCATAAGGGGAAAACTGAGGGAAAATGGAATTTACAGAGAGAAAATGGAGCCAGTGGAAACAGGTCCATGGGGAAGAAGAGTACGTGGGAGAGAGATCCCTAGACGGACTTATGAGCTGAAAAAAAAAAAATATAATAAAAAAAATAGTAATAATAATCAGCCTAAAACCCGACCCTACCTGCACACCATGTCTGCTGACTTATTAAGGCTATACATTAATTTATTTCCAATTTCCCCCTGCTCGCTAACATTGTCCCATCCACCAGTATAGTACTAACCTGCACAACTTCAGCCTGCCAACACCATCACTGGTTTCGTTTCATAAAGCGTCAAATCAACATAAAGCCGAGTACAGATCACTCACTTATTATCCTTTTAACTTTTCACCTTCACACTTGGTTACAATTTCCACGTCAAAAGTTTCACTGGTGGTTCGTTTATACACTATCGTGAGCATCGGATCACCTCAAAGCAGCTCAGTTCACCAAACAGTGGCACAGAGGAAAACCACGAGCCCACGAGCCAACAGGAGCGCATAACTGACGATGATGTGTGGGACAGTGGGAGGTGCGCTGGGAGTTGTCGGCGCCTAAGCGGGATACACAATCACATTTTTAACAACAATATCAAAAGGACTTGAAACACCAGTTACTAACTTCCAATAACCGTAAAACTAAACATACTCCCTATTACTTATGCCTAATTAGATATAAGTATAGCAAAAATGGTGCAACACACAAATTTACTACTGCGATATTTCGAGGAACGGTTGGCAAGTTTGATCTAAGAGCCCCGACACTGGCCACCAAATGCAAGGTACTGTTTTTATTTTCTGATGTACAGTATGTCATCCAGCAATCATTATTAGGCACACTTCAAGGACAAATGGTCATGGAACGTAGCCGACATGTGATTATTGCGTCATGCCGATTACGTACGTTAAGAAAAATATCTGTTGGAATGAGAAAAGGCAACATCCACTGTTCGTCTGCTACCGTAGTCAGTCTTTTAAAAAAGGAGAAATTTAATATACAACACTTTAAAGGGATACAATAGTGCATTCCAAAACATTCCTGTTTATTTATGTTAAGCTACAAGTCTTTCCATCTCATGAAGCATCAAATCTATTTTCAGATTCATTTAGTTACCAAGAATATATTGTGAACATGAAATAAGTCCGAAGAATGATATAAACAAATATACTAAGCTACTGTATTTAAATATTACCCACAGTATTTGCTTTCCTTCTAATAATGATCCATTTTTCCTTTCTGCTGCTTCTCTTCTCGTACATATTACACATCCGATACTTGAACAAACCCCTCGTCTTCCTCCACCTCTCCTCTCCACTCAAGCACATACCTTTCGTCTCTCTACACTCGCTCCTCTTACCTATCGATTATATACTGCCCAATTACGACCCGATTAAATGGATATTTTCTTGCTTGTTGGTGGGTTAGGTCAATCTCTCTCTAGAACATACCTTTAATATGTAAACTGAATATAGCCAGTTTAACCACTGACAAATGTAAAAGCTTGTTTCCCTGTGATCTCTCTCTCTCTCTCTCTCTCTCTCTCTCTCTCTCTCTCTCTCTCTCTCATTTATTCAAGTGCATTTCCACAAAATACATTATAACTTCAGGTATGTGAGCAATGAAACGAACGCAGCCAATATTACCAGTACATACCCTGCAGCATTCTTCATTTCCTACTTCATGTACACAACTACGGTCATACTTGCCGACTGAACCGTCCCCGCAACACATAAGATTCTGCCACGTGAGTTTCTAGTGGGGTGTTATACTGTATATTGGCCACCCTGTATTGAGGGACACATGGCAGCACTACACCCCTGTGCATAACTTGGCACTCCAGAGAATGCCTCTACCCCTCAGGCGTTTGTGAGGCACCTGAATAACATCCTTCGGCGATCGCAGATAAATAATAGATAAAATAAAATGATAACAAATAAAACCAACCAAGTCGAACTAATGGAGTTAATGTAGTGTATCTAGCTCAGTCACTACAAGGGCTCTCCGAACCTGAATATAATCGTGTGACACCAACAAAAATAAAATAAAATTAGTGCGGGAAAACGCGGCAGATGCTGACAAATATCGTATAAATAGAAGCACACATCAACACAAGGGTGGAAATTTCGGCCTTATCCTGTGGCCCTGACCTTTGAGTGATTGTTCTCAAAACTGATTTGTCATCCTTCCACCAACTTAGGTGAAAATCGGATGAAAACTAATTTGACCTTCCCATGTGACTTTGACTTTTGACATACTGTTCTTAAATGCATTCGATCCTGCTACCAAGCTCCGTTTAAATCTATGTGTATCTATTGTAGACGCCGTAATCGCCGTAAGGGGTATTACAAACAAATCACCTCCATGTCGCCGTCCCCTGCCATTTCACAGCCCTGTTCCCAGCCCACACCCCCAGCTCTCGTATACCTCTCCCGTTCCATCCCTCCATCTCGTCCGTCCACAGTAAATTGGAGAGAAAATATTTAATCGCATCAAAATTATTCAGGTTTATCCTCGTCGTGAGTCGTGACGTTAACTATAGTAGTCCAGTCATAATACAGTCTGACCTTAAGAATCCATCGACCACAAGTACGTATATAAAGCCTAACTGCTTTTATGTGGCCCTCCGACAGGAACATGCACCGTGTTGGGGGCGAGAAAGCTCTCCAATATCGTGGACAACCCCGCCTCACCAGGGTCAGACCAGGATCCTTCCCCATGGCGAGCTGCAAGGAAATATAAAGGAGCTTGGTTCCCAAGTGGGCGCTGCATCTGCTTCGCGTCACTCCAGAGTGCACAGTCCCATTACTTTTGGGCTCCTTGTCAGCGCCACAGTTTGTAACTAGTAACTTTCATCTGTTTAAAAGCCTATTAAATGGAATATGATCATGGGAAACCTATTGGGAAAAGAAATATGCTGATGTGTAGGAAATAATAAGCATAAATCCAAGATGGCTACGACAGTGCTTACCTGGAGTTTGCTTTTACTCTATAGGTGTGATAATAACACCTTAACATGTAAATTTCTTTTCTTCCCCCCGTTTATAAAATTAAAATGAAACTCTGTCTCCTCCGTGTAATTCTTCTTACATGGCAGGCGCCTGGTGGCAAAGTGGCAGCATACTAGGTCCAGTGACTCCCGGGTTTTATGCACAATTATGCACAATGTGGAAAACCATACAAAAACAATCGAATCCAACAAACACGTTATCAAAGATTTTTCTCCTGTCATTCTAAGCTTCCCTCCACCTCCTCAATCTTCCCTCCTCTATCCTTCTCCTCCCCCACCCCTCCCTTACCATGTTCGTGCCCCGTCCATCCTGCTCCTAGTTGTTCCTACTCCCCCTTCCCCTCCCTCCTCCGCCACACACCTGAGCCACAAGTTAAGGGTGATGGAGGGTGGGTGTTAAAGAGACCAGTAATTGGTGGTGTGTTGTTCTTGGTACACACACACACACACACACACACACACACACACACACACACACACACACACACACACACACACACCTGGAGAGCCTACAAGTTACGGGTGATGGGCGTTGGGAACGTAGCTGATGTTGCATGTTCCTCCTGACCACAGTAAAGTTCGGAGTGGGAGGTGGGAGGAGGCGCTGACTAAAAATGCACAACGACATCACTATTTATCACTCTCCATATCTTTCTTCTTCCGCTAGCATGCAGTTAAACATCAGATTTTCTATCCATATGACATAACACATTGACTTTATCAGAGTACACGACACACTCACATACAACAGGGGGAAACTTGTATATGAGTTTACTTTGAACAGGGATAGTCAGACCTGTGTGATAATATTTTCTAGTCAGCTGTTGTTCATCAGCAGCCAAAAGGATGGTGATGGCTCAACGAAATCACAAATTCTGGTAAGGATTTTGAACATCCATTGATGAGAACTATATTCCACAAAATCCGTGGAATAATGTTAAGAAAAATTCTTTGTATCTATGAGAAAAAGTCGAATTCTCCTAATTATCTTATTTTGGCTAAGGCGCATCAATAATTTTTCTCCGGCTGAAGGATAGTTATATCTTTCACGGGGTTAATCGTCACCTTACTTGTTCACTCTGAGCTTCCATTTCTGTCGTCGCCAAACTTCACGGCAGATCTTGAAGTATGTTGGGTGAAACTACCTGGCTTTTCTGGCATTACATGCATCAGCTCCACTCCGCCTGCTCCGTGACTTGCTGTTTTTACTGGTGACACTACTGGTGACACTGCACTCTATGGCGGCGGTGAGGGTAAAGGTGTCATACCCGGCCAACCTAACCAACGTCACTCCCACCAGCAGGTCAGCAGAGGTCACGACAGGACACTTATCAAGTCACTACCTTTCTCCCTCACCTCTTGACCAGACATGTTTATGGTCACGTTCTGAGGGTGGACTCAAAGTTGATTATTCCCCCCCAAAGACACACACCCACAACCCGTCTCCACGAAAACTTTCTTAATAACATAACGAAGAAAATAAGTATTCAGGATTTTTTCTTTTTAAGAATCCGGAAGGTACAACAACAATAATTTGGATCTGTATATACATTACTGTACGTAACACACCGTACCGTACATCTCATGATTTTTTTCTTTTTCCTAACAAAAATTAATGTCAAAGAGGTGGCATATTACACTATAAGTAACTCAACTACTGACAACTTGAAAGACCATTATCATGTACTCCGTATTTTACAGCCTGACCAATTATATAATAATTAACCTTAGTGTAGGGTATAATTACCAACGACACGCAATACAGTGCCATTTTAGCACTATCAAACTGAATCATACTCGTATAATCATTCGTTTCGGCATATAACTGAAAAACAACATTAAAAAGTAAGAAAACAGCACTCTTATGTCCCATTTTAGGGGATGTTTCCAGAGATCATTCTAAGTCAGAAATGTTCTGTTCTACGAATATATATATATATATATATATATATATATATATATATATATATATATATATATATATATATATCGAACTCACAACGGTTGTGGAGTAAAGGTGTATTGAAATAGGATTGCGTGGCAACGGTACAAAATGTCATTTTCCATCCCATGTTGCCAACCTCTATACTTCACTTAATTTTTACCAAGAATAATTTAAACAATAATAAGCAAGCACTGTCCAACCAAAAACTACAGCGATGAGGAGTAAAGTGCTTAGCAATGCGGAGTGGACGCTGGAATTTTTTCCCATTAATAATGGATTTAAATTAAAGTGCGCTCTTCACAAGCGATACCAATCTAACGCATGTTCGTAGAACATCAACAGAATATCATGGATTGGCCTCAGGAATCACCTGAAGTTAGTAACGTAAAGTCGTGAAACACTCTGTATATATATTTATGATCAGCTTAGTTCTCTTAAATATATTTATTTGAACAAATAACAGTCTCACAGGCAATTTATAAAATTACTAGTATATTATCTTCACTAGGGTAGCTGGATGAACATTTATTTTGCCCAGATAACAGTGAGTGAAAACATCATTTATGTACCCAGCCCAGTGACGTGACCAATATATAATAATTACTGTTAGATAGAAGAGGAATGCTGTTACAGTCAGCTAAACTGGTCAGCACAAGTGAAGAATGCAGTCAAGCAAATCACGACTCACAATTAGGTCATGCATCAACATACACCTCGGGCGAGAATCGTCGAAGATACAGGACTTGGCTGAAGGCAAGACGTTCAGTCAGCACCAAAAGTCCTGTCGCCACTCCCGTTTCTTTTTCCATGCTATATGAAAATTAGTGTGGTGAATCCGCTGCAGTCGACATTAATGACTTCATTTGGTTTCACATCAATGTAATCAGTGTCGTCTGCTGCCAGAGGCACCACCACTTATTTACTAAAGTCGATGAAGAGAGAGGTAGGAGAGGCGATTCGAACTTTTTGATGCCGACTGTACCCCTTCTCTTGTTATGCAGCTCCCCCTCAACGAACCCCCAACACAACGTTTGACCTCTATTATTCATTACTGAAGTACAGAAGGGAGGAGTAAAAAAAAAAAAAAAAAAAAAAAAAAAAAAAAAAAAAAAAAAAAAAAGCACCCTAATAACAGACACAGAGTGCGAGAGACACTGTAAAAAGAGAGGCGCGTCGATGAAAGGAGGGAGACAAAAACATTGTTATATTACAACCAACGTCTATAACGAATGAGAGCATACGACTACAGGAGATGTAACTACCCCTTCTTGCTACCAAACCTTAGTATAAGCATTGACTCTCTTCTCTAAAGCATATATTTATAAGCCATCCCTGATATCATTTATATCACTACCTTGAAGCGGCGGCGATGGCGGTGGTGATGTTTCAGTACCCTCAGTTGGAGCGGGGAGGGACTAGGGATAGGTGAGGCCGGACCACGTAGGACAGGGGACAAAGTGAAGGCAGATGGAGTCGGGCGGAGTGGAGTGGGGTGAGGTGGAATGGAGGACAGCGATGGGTGGGTAGGCGAATAAGGGGTGTAGGGGAGACAGGAGTAGTGTGTAGACATATGTGGACAAATTAATGGAGGAAGGGAAAAGTGAGGCTTGGACAGAAAGGACAAAAAATGAAGAAAAAACATATGCAGCAGGGGAGAGACGGATTGAGAGAAGTAAAATACTGGGTACGATAAGTGGAGAGCATCGGCACCAGAGCTCGCTTACAGTCTAGATTTATTATGGCGTAAATGGCCTGGTATTTAGAAGGCAGTTAACCCCCTATCAGATACTCCTACATCAACTTGCGTCGCTGTAGATTCTCTCTCTCTCTCTCTCTCTCTCTCTCTCTGAGTAATCACTGGCTGTTTCACCTGTCCGTTCTCTTGAAGTCAGTTTGAGTCTAGTCTAGCACCACTCTTAATTACTAAGGATTTTTTTATATGAAACACTGCAAGCAGTAACGGCAACATCGAAGGACAAAAAAAATAACAGCAGCAAATAAAACATCGACAGGACTCCACCAGAATACGTGCAGATCCTTCCTTATCAGAATAAAATCGTGTGGAGATAGTATTGAATAAACTAAAAAGGAAAAAGTTAGTGTCTTATTGCAAAGGTTAATGGAAATTCTGCTCCTATTTCATACTAAAGTCCTTCCCTTACCTACAGAAAATCACGCATGTCAGGGGAAGAAAATGACAAGGAGCGACAGATCGAAGGAATAGAGTTAGGAATGTGGATGGGGAAAAGAAAGAAGATGGGAAGATGGAAGAGACTGAACAAGGCACTCGGACCAATCGAAGGGTGGTGGGACAAAATTATAGAAGAATCGCGATGGAGAGAGACAGGCCGGGAATGATGTCTGAACGGACGGTGAAGGAAGGTAATGGTATGGAGGATGAACAGGTGGCAAAGGATGAGAGATGAGAATGGGAGAGAGTACAGTGGAGGAGAAAAGGGAAGAGAATTATTGGGCAGAGATAAAGCGAGAGTTGAAACATCAAGTGGGCGATCAGGAGAACGTCATGGAATAAGATACGACGGGAAAAACGAAGAGAACAAAGGACAGTGGGAAGGATGATAATGTGAGTAAATGAAGAAGACGAAGAAAGAGGAAAACACTATTAAAACTGAAGGGACGAGGGAAAAAAAGTAAATATGGGGAATAACACAAGTTGATAGAGAAGATATTACACACCGCCAAAATTTCCAAGAGAATGAAGGATGGTTCCCACACAGTTACAGTACGTTCCTCCTCGCAGAAGGTAGTGAACTCTATGGATTTATGTTACCTCGTTTCATTAAAAATGTTTGCATTATTTTTATCTATGACCTACCAGGGGAAAACGAAAAAGTAAGAAAAAATAACTAGGGGATCCTTCGAGTGTTATTAGCCCAAGGAACAAAAGTGTACCAAGCTTTCTTCTGAAGAAAATTGGTGAGGAAAATGAAACTGGCAGCGAACTGAAAAAGTGTTTGGAAGAATAAAGAAAGAAGCAGAATGAAACTGAGCAAATACAGTGCAAAAATTCTGAGGGGAAAAGAGATGACAATAAGAAAGAAAATGAAAGTGAGGGGGAACAGTGGATAAACAGGAAAAAAAAACTGAGGAAAAAAGTGAGTATGTACTCAAGTGGGAGATGAAGAGAATATGAAAAAATGAAAATGGCAGTGAGCAAAATAAAACAGATGAAGAAGAGGCCATTATGCTTGGGAGGTGGAGATATTGGCAGGTTTCCCAGCATTTGTCACCTAACACGCGCACACACACACACACACACACACACACACACATATTATTACTACACATATTACACACACACACACACACACATGCAGCGTCCATCTTGGCTTTGTTACATGTATTTGGTTGACATTTTTTTGACCCAGAAGTGTCGTCGTCCTCACCAGAGCCAACAAGGTATGTTTATATTGGCGCTAAGGTGTTATGTATACAAACGTTATACTGAGTACGTGTAAATACTTGAACACGCTTGGTTGTGTGTGTGTGTGTGTGTGTGTGTGTGTGTGTGTGTGTGTGTGTGTGTGTGTGTGTGAAAACGAAAATATTCGACTGCCCGATGAAAACGGTCGAAATTATTCTACATATTATTTAGAAATTTCTTACGAACTATGCAGCTCTTTATATGGTTAATTCCTTATTCTAAGAGAAAGAATATATATAATTAATCAAGGTAAAAGGGAGAATATGACCACTGGGAATGAGTACTAAAAAAAGGGAAGGGGACAAGAGAGGCGTTGGTACCATACATGGCTGCCGTGTGATCCCTTAGTGTTTACAAGATACTTCAACACTGGTGCAGTACATAGTGGTTAGTAATTTGGCTTGCTTTCCCTTATAAGCACAGGGGCTTATGAAGTGCTGTAAGTACAGCTCACTGGGGAAAAAAACAGTGACAACTCTGGTGAAATTTTGCCATTAAAGGTGAAAAAGCAAATGGGAATTTAGCACGCGTTTTATGATGCAGCATTTGGAGAGAGAGAGAGAGAGAGAGAGAGAGAGAGAGAGAGAGAGAGAGAGAGAGAGAGAGAGGCCAATCTGGAGATATGAAGTATGAGAAAGAATATATATGACGGTGGTGTATTAATGAAAGGTGTCGTTAATGAGTAGGAACAGACATGCCTTAAGGTGATACAAAGTGCTACAGTGTGCTGAGTGAGTGAGAAAGTGAGTGAGTGTGTGCAGTGCAGTCGGGTGTGGTGTGGTGTGCAGGGTCAACAGTACCCTCTCTCCAGCCCACACCCCCATAAACACCTCGGCCTCGTATTCTCATGTCAGTTGAAGCTCCCAAACAACTCTGCTTTAGCGATTTATTTTAGTTTATTACACCTTACTGTCTATTCCGTGTTATATAAATCCCTTTCAAGCTTCACCATACTCTGCATAAATAACGTACCACCAATGAATATTAAACCACTTATATCCAAGAATAAATAAGCTATGGAAGAAGTCCTAGGGAGCTTCCTCAACAATACGAGTCCAGGGCTCTTGTCATCGTCCGTTGAGGTACTTCCTAACATCTCTGCCTTAGCGATTTGTTTTTTAATATGGATAGTTAATATCTTTTTGCACATTAATCATGTAAGAGTATAGCGATCTTGGAAAGATTTATGTAATGCAGAAGATAACAATAAGGTGTAATAAACAAAATAAATAAGCCTGAAAAAAGGTGTCAGGAAAAGCTCTCTCAACCGACGAGAATGGAAGTGTACCAGGGCCCGTATTCCTGTTCGGTTGAGGAAGCTCCCTAACATCTTTTGACAGATTCGACGTTGATAAATTCGGCGTTGACTGATTCGGTTAATAAATTCAAAGTTGATAGATTCGCGTCGACTGATTTGGCGTTGGGAAATTCAGCATTGACAGATTCGACATTGATGGGATTTGGCGCTGATAGATTTCGGCGTTGGCAGAGTTGGTATCGGAAGAATCAAATTATGAGGGAGATCCTACATATAGGACAGCGGGATTACCAGCTTCTCATCACTCCCTTCCCTTTTAGTCTACTCTTATGACATGCAGGTAATACCATCGTGGTAATGGGTTTCTCCTGTGCCCTGGGGACCCACCAACCACGGAGGGGAGGAAAAGTAGGAGGACAGAAAGAGAGAAAGAAAGCATGTAAAAAAAAAAAAAAAAAAAAAAGAAAAGGAGCCCAGAAAAACTGCTGAAATCCTTGCCATCAACCTTTTCGATAATAGTTCAAGGACAGAGACCCATGCCTGTATCTCCCTGAGTCCCTGTGCTGCAACTTACCATCTTAAATCCTGCGACAAATTTTACTGCTTTATTCTTATCTCCATATTACTTAGCTCAGCTCAGGAGGGACTGTTCAAGCTGGAAGGACAAATTATACCAAGTCATTAATATTTCTAATGCCAGGATACTTCTCCTGAAATAGTATCTTGTGGTTGTAGTGAAAAGAGAATCAAAACAAAAAAAAAAAAAAGACATCCAATGGCTTGGGCAAAGGGGTAAGCCTTCCGCCCGCCCCCTGACCCCGGGTTTCATAAAAGCACAAGAGGATGCTAATGGTGGGCGCTGGCGACCCCCAGCCCACCCCGTCCACACCTGGCATTGTCAGATGGTGATCCTTCTCTCTCTCTCTTTCTCTCTCTCTCTCTCTCTCTCTCTCTCTCTCTCTCATTGTAATCTTTCTGTGTTTGACATTTTTCCACTCACAGATCCACACATTATCAAATATTTCTATATTAATACATCCCTTATTTTTATATTAGTACAGTACATCCCTACCTACAACCTCCCCCCACCCCGCCTTCTCTCTCATCCTATTCCTTATCCACTGCAAATCATTTTTCTTCTGGTGCCGTATTTAAACAAACACAAAGAAAACAAACCACGATTTAATAAGAAAAAAAAATGCAGTCTCCTTCCTTTTACAGACGCAGAGACGAAAACTGTCCCTCTGTCAGAGTAATTGGTATGGTGCTTGTCTTCAAAATTCTAAAAGGTGACGTCTTTTCGTTGTATACTTTTTCTTTGCAGACATTTTTTTTTTTTTTCAGGCTGACTCTTTTTTAACTGGATGGGATAGACATAGCCTCCAAGAACCCCGTTACAACAAGATGTCTCCCCTAACTATAACTGAATCAGGTCGTTTAATAGTTACATAAATGATCGAAAAACATGTCTTTGCAATGAGGGAATTAAACTGCAGCGAGATAGAACAGCAGCCGATCTTTCTCAAACGCTTGTTGTCTAATCCCTAAGGTGCAACTGACTCTAGCAGTGTGATAAGGTAACATAATTAGAAGTAATGAGGCTGGCCAATCAGGTCGGGTGGTGAGTGGAACCTAAAAACTATTACGGGTTATTACAGGCCAGGCTAAGGGATGGGAAATATTTTGACTCTTAATACTACACTATTTTTACTCTAACGACCCAAAATTGCCATCGCCCCAGCTTCAATGCTTTGTTGTAGCAATAGATTAACACTAGAATTTCATTCTAGTCACGAAGAAGTGCTGTGAAAAGAATGTAAGACTGTAGCAATATCCTTTTCTATCACTGAGCTACGGGAAATAAGCTGCAAAATGGAGAAAATTTAGGTCAAGTTAATGTGAGAACTATGGCATTTCCTAACCTAACTTAACCCAACTTAACCTCCGCATATACATCTACTTCACTTCCTTCAGCTCTTCCATTTCCATTTTAACTCATTCATTTTAAAATCCTCCTACTTCGTTCATCATTCATCTGTATTTCCACACAGGCTCAACATGTACATACATACATCATTTTCGCATTGCTCATTGAAGAGTGCAACAATTTCACTGCTCCCTCGAAAGGACTTAGATAATACACCATATAGGAGCTACAGCTTCCAACAAGGAATCCATACTGAGCAATTACTACCCAGCCCTCCTCTCTATAGCCCTTTCAGTGCTTCGCCTCTCATCTCTCACTCGGTTAAACAAAACTCACTCACTACAATACTTAACCCTTTTTGAATTTCAACAAAATTATTCAGCGGGATATAAAGAAAGCTCTGTTGGTAAAAACACAAGGCAGTCAAGTGGCTAGAATACCATAGCATTGAATATACTGATCCAACATGAGGAGAAATAACTGAAGAAATATATTAACCAGACTGGGTGTATATAAGGTGACTGGACTGTGAGGATAACACAAATATTCATAACACAATAACGCCACAAGAGATCCGATGTAAATTACTTAATACGTTTCTCCTCAACCTCTCCCTTACTGTACACCGTGCACTGTATATGTGTTCCTAATCACATCCACATCTTTTTCTCTATAACTTCTTCTCTATAACTTCTCGCCTGCTTTTTCTTTCTTTTTTTTTTTCTGCATCTTTTCTCCTCCTCATCTTTCTCAATCTGCTGTAATTCTCCACAGTTTTTCCTTTCCCAATTATACTCCACACTCTCTTTTTCAACCTCGAGGTTCCTCCTGCTCGCATTTTCGCTCGTCGCTTCCTTCCTTACCACATTCTCTCCTCTTCCTCTTCCCTCTTACTTTCTCTCCCCTCTTCTTCGTTCCCACATCCTCTCTCTTCCACTTTTGTCCTTCAAGTCCCCATGCCTCTGTACTCAAGCCCTCTTAGCTAACGCTATCATGCCCCCCAGCCACCCACTCACCCACCCAATCACCCATCCACCCAGTCTTCTATCCCCCAACCACCCAAACCCCAGCAACCAATCCACACACCAATCTACCCAACCAGTCCTTCACACCCATTCCCCTGTCACCTTCACTCTCCACCCACACATTTACACCCTCACACAAACATTTTTTCACTCAATAATAATTGAAATCATCCATAACAAGCCTGAACTCACCTGCAGCCACTTAGGCTACACACCAAAACAACAATTTAAACTTCACCAAGACCATTCAAATTCCTAAGGTGCATCATAATGGCAACTTGTTCCAACCACAGACAACTACAACTTCACCAACATCCCACAACCATTCATCTCCATCCACTGCTTCAACAAACATACTCATCCAAAGCCCCAGTTTCACGTACAATCTCAAAACTGCATCCCACATCCATCCTAATATCATCTGCACTTAGGCTATCCACTTTCCAGGCTGCTCTTCCTCTCATTCCGTCAACCGCCCTATCCCACCCACATTCACTCGGCTCTTCCTCTCACTCAATCAACCGTCCACACCCGCCCACGCCACCCAGGATCTCCAAACCCCACCCCATCATCGTAAATATAAACCGTGAAGCCAATCTACGCGGTAACGAGCCAGAGAGAATGATATTAATGTGAGCCGAATATATGCGAATGTCAACTCCGTGCGGTAAGGTGCGGGAAGGGCCGTGGCCGCCAGCGAGCTAAGAGATGTGAACACCAGCACCTTATGAGACAAGTCGGCGTTTTGACCATACTTGCCCTGGGATGACCAGGGGTGCGGGTGGGTGGGGGAGGTAGGAATGAAGGATGTGGAAAGACTGGTTAAAGGAGGAAATGAAGGAAGGTTTGGAAAGAGGAGTGAAGAGAATGACTGACTGGGTGGGAGGAACGGGTTTGGTCTGAAAGAGGGGAAGGATAATTAAGAAAAATACAGGGGAGGCTTGAATGAGATAGGAGAGAGAAGAGGGGGAGGCTTGGCTGTACAAAGGAGCACAAAGGAAAGCAAATAACAACAGACCTAATCGTCTCATTGAGGTTGTTTGTTAAAGAGAAAACTATGGCGACATCAGATTCTATGAGCTGGAGACAAGGACAGCAAACCAAGAATGCTGCTCCACACCTACCAAACCTTCCAGCCGAAGCAAGCAGGAAATGGTGAGAAAGTCACCATCCATCACTTAAAAACTGCTGTAGAAATTTCGTGAAGACTGGGAAATGAAACTATGTTCTACAGAATCTTAATCTGGAAGTGAAAAGCAACAATATTTCGATAATGCGTTGTTGTTGTGTTCTCCATGGTCTGAAATGGTGGAAAGACAAGTAGACTGATTTTCATGTTATTCAGCTATGAACGTTTTTAGCTGGAAAGTCAAAGCTCAATCTTTAATGTTACCAGCTGTAGTGTTGCAATCTACTACGTTCCTATGCAAGTTGTTGGAACTGAAGGAGTAATTAAGTATGCAGATGGGGCTGAATTACTTGCTAATAGCAAATACGAACTCTGAAAACTGGTTCAGCTTTGTTGCCGCCTGTGAGCATCGTGACTTGAATGTATGTGTAGACAGAAGTAAAGTTATGTTAAGAGACGCAGTGAATTCCACTGTGATAGAGACTTGAAATGATGAGAATTTATGTGGCTATTGGCGGTGTTGTTGTTCCTTAACTTGGTATGCCTGACTCAGCAGACCCGTCGATGGCAGATAAGCAGTTGTCCCTACAGGGCTGGTCTATTGATTCCCTACACTGCTGATGCTGAGTTTAAGTACGTGGGTGCAGTAATAACAAACGGTGGTCCATAGTGTCCTCTACTATACCCTCCTTTTTAAAGTAGAATTGGTATCAGTGACTTATCCTACATCCCCGTAACAATCACAAAGTGTACTGTGTGACCTGTAGAGGAGAAGTATATGTGCAAAGAAAATGGAAAGTAAAGTGTCAAAGAGAAAGAAGGTGGCTGGTGCTATAAAGGCCTTGATACGAAACAGAAGCCTGAATGTGACAGCGGTCAGAGTACTGCATGAAAGAGTTTTAGTACCCACACTAAAATGTGGTTGTGTGACTGGTGTGGCACGAAAACGAAGAGTCAAGAGTAAGAGCTGTGGAGGTGGGTTTACACAGAAACGTGTGTGGAGTTTGGAGACGGGATAGAATAGGAAACAATGTGATTTCGTGGAAGATGTGGAGTAAGAAAGCCAGTGAACAACAGACCTGCAGAGAACATCCTTAGATGATATGGGCAGACGGAGAGAACGGGAGAGAAAGGGTATATATGAGTGAAAATGGACACGAAAGTGTGGTAGGCAAAGGAGAGGCTGGATAGATAATTTTAAATCAGTGCGTAAGAAATAGAGGAATGGAGGATGATAATGCTAAGGTACTGACAGCGGGTCTATCTGGCTGGATGTGTTCTGCAAAGAGGAATGCATGACAAGGGTTTAGCATCCCTTTTTAAATTTAACAGTCGTCATATTTATTCTGTTCGATGGGTGATAATTGAGCTACGAGTAGAGGATATGTTTATGAGACAGACACAGGATTTCGGGGGATTGACTGGTGCGTGAATGAGCGTGTGGCAGACTTCATTGGACATGCAGGTCATTGCTTCACGCGTTGCCTTCATTTTCTTTTCCTTGCTCTTTGAACCCTACCTCACGCCACCTGCGCGTGAAAAAAGAAAAAGAAAAAGAGGGGAGGATATGATGACAAAGGAGGAGTTACACAGGAAAGGATAATTGCAGTACGGTACGCGTGTTGATCCATACGATGCAGCTCCTGTCACTGTGAATAAAGGTGTGAATTTAGATACATTAATAAGAACAGCGCTGTATGAAAAGCAAATAATTTCCCCTTCCTTTTCCCCATGTGACACTCGAGCGGCCCATCCACCTGAAGCCAGCAGGAAAACGCAAGAGAGAATGACACACGGTAAAAAAAAAATTAAGTAACTCAATACGGCCTGTGTGTGTGTGTGTGTGTGTGTGTGTGTGTGTGTGTGTGTGTGTGTGTGTGTGTGTGTGTGAACATATTACTTAAACTGTGTATCCTCTTCTATACACTTTCATCATCCTCGTTCCCATCACCATCACAAGCCCCCATCTCACTTACAACCTTGCACCACCTGTGACTAACCTCCCCCCTTCCCTGTATATAATGATCAAAAAGGAAAACGAAAGGCCGGACCCCTCATGGCCAAACAAGTAATTAGTCACTGCCTTATCCGGGGCTCGCACACAGAGGCGGCTTTAATGCACACAGATATGATCGCCTTTTCGTGACGACCTTGAGCAAGTGTTTATTTGCTGTTTTTCGGTGATTGAGGAACAAGGAGTAGGAAGGGTAAGGAAAAGGAGAAGGAAGGATGAAGGGAGAGATGAAGGGAGGGAAAGAGAGAGAAGAGGAGGGGAAGGAAAAAGAAGGGGAGAGACGGAAATGAAGAGGGGTTGAGAGCGGGAACATGAGATTACGAAGCTGAAATGATGGATGGAAGGAAAAACAGGGAGGAAGAAAAAGGAGGGATGCGATACATGGATGGAGGAAAAACGATGCATCATTAGGATGACGTAGCGAGGCCATGAGGGAAATAACAGCAACGAGAAAAAAATGCAAGATCATTAATGAGTAGAAACACAGAAACGTAAAATAATAACAAACAATAGAACGATATACCTGTTATTTTTTCTGCGTTTTTTAACTGCATTACACACCTAAATTGCAGCACATGTGTAAGGACAGAAAAGAACAGCTAAAGAACTCTTCGCTCTCCCTCTCCCACTACTTCTTCCTGCATGTTAGTCGGCAGGAAAAAGGAAGAAAAATAGCAGGTGTGGTGGAAGAGACATAAGGAATTTCATATATACAGGAAGGAAGGAACAAATACGATTTCTTCTGTCTCAGTGTTGTAGGAATTTCATATATACAGGAAGGAAGGAACAAATACGATTTCTTCTGTCTCAGTGTTGTAGATTCAGTTATGCAACAGTAAATCTGATAGAGAATATTTAGAGGAGGTCAGATAGAAAGAAAAAAATACGAGAAAAAAAAAGAAGAAAATTTAGAATGAAATAAGATGAAAAAATGTGAAACGGAAGGAAGAGAAGAGTGAAATCTGTGAAGGTGTGGCGGCTTCTGCGGTGTGGATGATGGCAGGATTAGTGACAATTATGATGGTGATGGTGCTGGCAGCAGTATGTGAGTCCAGTGGTGTGGCAACGGTTGTGTCTGTGGTGGTGTCTGATCACGATGTTATAGTCGTGGTGGCAGTGGTAATTTAAGGGTCAGTGGAGGTTGCAGGCTACGATGCTGTGGCTGTGGTAGTAGCAGGTTACGGTGTTGAGGCAGTGCTGGTTGTGGCAGTGGTAAGTTATGTGGGCGAGGTGGTGGCAGGCGATGATCCTGTGGCTGTGGAGGCGAGATTCTAACAGTGTTATTGCGGTGAAGTTCAGGAGCGTCTGCGATAAGGAAATGGTGAATAAGTGTTTGATGTTTTGAGCGTGTTGGTATTGCAGATGAATCTTTAAGCGTATCCATTTCTTACTTCCATGCCAACCCTCTCTCAATCATATCTTATTTCATGCATTAATGCAGTCCTTTATTCCACCCTCATCCGTCTACTGGCATATACAAAGTAAGGCAAAAGTTAGGACATGCTTAAAGGGATCAGGACACAGTTACTGAGCATACTACTGTTGGCACACACCGCTTAATTATTATAATCTATCGTCATATTACTGATGTAGATTATTAACAGACTAGGACACATCAACCCTGTTTTTCCAACTGTAATTTAAATCTTCATAACAGATGTGATCCATGTCTCCTTTTCCTGCCGTCTCCTGTACTATACTCTCCTTGTTAAATTATAACTAGTGTCAAGGAGTTACAAAATAAAGGATAAATGCAGTAGGCCTACCGTATGCGTGTTGATCCGTACGAGGCAACTTCTGTCATTGTTAATACAAAAAACTGCATTTGCGTGACTTTGTATTTCTTCGTAACTTGCTTTACCTCTCGTTTAACCACTTACTTCATATCAAGCATCCATCCTACGGTCTAGCATATGCTACATTAGAAATACGTGTAGTCGTATTTCTTCTGATTAATTAAAGTACCAAAACAAAAGGAGCACCAAGATAAAAACATATATCGTGCTAATAGATATGGAATTCTATCTATCTATCTATCTATTGCCAGACGCCTCAATCCCGTTTGGGGTGGCCACAAACAAATCGCCTCCAAGTCCCCCTGTCCCCCGCCATTTCACTCCCCTGCTCCCAACTCACACCCCCCTCTCTCATATACCTCTCCACCCCATCTCTCCATCTCATCCTCGGCCTCCCCCTCCCTCTTTCCCCCTCCACCTCACTCACATACACTCTCTTCGTCAGTCTTTCACCCTCCATCCTCTCCACATGGCCAAACCACCTCAGTGCGTTCCTCATAACGCTTCCTACCACATCCACATCAACACCACAACGCTCCTTTATATCCTCATTCGTCAGCCTGTCTCTCCATGTGACTCCACAGACTCCTCTTAAATAACTCATTTCCACTGCTCTCACTCTTGACTTGTGTCCTTCCAACAACGTCCAAGCTTCACTTCCGTACGTTAGAGTTGGTATCACAATACTATCATGTAGTAACTTTTTCACTTCCATGCTCACTTCCCTGTTTCTTATCACTGCTTTCAAAGAACCAGCAACCTTTCTTCCCTGCTGTACCCTTTCAAGCACTTCACCCTCTAAACCTCCATCCTTACTCATCACACTACCCAAGTACTTAAACGTACTCACATTTTCCAATTCCTCACCATCCAACCTCGCTGTACATTCACTGACTTCACCTCTCTCAAAGACCATCACTTTACTCTTCCCTACATTCACCTTTAGATTCCGTTTCTTACACACTCTCTCAAACTCATCCACCAAGCCTTGCAGCTCCCCTTCGTCTTCACTCAACAACACAGTATCATCTGCAAACAACAGTACAGGGAGTTTCCAAACACTATCCTCTCTCACCAGGGCCACTCCAACATCCACTACCCTACCTTGTACCTCTTTTATTACCCCATCCATGTACAGATTGAACAACCATGGAGACATGACACATCCCTGTTTCAACCCAACTTTCAAAGAGAAAAATTCACTTAGTTCACCATCCACACGCACTGCAGCCTTCGCACCATCCTACATACTCTTCACAGCATTCAACAACTTCCCATCTACTCCATATATTCTTAACACTTTCCACAATCCCAGTCTATCCACCCTGTCATATGCTTTCTCCAAATCCATGAAAGCCGCATACAACTTCTTTCCCTTCTCTAGAAACTTTTCCACTAAAGATCTGAGAATGAATATCTGATCTACACAACCTCTTCCCTTCCTAAAGCCTCCCTGTTCTTCTCCAACTAATTTCTCTGTTCTTTCTCTAACTCTGTCAATAAGTATCCTACCATACACTTTTCCTATTATACTAAGAAGACAAATGCCCCTATGATTACCACACACTTCTTTTTCCCCTTTTCCTTTGTACAAGGGAATAATTATACCTGACTTCCAATCCTCCGGGACTCTACCTTCCTCCCAGGCCAATCTGCACATCTTCCACATCCATTCTACTACTATCTCTCCCCCATGCTATTAAATACAAAACCTTCAGTCAGGTAGTCGTGCACACTACCTCGCCCATCACACATAATAACTCATCATTATGAGTGGTAGTAAACTGTTTGTACAGTGCATGCCATCCCCAACCCCAAACCCACCCACGCCCGTCCAAAAGACACACACACACACACACACACACACACACACACACACACACACACACACACAAACACACACACACACAGTTCCTTCGAGGAACTCTCCTTCTCATACACTTTCATATGCTTCCTTTGGCCAAGATTATTTAGACGGATAAATTAATGCCACACAGTGAACCATGTCTCCTCAACATAATACAGGTTCCAAAATTTGCGTATACCTGCCTCCTTCATCCGTCTCCTCATTCACATCTCCTCTCATCAAATTATTCCTACTCCTGCCCTCCCTATATCTTTCCTACTCCCTTCACCCCCTCCACGCCCTCTGCTACCCCTCTCTCTCCCAGCCAGCAGGAGGGTGCCGGTAAAGCAGGGAGCCACGTTGAACCTGCTGGGACTGACACAAACTTGATGGGCAGCAAACAAACAGAACCCAGGCTGTCCCAACCAACTGCTGCCACTCTGTCATTACTTCCACACCTCATCTCTCTCTCACCACTCACCCTCACTGTCCTTCTCCTTTTCCTTATCCTTGTCACTACGAAAGGTGTGCATTTCAAGGTAGCAAGAATGAGATACAAGACTTTATCGCACTACAGGTGTTACGGAAGATAATTTCTAAACCTTTCTATATGGTAAGTCTGAACTAAAATTAACAGAATCATTTGGGGTACCATTAACAAACTAAAGATGTCATCGTAAAGAAGGGGTTAATTAGTATACCCACCACACCCGCCTACCAGCATCAAGATAATGGGTAAGGAAATAACACATCAACACTTGTAGAAAATAAATAAAGAACATCAGGAGCCAAAAACAGTAATATCTTCCTTCTGACCTTCCATAAATATACACTATGGTACATTAAAAAGGAGACTTGTGGAACTCACTGGAAAAGACGTGATCTCAGCCCTGAGCCAAAGCCAGTAAGGGTATGCAGAGGGGAGCAGGGCAGAATAGGGCGGTGAGTTCGAAACCCTCACGAGTGTTCTTTCATATTAATTCCTTGATCCCTCTAGACTGAATAAAATTTCAGGTCCGTCAGAAGAAAAAAAAAAAAAAAGAGAAATACCTGTAGTCCAATGGTATTCTTTCTAACCCATACAGGAACAGTGTCGACCTTTAGATTTTATTTTATTTTTATTTTTTTTTTTTTAACGTTAGACCATTATAGTCAGCTTAAAAATTACTCAGCTTCTCAAAACATTAGCAGTCAAACGAAGAACATCTTGTTCTATGCATGGGTAATTTACCAGTATCTGCAGTGTCTTAGCTTTTCTTCTGTCATCACTTTTATTCATTTTACAGACAATTGCAAATAAGACCCCAAATCACGAGATGGACATCAAGCTTACTTATCTAGGCATAAAGATCATGTTTTTCTTTTTTTCAGTTGATAGAGAGATCTTGGTTAGGTTCAATGCTTAAGGTTTCAGTGTTGTCCATCTGGGGTTCGTGTTAACATTGTCTCCCTCTCCCCCATTCCTCACTCCTCGTCTCTCTTCATGTATGCCAGGCCAATTACACGGTCCTAGCTGTCACCACCGCTTGTTGTGGGTTGTTGGTGTGGCTGAGGTAACGGCAAGGTGGTGTCAGGATAGTTCCCTCCCCCCCCAACACACACACACACACACACACACACACACACACACACTGACGCAACACAGATGACACTAAAATAAAATTAAGTGGTATGAGTGTATGTGTGTGTGTGTGTGTGTGTGTGTGTGTGTGTGTGTGTGTGTGTGTGTGTGTGTGTGTG
The DNA here is from genome assembly GCF_032717465.1 of Coenobita brevimanus. Classification (NCBI taxonomy): domain Eukaryota; kingdom Metazoa; phylum Arthropoda; class Malacostraca; order Decapoda; family Coenobitidae; genus Coenobita; species Coenobita brevimanus. The sequence continues at coordinate 7,873,789 of NC_137046.1, forward strand.
TGTGTAACAATAGCCTCACTAGACAGTCACAATGGTGGTGGCAATGATATTGTCATTATTGTAGTGATTGTAATAGATTGTGGTTTGTAAATCAGATCCTCGTTGTAGACTTGTAAGTGGCTGTGGCAATGAGGCGATAGTTGTATGTATAGTAGGGTAGCCTAGATAAAGTACTGAATTAGGCATCGGTCGCGGCGGTGATAATGACACTGCTGTGAGCCTGATGTGTATTGGCGATACTGGTGTAAGTAAGGAATTCTGAGCTACGATGGCGACAGTATCAGACCCAGAGGTGTCGCTGAGGTACTATAGCTCTTTCACCTTAACTTGGCCCAGAATTTCGTCCTTTTGTAGTTGTTCCAAACAGCACAATGATAGACAATAAACTGTTAAAGTTCTACATCTTTTTATGGCTACGGTACTTCTTGCGATTAACATCATATTCTATTATTAATTCCTTGTATCAACTCAGCGTTCACGTTGGAGAGATGGCAGAGTTAAAAACAGATCAAGTTAAAGTAAAAAGAGTATACAGGTAGTTTATAGTTCTGGACTGACCGTAAACCTGCCACGATACCATCACGAGGCGACCATCGCAAAATACACCACAATAACCTCCCCTTCCCATCCTTTGCGGAGATAATGTCAGGCTGTGACTTAAACATGCCGCAGCCACGCCACTCAAACTGTCATTTAATGTAGTATCAACAGGCCACCCCAGACTGGCACCCGGTGTGGCCAACAGCACATGACAAACAGGACTAACAGGCCACCTCAGACTGGCACCCGGTGTGGCCAACAGCACATGACAACAGGACTTACAGGCCACCTCAGACTGGCACCCGGTATGGCCAACAGCACATGACAAACAGGACTAACAGGCCACCTCAGACTGACACCCGGTGTGGCCAACAGCACAGGGCAACAGGACTAACAGGCCACCTCATACTGGCACCCGGTGTGGCCAACAGCACAGGACTACAGGACTAACAGGCCACCTCATACTGGCACCCAGTGTGGCCAACAGCACAGGACAACAGGACTAACAGGCCACCTCATACTGGCACCCGGTGTGGCCAACAGCACAGGACTACAGGACTAACAGGCCAACACAGACTGGCTACCCGGTGTGGCCAAAAACACATGATAACAGGACAAACAGGCCACCTTAGACTTTAAACTCTGAGTGCAATAGCGTGTCAGCATTGGCCAATTCGTAATATATCTTTCATTATCTGTCTCCCTCTACTTACCGATGCTTTCCTGTCTCGTTCTGTGTGTTTACCTCTGTGCCCTGGTTTTACTGTCTGTCTGCATATCTGTCTGCCTAGCTCTGTATATGATTAAATTCTAAATACAATATCTTTTTTACTTTGTCTTTCTGCCCGTCATCCCCGCCCCACTCTTCATCACGACATGCAACAGAAAACACATCTAATATACTACAGCACCAGCCGTGTGTGTGTGTGTGTGTGTGTGTGTGTGTGTGTGTGTGTGTGTGTGTGTGTGTGTGTGTGTGTGTTTTTTGGGCAGCCAAAACTACACATTCAAATCGCACCAAAATTGGCACAGAAATCGCAAAAAATTCGCTGATGTGAGAAAACTTGGTCCCATCACGATTGAAAAACTTTTACTATATTTAATGAGCGATCACATTTTAACCAAAAAACGCTGCTCCCGAAGTCCCGCATAGGATCTCCGTAGAATTTTTTGCCCAGAGGTAGAACGAAAATAAACTGTAGCAGTAGCCGTGTGTCTGTGTGTGTACTTTGGACTTGCGTTCGGACAACTTGGGTTCCATTCCCGAAGCTGCAAATAACACGATCAACTGATTAGCTGCAAAAAATCCAAGTGACAACGTTACACTAGAGCAGCACATAAACCGCAGGAGCAAGTGCGAGGGGCCCGAAGGGCCAACGAGCACTTGTAATAATTTAAAACGTGTGGCCTCGCCTACTAAAGCCTCATATCACAGCATTCTCTCTCTCTCTCTCTCTCTCTCTCTCTCTCTCTCTCTCTCTCTCTCAGGCAGTATGTAAGGTGGTTTACTCGTACATATCAGTATACTACACATCATTCAACTTACGAAGAATATGCTGTGCATTATTTGCTTTCCCTAAATTTCCATGACAAAAAGAATGAAAAGACCTTAAATGGAACAGTACTTATGTTTCATTGTACTCTGAGTACTTACTATGGCACCTTTCCATTCAGCCATATTTTATATATTGCCTCTGACCGAGAAATCTTTCTGGAAACGAACAGAGAAAAGCGTCTCAGGCACAATATTACCTGTGTCCCTTGCTCCAGTGTTTTTCGGCGTAGTGTATCAGCAACAGCCTCTGGCAGCAGTTATATTTCTGTTTGGCTTCACTGGACCGGGTGAAATTCTCTGGCGTTCGTTAGAAATCAGAACAAATTGGTGCACTGCAATAACAGCATCAAAAAAATGCCATTAAGACATTGTTATTCAGCTAATGATAAGAACACACTACGATAACCAATCTGAATTTTGAAGAACAAAGAAAATATTACTAGAACAAACACGGAAATATCTACGCAGTTACGCTCTGAAAAAATCAAGTGAAAATATAGAAACAACAATGAATAAAAGACAAATGCAAATTTTCATGTAAAGGCAAATGGATAATTAAAACAAACTAGAATTTGTCTGGACAATAAAACATTTTGCCCAGCGACCTGATGACAACTGGGACTAAGCGTTTAACTAAAGGGCGAGAGAACAGACAGCCAGGCAATCGGAGAAGAGGACAGACGACGCAAAGGGAATGATAAGAATGAAAATGAACTATTTAAGTGGCATCTGCATGAGAAAATATATGACAGACAGATAGATGAAATGTAGGTAAAATGACAGACCAAGACAGAAGCATAAACATTAAACAAGGGAAAAGTAATTTATATGACAATGGTTTAACCTTGCTGTGTTGGGTGAGTCACTGGTGGATGGGGGTGAGATGGGAGGGGATGGATGAGGGTTAGCGGTGAGGGGAAAGAAGATAAGAAGAGGGGAGAGGAGGTGGGAAGGTGGACGGGGAGGGGGTGGGAAAAAGTGGAGGTAGTAAACAGTGCCTGGTATGGATAGTGTAGACTGTGGAGGGAAGGGGTTGATGAAAGAAGACGAGAAAAGGAGCTTAAGAAAAAAAAAAAAAAGATTGAGAGGAGGAAAGGAATAGGTGGAGAGAGAGAGAGAGAGAGAGAGAGAGAGAGAGAGAGAGAGAGAGAGAATGTGCAACCATCATCTGCTGCTGATCTTCTCTCACCAATTAATTTAAGAACAAAGACAAAAGGAGCGACTGAGACCCTAAACATGAAGGCTTAACAAATATATTGGATGAATCCCTATTTTAGTCTCCAGATGTATATTTTATCACAATTAATTATTATCACATTACATTTACTATCAATGTGCGTCACAGGAACGGAAACACGATGCTACAGTCTCCCATGGCTTCTCCAACCGTTCAATCAGTCAGTAAACCAACCCAAGATTTGCGATCCCCTCCCATTCTTTACAAACCCAGGTTCTGAGGACCACAAACCAAACCACTTCACCAAGCTGCGATCTAATGCACCACTACGAAGAAAAAAAAAAAAAAAAAGCTGGAAGGAGAGGAGATCAAAGTAATAAACATGGAAGGTATTACCATTGCATTTCATCCCCAATTTTATGATCAATCAATTTTTAACCCTTTCAGTACAAGGGGTCTTTCTTAATTCCAATAAAATCTTCTGGAGGAAACAAGACTCTAACATAGAAAAAGACATCAGTGTCAGGCTAAGGTTCAAGTATACCGTTCTATCCCTCTTCATTATAACAGGTCTTCTCTACGCCGAAGAAAACTGTCTGGCTGTAACATGGTAACAATATATGAGGCGTCATCATAGTAAACGTATTTGGCACTGAGAATATTAGTATTGGTGATGGTCAGGGAGCGTCTGGATATCAATAACAAGGTCTGGCATGATCTCTTTTTCGCCCCGATTTACGGTTCCAGGAGTTCTGAAATATCTGAATGAAAACTGATGGACATACTGACGAAGCATACTTAATTTTTGCCTTACTTCTTCGGACATTCGTGTAAATATATGCATCTCTCCCATAAAATACTGATAGGCCTATAATAAAGAAAACAACAAAAAGAAAGAAAAAAGAAAAATTAGCAGAGGCGATGTGTTTTTTAATTCCCAATAATCTCTTTGCCCGTTAACCGTCAATAATCATGGATCTGCGAAAACAAAATGCTTATGGTAAATGCTTGAATACTGTCCTGCAACCACCACCAGCCTTTGCAACCATCCGCCCATCCATCAGTTAAGGGTTTAGAAAATACAGTGTTGGTGGTGTTGGCGTAAGCACCTGAGGACTATAAACGCTAGGTGATAACATTAATGACCGTGAAATCCATCTTGGTGCTGACAGGTTTAGCAGGAGGAGGCAGGTCTTAATGACGTACCTGACTACCTACCTCACTTGTCTGTCGATCAGTCTGTCCGTCTTGTAATACACGGATCATCTGGCGTCGGGGATGAAAAACAGAAAAAAAATAAGAAAAATGAGAATGAGAAATGACAAGGGGAAAATGAAAACAAAGTGAGAAGGAAGGATTACAGTGCAAGAGAAACGAAAGCCAAGTCAAAATTAATTCATCTACAGATGCCTGATAACACTATTTCAGGAGTGATGGAGTTCATGAGTAGCGAGAAATACAAACTGCGGAAGCAAGTTGCATTTCCACACCTGACAATTTCTTTACGTGAAAGACAGGAGAATATCGGTTTACATTTGCATCAGTGAGTTCAACAAACACGGGGTGGGGATGTGGCACTGGTCAAGTGATGCGTGCCTTTGTGTGGTATGGGAATGTGGTGCTGTGATATACGCATATACACATCATCATTACTCTATATTCCACTGTATGCTCATGAAACAGTATAAAATAGTTAAGAAAACATGTTTCAAACACGTGAGAAAGGGTAACACTCTTCAAACATGATACACTTCACAAGCATCGCTCTAGTACCTGCTTACTGGTGCACCTGAACTTCCAGATACTTGCAAAACAAAGAATGTATTAACAGTAAAAAAAAACACCGTACATTCAAACAAATACTTTATGAATATCAAACGCCTAAAATGAAAATACAAGAAGGAGCGCTCAGTGAGACACCGGAGCCCACCAACTTATCTAAGGGCCGAACAATTAACTTTACCTTGCGAATCAGATCTTCGGCCGATTGCTCTTAAAATTAAATACTTCATCCTTGTCTGAACCTTACCTCTTTCGTAAAGTTTGCGTCAAATAAGTTTAAAACTGAGTTGATCTGCCATGTAATCTTGTCCATTTGACCAACGACATTGACCAATTCATTGTTGCCACGATCGAATCCCTTTATCCTTGCCTTACCATGAAGCCTTCCACATCATTTAGTCTGAAAGGCATTAAAAACTGTTTTAAGTTGATCTTGGCATATGACCTTGACATTTGACAACAAATGGGCGAACCCTTGAATGACCTTAAACCCACCCAACAAGTCTGCTTCAAATCAGATAAAACTGTTTCAGTTATTTTGTTAACAAATACAGGGGTCTAGACTTGACCTTGCCTTGTGACCCTGACCTTTCACCAACTGTTCTTAAAATCAAATAATTTCATTCTTGCTGTACCCTTAAGGCCGCTTTCACACGAGGCCACCGGTGGCCGCCACCAGTGGCCACAATTAGTTGCCTCCCATAGTTTTCAATGGGGCATTTCATACGAGGCCACTGCGGTTGCCCGGCCGGCATCCAGCTCCCGGTGGTGGCTCGCTCGCGCAACTAGTGTCCGCCACTGGCGGTTGCTGCCACTCGCTGTAAAGCATTGTTTCAAATCGGAGCTTTCATACGGCGCCACCAGTTGCCGCCAGCAAGGCAAGGAGAAGGACCTCTTCCCGTGACGCCATTCTTTCAACTGAGAACCGTGCCAAGGAGTGACGTGAGTTCAGTGGAGGACACTAGTTGCCGGCCCCCTCACTCTGGGTCACCAGTGGCGGCCACCGGTGGAGGCCACCGGTGGCCTCGTGTGAAAGCGGCCTAACTCTGACCCAAAGCTTATGAAGAGTGGTCAAACTTGTTGATTTTGCCAGGTCAATTACCTGACCAAGACCTCTGATCACTTTTCCCATTATTTCCCTAGAAAATATGTCAACCCTTCAGCTGATCCTCAACCCTTCCATGAAGTTTAGTTAAAATCGGATAAAAACTTTATGATTTATGTTTTTCACACACACACACACACACACTGAGGAGACTTGTTGTGGTATCTGATTACTCCTGCTTTGTCTTATTACATCTCCGTTCGTGAAGCGAGAGAGGGTGCTATGATTGCCTGTCGTGTGTGTGTGTGTGTGTGTAAACATCAGCAGGAAGGATCACAGCCTGATATGAACTCTACCGTTGCTTCCAACATTCCACCTCATGACAATGATTCCCAGACTTTCGAATGTATAAGAAAAAAGTAGGATGACCATAAAAGCCGTTTCTCCGAAACCATGTGGGACAAATGTAACGATGTAACACGGCTGTTTCTGATGTGGGGATAACGCTTCGTCCGGTCTCGAGTCATTGGGTAAACATGACTAGGGGATTCAACTGCATACCATTAATGGCGCCACCTAGCATTAAGACTTAGTTGACCCCGGCGAGCCCCATTCTTACTACTTTAGGAAATGAAGGCTCATGTTTATGTGCTGGGGTGGTATGGGAGGGAGGGGGGATACGTCACTCCAGAGGCCAGTCCGATGAAGTAAGCGGAGGTAACGTAACATTGGAACGTAAAAAAATATGGTCGACTGAGATGGATGGAAGGACACGTTTCTTTATTGACAGTTTTAGTCGCAAAATCTTAAATGTTTTTCCCGCCAGACGACAACACAATAAAGGATCAAAACCTGCACGTAAGAAACCAAAACAAAAGAGAGCTACAGTAAAGGTTCCTTGACGATACTCGTTGTAAAATCACTTAAGCTGTTCCAAAAAATAAGCATGCTAGTTTATTTTGTGGTTTATGGTAGTCCTCGTCATTTTTCCTGCTTGCATTAGAGGTGAGAAATAATGGATGCAGAAGCGTGGTGAATGCTGCATCTGGCAATCGTTTCCCAATCCTCAGTGTCATTGCTAAATCATATCCAGAACAAGTTGGTAAGTATGCGAAAAACAAACAAACAAATCACATTGTGCACTGTTTTCCTATTAAGCTATTTTCTTGTGATAAGTACATAATGAGGGTATCGGAACAAAATTAAAAATGTGTAAGTCACATATTTGGTGAGAGTCTACTCATATGTGCGTCTCTGTGGCGTAGTTAATGAAAGCGCATAAGAACAAACGATGACAACAGCACGCAGAGAAAAAAATAATAATTATGAATATAGAGGAAGATAAAAGGCCGGCACAGAAGACAAGTTGTACATCCCGTCAAGCTGTGTGAAAGGATGTGGATCCCGGATGCACCACCAGGACTATTTAACCTGGCCTACAGCCACCCCGTGTCCAGCATGGCAAGCAGAGTGGGAGCTGCTTTCATGGTGGAAGGCGAGGCAATTCATTTGCCCGGCCATTAGGTGGCAGTTGTTGTTGCTGTGTATGTCAGCCAGGCACGGCCACGGAGGGGTTCCACATGGTTACTGACACAAGTGCACTGATATTTACAGCTCGAGGTTTAACACATGATCACAGCAGGGGATTGAATGCAGGTTATGAAATGTTTAAAAATACAAATAAATTTGTGTTTATGGCCTGGAATCTGGCTATACTTAACGCCGAAAATCTGCTGATGTTAGCGTCAAATAACTCAGGAACTTTTTGTTTACAAAGATAGGTTGTAAATCTGCCCACATATACAGTAAGCACGAGAAGTAGTTTTTTCTCGTAGCAGTCTTTTCCTTATATTGTGAGGTGTTGCCGTGAGTAGAGACACTGTGAAAATGGATTTGATGCGAGAATCAGGTGTACTGTATGTAGTGAGTGGTGTACAGGTCGGTATCACAGTGAGGGCAGAGTGGTGGTGTTTTTGAAGTGAATTTCCTTTTTCTTTTCTTTTCTTTGTGTGTGTGTGTGTGTGTGTGTGTGTGTGTGTGTGTGTGTGTGTGTGACTAATGTCTTATGATTATCTACACGTCTGGTGGTGTTGATGACTGTCCAATCCACCGTTGTTGGTGGCAGTGACTCCACAATCACTACCATTTTTTAAATTTCTGAATGCCATTGACTGAATACTTTGACTACAAGGTGCGGCTATGATGCGGTCGTCCTCACAATAATGCACAATCAACACAGGACAGAGACGCCACTTGGCTCTTGATGACAGGTTTGCACACACGAGTCGAGACTACATCATATTTGGTTGACTGTCTGCCTAGACCAACAACAAAAGCAGCATCAGCATAGGCCTTGTACATACTTGTTTTCATCCAGCAATGGGATGGCAAATAATGAGTTTTTTTACCCCACGGACGCTCCCTCTCACTCTCCCCTCCACATGTTCAGGGACACAACCTTACCAGCAAGCTGGTTGGAATATTAAGAAAAAAATAATAATAATAATACAGTCGCGTTCATAAGCAAGGATACAAGTACACGTGTGGTCGTGTTGTCTACTGTGGTGCTCACTGCTAATGTAATATGGAACTTTTACTGCCCGCTGAATTGAGGATAAGTGGACCAAGTAATAAATGAAATATTTCCAACCAGCAAAAGACACTATAGAAGACACCACGACAACATGTGTACCGGTATCCATACTTAGGAACACGATGCACAGTACAATGATCCAGCCGTTCACTAGGCATGTCCAACATAAAATGACGTTTATATGGTATTTTGATCGAGGGATCATATTCCATTATAGGATTGAGTCCATTTTTCGTATGTAAACCCTATGTGTTGAAAATTTCTGTTGTTTAGCTGATCGCCTTGCCAACTGGTGGTTATTTATTTATTTATTTTTTTCTAAGCGGGAATTCTTTGATCTTGAAAACAGAATCCACGCGCGGCGATTCCTGTTAGGCCTAATCTGGCGTACTCAATGCTTGTAAAGAAAACTCAGGGTCGATTATCCTTCACCTGAAGCGAAGGGATCGACAGAAGACTGACTGTGTGTGACGGGGTAAGAGGATGGAAGGATGCGTACAGCGAGGGATAGAGAAAGAATGAGGAGGAGTATAAGGCAGAGACAGGAGTGTGGACAATGTGAGCCAGACGGAGGAAGGAAACAAAAGTAAGAAGGTACACACACACAAATAACAATGAGAGCACTGAAAAGGCAACAGTGAAAGGGTAAGGTGAGGTTGGTATAGTGAATATGGTTGGGGTGAAATGGGTGACGGATGAGCTAGTGTACAGGTGGGGTTAGGGTAAGGAATATGTGTGGGGTGAGAGGGGCGTGGGTGGGGTTAATGCAGAGCATGTGGGTGGGTAGCAAGGGGTGAGAGATCGCTGAGGGTTGGTGTGGGGCTACGGTAGGGAATATGGGTGGGATAAGGGGTGAGGGAGGGACTTCGGTACGGAATATGGGTGGGGTATGAGGGGTGTGGGAGGGGTTGGGATTGGGGTTGCGTTAGGGTAGGGAATATGGGTGGGTGAGAAGGGTGACGGATTGGTAACAGTGAGGGTGGAATTAGGGCAGGGCATAAAAGTAAGGCGAGAGGGATGAGGGATGGTTATGAGTGAGGGTGGGATTAGGGCAGAGAATATAGGTAAGCTGAGAGGGATGAGGGATGGTTTAGGGTGAGGGAGAGGACAAGGGGCGTCACTGGCTGGAGATGCCTGGGTAGAGGGTGGAGTGGGCATAGTTGGGGTGACAGCAATCTAGCCAGCCTGGACAAGTGAGGAGAAACAGGTGAGGCCTGGCTGTCAATCGCATTTTCAGTCCCCTCATCAAAACCTCATTAGTCTGAGATTATCACTATCCTTATTATCACTCACTCACTCACTCACGCCGCTGCCGCCACCACCACCATCACTCACTCATTTTCGCGTCATTATACCTCGGTCATCATCATCATTATCAACATCATTATCATCACCTCTGATCCAAACGTCCTTTACTAACAGCCACAAACCCTTTATAAACAGCAACAGACCCTAACTAAACAGGTATATTCCCTTTAAATGTCGCCTAATATCCTTTACACAACTAAATGCCATCTATTAACAGCCATACACTATTTTTTGGCAGCCATTGTTGCTTTTTTTATAATATGGCTGCTCATTATCTAAGTGGTCTTAATAAAATATGGAGGAAGTACTAAAAGTAAAAGTGAAGAGAAATAATAATAATAATAAAAAATTTGAATGTATGTTTGATGAAACTGAAGAAGGAATAAGAAAGAGGTAGGTGAAATAATATAAGAAAATGACGCTTCACTGACATGAGATAAATGAATCAAGAAACCAGATCAGTGAAAGGGAAAAGAATAATTTAAAGCAAGAGAAACGGCCTCCAGACACCACCTCCAGAGAACAAGCCCAGTGGACAGTATCCCTATAATAATCTTTTGAAATGTTGCCCGGGTGGCCTTACATTTCAGTGAATAATCTCATACATCAGCTATTATCATTACTGTTTATATCTACCATTTTCACAAGCTTGACTCCTCTGCCTCTCCTACCCTTTCACACACACACACACACACACACACACACTCCAATTCCATGCAGCATATAGCGACAAGGGATAATAAAAATCTATCAAGCTGGACATACACAAGAGAACCAGATCGGGATTTTGACAGTGAGTGTGCCTCATCTTGAACAATAATAAGTTAACAGCAACACCCAGGTCACCTCTCTGGTTGCATGAAAGTATCTTGTTTGCTGGACATAGGAATTTTTTTGCTTCTCTATCGTATCCTCTACCAAAATTTCCATCAGTTCATCTAGCCTCTACTAATATCCCACTATTCCCGTTAATCGTTCATGAGGAAGGACTGTGAGGGTAACCTGTGCAGGGCCCACCATCCACACTGCAATACTCATACGCAGCACAACAGCTTTGGTGCTGGAGGGGAACCTCCCATCCCGCGCTGCGTTGTGCTCCTCGTTCTTTACCAGCGACCTTACAGGATGAGATAAACCTCCCATATTACTCTACACTGCGCTCCTCACGTTTTACCGGCGTCCACAAAAGATGTATTGCTGCGCTGCGTTCCTCACACTTTACCAGCAACCATGTACGATGTTACAAGCCTAGTCAAGATGGTATCACAGAGCGTGAGACTGTAAATCTAAGGACAGATTGGAGGCTTTGATATCCGCGTCAGTACAGAGGGACTTGACGGATGAAAATGGGGACTACAACATCAAGTGGAAACTGTCCCCCGTCAGGATGGAGGCTCTAAATGTCACCTCTGCTGTAGATGTCGATGGAACCTCAAGGCAGAGTGATGGTAAGGAGAGATTGACTCTGACAAGATTATCGCGGCACTAAAGTTAGATAAGTCACTAAAAGGCATTGCTATTGTCAAGATTAATGACAAACTTTCTCGTGTCTGGTGGTTTATGAGACATTGACAAGAGACTCATCCAATCCCTTTGTGTACATAATCTAGCTGTAATGGTAATTACTGACTGACTTTGACGGAGAACCCACTGATAGTCTCATACAATAAACGAAGACTGAGTGGGTGGCGACTGTGGTACATAAATGAAACTCACATATTAAGACATACAATGAAATCCGCAAATCCAAACGCATTGTGAATTCTACATTACCACAATTATATTTTAACATCATCCTATGATTGTTTACAAAGTTCACATGGGTAGGGAGGTCCAGGCACCATTTCCTCTGTAGCTGGTGCAACGACGATGCTTGCAAGAAAAGTGGAAGGCGGTGGGGTCGGCAGAGTGATATTCAAGAAGTATGAGTAGTAGTAGTCTTGTTTCATTACCCGGTTTCATTACTCAGTGCTGACTCTCTCTTGAACAAGTTCCCTCAACTTACATCACACTCCCTCACTCTCATTCCTCTCTCTCCTTCACAACCCCTTTATTCCTCCTCCATCACGCCTTCACCATCACTTCTTTCTCTCCTTCACTACCCCTCTACTATCTCCTCCATCACTGTCTCTGTCTTCTCATTCGTTTTCCACCCTCCCTCACTCATTCTACATGCTTCCACTTATGCATTTCTTCCTCTCTTTGCCTGTGTATCATGTCTTCCCCGGCTCTACACGAGTTATAATATAAAACAGGGCAACTCATCCCTGTACTTTGTTATTTTTTCCGGTCTTCCTTATTTCCTTTTCTCAAGTTACTTACAATCCCAAGTCATATCTGTCTATCTATCTATTTATCTACCTATCTATCTATCTACCTATCTGTCTGTCTATAGTAGAGATTCCTTCTATTTACATGACACAAATTCTGTTCCGTTTAACAGTAAAGGTGGATACCTTCATTACAATCGTAAGGTTTGTGAGGTCAGTGTATTATATAGCTCCACATTGCATCGAAGCAGAGCATCCCGTCCTCCACCTTCCTCTCCAGCACACTATTATTAACCATCCACCCTTCCACCTTTGTCTCTCAATATCATTCAGACTCACTCTCACCCATACACTCCCCGATCACCTCACAAAACACAGATTACCTCGTTCTTCACTCGGTGTTGTGGTGTGAAGGTATTTCCCTCCAACATGTCACTCTGTTGTTATCAAGGATGTTGCAGTGCTTAACTCCCCCCCCCCCTCGATCTATCGTCACACACACACACACAATTAACGCCTTCAATCGACAGAATGGCTCCTCTTTTCATTTTTTTTGAAGCGATCTGTTGTGAATAGCAAGCTGGGATGGTATGATAATAAATCCAAACCAATCTTTTATTATGCAGATGCCCACAGACCCAACAGGCAGCCTCTCGCAGCTTGTAAATAAGTCGTTTGTCCGCGTTAATGTCAAGTTGCTTAACTTTCCATTGAGAGTGGACAGCATCCCTCCCGAGGCCAATATCGTGTGTCTGGAGGTGACAAAGTGCTGGGTTGGGCTTTAGGTGGGTTTAAGAGGCGTCTGTTTCCGCTGGGGAGCAGATCAGGATTGATGGTGCTGGTTATGTTTTATGTGTGTATTGCATTGATCAAGCGCCTTGCAACTCTTTAGAATACTTAATGGAGCACTCTAACACAAGATTCACT
>NC_137046.1:7889485-7951985 GCF_032717465.1 Coenobita brevimanus
ACTGGCGAGACAGGAGAGTCATCGTTCTCTCACTAATGTCACCTTACTTGGCCCAACAAGACCCTGCCTTCCCTCTTCCCTTAAGTGGGAAACATAAGGATAAGAGGGAGAAGGAAAGAAATGTGTTGAGAACGGAAGAGGGCAAGAGGGAAAGAAACAGAGTACTAAGAACAAAGTTGGGAAAATGAGGAAAACTGAGAAAGAGAGGGAAGGAAAGGGGAGTACAGAATGAGAAAGAAAGGGAAATGAGGAGGGCTATAGTGGAAAGCAATGAAACAAATGGGATTCTACCTGCTGATACCTTCCTAACTTTCAATGAGTTGAGGGAAAAAACACCAAATGCTGGTTTACTAAGTAGATGAAACAAACTATTGTAAATTACTGGTGAAAAACACAATGAAAAAAAGGAAACTACTCAGTTAACAACTGCTTATACAGGTTATAAAATGTTCACTGGTGAAACAATTAACACAGAAACATTTAGCACTTACCTTCTCGTATCTCTTCGCATTAAACACACACACACATACACACACACACACACACACACACACACACACACACACACACACAAAGAGAAATAATCACCAGATACTTCAATTAGTTACTTCTAGGCAACGAATTTATGTAATAAACCTAGTTCTCTTTATAAATTTTCGGGATAACTATGTTACACTCTTTCCTGTTCGACTTTTAAAAGCATTGACATTTTTGCTTTCTTGGATCAATGACACTTGATATTTGAGCCCACCTATGTCGGAGCGATTAACTGATGACTCCAGAGGCAAAACGTTTAACTCAAAGCTGGACTGATCCTTGAGACCACTGATAGGAGTTGTACTAAATCGGTTGCAAGACCAATAGGTGAAAGTAAGTGGGAGAAAGAATAACAAAGAAAAAGGGAGCGAGAAGGAATGAAGTAGGCCTATAAATTATGGTACAATATTATGCAAAAAGAACAGGAGCAATCAATAAGTGCATACCTCTGCCAAATATTCCAAAGGTCGGGGTTTAATCTGTTCAAACCTGACCTTGACCTGTTGACAAAATTCATTATATAATTATTAAGACTGTTGTATCATATAAAAAAGGGCTTAATACATCGATAAGGAAGATTATGACTTTATCCCATGTCTCTCCTACTGCATTTGATAGATATGTATTTTACAGTAATTCTAATGTTTTTCATGACTTTCATCTTGACCCTTGACCTTCTATGTTCCAAATTCAATAACTTAATTCTCTGACTGTCCTCAGACATGCTTTCAAATACGGTGCAATTTCATCCAACAGTTTTTCCACAACGTTGAAAAAAGACAGACAGCCAGGCAGACTGACAAACAAACCGAGTCAAAAACATAACCTTGGTGGCAGTAATAAACGAAAGACGGAGGGGGAGATGGGAAAGAAGGGAGAAAGGGAAAGGCCAGAGAGAAAAAAAAATATAAAGGTCTCCATTGCGTTCGCGTTCAAGAGTGCAGGATTATGACATAAGAGGCGTAACATTTCACACTCAACGCCATCATTCTGTGTCGTAAATAAAATCACTGGCGTCTAACAAGCTCATGATTTAACCTGACACTATGGTTTTATCCAATGTTTATATCTGGCGACTCTCTCCCCTCCTCTCTCCCTCCTACATATCTGCTTCATCTCTCTTTCCTCTTCCTTCCCCATTCTCACTATCCTCACGTCGCCATTCCTCCTATCCCTTCACGTCTCATACCTCACTTCCCATTCTCTCTCCCTTCAACTCACCTAGCTCCCCTAGCTTCTATTTCTCTCCTTGCTCCACCCATCTCTTCTCTCCTCTGTCTGTCTCTGGCCTCCTTTCCATCGGCAACTCTTCCACGCCCAGCAGGCTACCTTTATTTTCTTCCTTACTCATCCTCTCCTCCACACCATTCTGTCGTCATCCTCACTCATCACTCTCGTTTCTTCAGTTTTTAAAACCTCACAGTTTCGCCACCAGAGGGTTACTCATTTGCTTCCACTGATAACCGTATTTGGTAATTTAACTGTGATGGGTAACGCCTGGTTTTGTATTAACTCTAACGAGGTGTTGGGACCCAAGGCTAATCTGGTGTGGTGTTGAAAGTTTACGTGTTAGTGGCCAGCCTGCACTGATCATAAAGCGTCCAACTTTTAGAAATTTGGACCAATGCACACAGCACCTGTCATTTACACCGACAGGCGCCATAGACCTCAGGACTACCCGTTAGTCTGGCCGTATACATAATTATCTACTGTAAGTATAGGGTGACACGCAGAGTTTGTTTTGGAGGCAGTGTGTGAACAAGGATGTATGCGTGTTGGGTGTGACAGGCAGTTGTGTCAATAACATGTGTATAGGATGGCATATACAGACTTCTCTTAGCATCACCGTGTGACCAAGGACATATGGATATTGTGAGTGACAAGGTGTTGTCCTGATGCCCAAACACTAAGAAGAATCACTGGATGCCTCCGCGTCGTCTTTACTTCATACATCGCAAATAAAAGGCATTTTTGTTCCACTTCTTCTTGCGGAGGATCTCTTTTATATGTCCATGCATCTTGCTACTGTCAGATGGTTACCGGTAAATTATTCGTTCTGAAGGGGTTAGGAAGTAATCCCCGTAACATATATTGATAGGGATAATATAAGGGTACTCAAGATCAGCGGAATTAATGCTAGGCGCCTCACCGGTGTGTAGTTTTGATATAGTTCGTACGCCCACTCATAAACACCGCTGGATCTGTGACTCAAATTCCATGGGTTATGTGAAAAATTGTATCTTTCAGTTTGTGTGACGTATGAAACATTTTGTATGTCTGTGTGATTGCAGTTTGGTCAGTCTCCAAAGTTCCATTATGTGTATTTTTTTTACAGAGTTTCTTCTGGGAATCCAGATGGCGTTAGTCGCTACAGGCACTGTGTTTTATCGTCAGGTAATAAACTAGGCCAGATAGTGATCCAGCCTCTGTTCTCACTCCTCTTTCATTAGATCAGATTATCCCACCATCATCATAATCGCAATATTTGTAACAATGATGATAAGACATTATCGTTTGGTTTGGTTTCGAGGGATTATTCATAAAAGAGAAATATACACTTATCCTTATCAGCACCATCATATCAGCACACAAGATCTTATCTGGTTTCCTTCATGCCTACAAGACCCAGTTTTTGTGAGGCCGGGTGGTGCTCTGATAGTTTTTACCAATTATCTATCGACTGTCGGACGCCTTATCACAGTTTAGTCTTGCTTGGTGGCGGCAAGGCAAAAGACTGCCCAGAAAGTTTACATTCGAATTTCAGCACCAGTTAAAATTTAGAGGACAAGGGATCAATCCGAAGATGAACAAAATTGTCTTGTGGCAGGCAAAAGAAAATAATTATCTTAGTTGTTACACAATGTCTAGTGGAAGCTCCTGGTATCTGTCAGACGATAAGTGGCCATTCGTTTGCGACGGTGCGGGGTGCTCATTCCAGAGTGTGTGTAGGAGCCAAGATCTTTCCTCGTCTCGTGTGATCCCTTGTGGCTTACGACTTTAAACCTTTAGATCCGTTTTAATGCAAAAATATAACACATTTAGATATGTCGAATCGGGTATAAGAAAATAATGTTGGTATGAATTCCCAGTTGTCCATTAATGACAGAAGAAAATGAAGGGTGCTTCTGTTCTTCGTCATATGAGAGAAGATATTCTTTCAGTTTCGAAAAGATTTGTAATTTCGGTAGAGTGGTACACCGTAATCTGCGTTCTTGGCACTGATTACAACACATTAGCCATCAGCGTCCAAACTCAGTAGAGTCAAACCTGCTCTGCCAATTACGTCTGGGATACTTGAACTTTCTATTGCATATTGCCATAACCGAGTGTATTTACTTGAGAGTGACCTATCTCAGTTCTTATCCTGGATTTTTATTAACAGAAACATTATTATACTCAAGCGTAATACAAGGGAAAATAAAAGTACACTCTCTAGTACAGTTATCAGAACCATTATACTTGCAGTCTTTCCTTCCTTCTACAATTTCTATTCACTTGTTTTCCGATAGGCGGCAGGACTGATGTAGAGTGACTGAAAAATACAGTTGTTCCACACGTCGTTCCAGATTCACTCTTCTGGCTGGAAGCAGAAGCAGAGGAATTCCGAGAACAACTGGACAGATAGATAGATAGATAGATAGATAGAGATAGATAGATAGAGAGAGAGAGAGAGAGAGAGAGAGAGAGAGAGAGAGAGAGTGTGTGTGTGTGTGTGTGTGTGTGTGTGTGTGTGTGTGTGTACCAGCCCATCCCAATTGGTGCTCACCGTCACCTCATAACAGCGCTATACAGTAATGCGTGTCAACATCCTCCCTCACACGATACATATCACACAGGGTTAGGTGGTAATGCACCCTAAAAGCCGGGCCTCTTATATGCAGAATCTGCGTCGGATAAAATCTCGGTACAATAAGGGTAAAGACTGCAATGAATATGATTATAAACTTGATCTACATTATACACACTGGGAGACAAGTTTCTGTAGGAGGCAGATGTGACTGTGTGTGGGAGACTGAGGTGTGGCAATGTGTGATGTGTGGCATTATGGAGTGGCAGTGTGAGATATAGCAATGTGTGGTAAGGCAGTGTCACGTGTGGTAATACTACGTGGTAGTATGAGGTGTAGCAATGTGTGGTTAGGCAGTGTGATGTGTGGTGTTACTGCGTGGTAGTGTGAGGTGTAAAATGTGTAGAAAGGCAGTGTGAAGTGTGGCAGTATGGTGTGATTGTGTGAGGTGTAGCAATTTGTGGTGACACAGTGTGAGGTGTGACAGATTGAGGTGCAGCGACATGTAGTGATGCGGTGTGTGGTAAGGTAGTGTGAGCTGTGGTATTAAGTGTGGTGAGGCAGTGTGAGATGTTGCAGTGCGAGGTGTTGCGGTGTGAGGTGTCGCACAATAAGGTGTGCCAGAGTGAGTTGTAGCACTGTCTTCTGCTACAGTGACATTTCTTCGCCTTGTAGATATATTTTCTATATACTGTCCTTAGCAATGTTTCTTGGTTAAAATAATTCTTGAAACAGCTTATTACTAGCCAAGTATAATTTTTCCTTGATAAAAATAATATAATAACTGTATCCTAATTTATCTTTGGTCTATTTAGTCCATCGAAGGGCATCCTCTAGAACAGAAATCCAGTCATTTCTGTCCGTACCCAGAATCGATCCCTCTTCCCACGACACACAGCCCGCCTCATACGCACCCCAACTTCCACTTCGTTCATTTCTCTACCTCTTCCTACCATCCTCTCCTCCCACAACAAGCCACACCCCAAGCTTGTTCTTCTACTTCATTCTCGGCCATCACTATTCTTCTTTACATTTCCGTGGATCTCAACCTCTTATCGTTTATTTGCTAGACGACGTAACAGCAAGCCATTACTTATCACTCCTGATCAAAATAATCTTTTCCCCCAAGGCTGAAAAAGTAAAACAGATCTTTACACCATTCCAAGCTGCCCTCCAAATATACAATATACTCTCTCTCTCTCTCTCACCTCCCATTTGGCTCCTGATTACAATATTTCTTAAGAACAGTTTCTCTCGATTTTTCCTTCACTCTAAAATCTTTCATGTTTCTATTACATCTCCTTGAGTTACCTTAATCCCCCATTAATTTTTCCTTATTATCTTTATTTTGTCAAGACACACACACACACACACACACACACACACACACACACACACAGGGAATTAAATACGTACATCGAAAGCCATAGGTATACAATCGGTCGTTCAGTGTCTGTGGCAGTGATCACTTCACCCCAGGACCAAAGAAACTAATGGATTTCGATTACCCCCGCCTCCTCCCTCCCCTCCATTTCCTTTCTCCCCGCCTCCTTCCGCAAGTTTTCCTTTCTCCTTGCTTCTCTCCCTTTATTTTCCTTTCTCTCTACTTCCCTGTCTTCCTATTCTTTCCTTTCTCCCTGACTCCCTCCCTTTCCTATCCTTTCTCTCTGCTTCCTTCCCTCTCCTTTAATATCCTTTCTCTCTGCCCCCATCCCTTTCCTCTCCTTTCTCCTTGCCTCTCTCACATTCCTTTCAATTCTCCCTTCCTCCCTCCCTTCCATTCATTTCCCTCTGACTCCTTCCCTTCTTTTCCTTTCTCTCTGCCTCCCTCCCTTTCCTTTCTTCCTTCTTCCCCCTTCCTTTTTCTCCCTTCCTCTCTTTCCCTGCCTTTCTCCCTGCCGCCCTACCATTCCATTCCTTTCTTCCTTCTTCCCCCCTTTTCTTTCTCTCTCCCTCCCTCTCTTTCCTTTGCTTTCTTCTTGCCTCCCTCCCTTTCCTACCTCTCTGCCTTTCCTCTCCTTTCCCTGTCTCCCTCCTTTTCCATTCCTTTCTCTCTGTCTCTCTGCCTTTCTTTTCCTTTCTCTCTGCCTCCCTCGTCTACCTTTCCTTTCTCCTTGTCTCCCTCCTTTTTTTTTACTTTCTCCCTGCCTCCCTCCCTATAGTCTCCTCGCTCTTGCCTCCCTCTCCTTCATCTCCTTTCTCCCTGCATTCCTGCCTTCCTTTCTTTTCTCCCTGTGTCCCTCCCAGTCCTTTCCTTTCTCCCTGCCTCCCTCCTGGTCTCCATTCTTCATGACTCTCTCCTTTTCTTTTCATCCCCCTGCCTCCTGCCTCTCCTCCTCCTTCCTCTCCTTTCCTTCTTTCTCCTTCCCCTTCCTCTACTTTGCACATGCTCCTCCCTGCCACCACCACCAACCACCACCGCCGCCGCCACAACCACCCTCCAACATCCTGCCATTAACACCCCCACTATCTCCAAATCTCCACCCACTATTACATACACTTTACAACAGGGTGGATGAGCGAAGACGAATAAATTGGACTAGTGATAATGAAAGTGCAAAGTGGTGATGAAGGTGATGTGGATTAGTAAACTAGTGACAAAATTAAACACAGAAAATATATATCCCTTGCCAAACGTACGAAATCTTTCCTATTTTTAATACTGGACCCAATACATTAATTTCTTCAGGTTAAGAGAAGCAGTCTGACCTCTGAGAATAAAAAAATAGTCTCTAATATCCCTCTGCATACGTGGGAAATATTAACTATACTGCTGTTGTTACCAACACACGATGTTACTAAATTTTCCCAACACTGATGGTTAAGAGTAGTTCAGGTCCCCCCAACGTATTTTGTGTGTGTGTGTGTGTGTGTGTGTGTGTGTGTGTGTGTGTGTGTGTGTGTGTGTGTGTGTGTGTGTGTGATATTTTAAGTGCCAATATACCGTATGTATGTTCAGTATGTTTGTGTGCTAAGGTGTGTCTGTGTCTGCAGGTATCTGTGTATGATGTCTGGTTGTTCCTGTGTATGATCTATGTGCACGTATGTTTATGGGTGAACGTATGTATGCGCACATCTGTAGGTCTGTGTGTGCTTATGTATATCAATGGACACGCAATTAAGGAATGGTCAGGCAAAAACACCACTTCAAGGCAGACAGATAATTAAAAGGAAAAATGTCAGGTAGGAATATTGGGAGCCAGGCAAGCAGACAGGCAGGCAAGAACAGACGGAGGAAGAAGAGGAGGAAGATGTAGAGTAAGAGTGAGACACAGCAGTAAAGGTAGACAGGGTTGGGTAATATGAAAATTAATGATAATGGTTAACAAACAGACCAAGAAAACTAAACGCGGGAGAAAGCGACTGTGAAGGAAAGAATGTGAAGAATGAAGAATGGAAGGAAGGGAGGAACTTAGAACAGGAGGCCAAGTGAATATAACTTAAAACATGAGGTAAGGGGAATATATGTGTGTGTGTGTGTGTGTGTGTGTGTGTGTGTGTGTGTGTGTGTGTGTGTGTGTGTGTGTGTGTGTGTGAGAGAGAGAGAGAGAGAGTGTGTGTGTGTGTGTGTGTGTGTGTGAGAGAGAGAGAGAGAGAGAGAGAGAGAGAGAGAGAGAGAGAGAAGGGGGGAGGAGGCAAGCAACACACACACACACACACACACACACAAAATACGGATAAAACTGGGAGACTTACACGGGTCGAGGGACCACATGAAAAGAGTGAAAGACGGCGAAGAGGGACTTCTGTTTGACAGAGGAGGGAGAAGAGTGGCTGAGAGTAAGGAAGCAGAGGTAGTGAATTAAGGGGAAAGCGAAAGACTTGACTGGGACGCAAAGGACGGGAATAAAGGCGTGGGTCTGGTTGGAGAAGCAGGGGTGGGGTAATAGGAGACAGGAGGGACATGGGTTTGGTTGCGGAAGCAAGGGTGGGGTAGTCTAAGAAGGGAGGAATATGGGATAAGGGTGGGGGAGCATGGGTGGGGCAGTATGAAAAGTGAGAGACATGGGTTATGGGTGGGGGGGCATGGGTGGAGCAGCATGAGAAGGAAGAAACATAGGATAGCAGTTGGGAAGCAAGGGTGGGGCAATATGAGATGGGAGGGACGTGGATTAGGAGTGGGGAAGCAAGAGCGACGCAATATGAGAAGGAAGGAACATGGGATAGGAGTGGCGAAGCATGAGTCTGGCAATATAAGACGGGAGGAATATGGGTTAGGGGTCGGGAAGCAGGGTGGAGAAACATGAGAAGGAAGGTACAAGGGTTACGGGTGGGGAAGCATGGGTGGGGCATTATGAGAGGGGAAGAAAGTGGGATCAGGGTAGGAAGGAAGGGTGGGGTAGTGTGAAGAGGGAAGAAAGTTGATAGCAATGGACTGAAGGAAAGGGCAGGAGGTGCGATTTAAGGGCAAGAGATATGGCATTAAGAAGGGGTGGCAGGGGTGCGTTAGGTGTGGTAGGGCATGGCTGGCAACAGTGATGGGAGGGAAACTGAAAACACAAGACTGAAGGACAGGGCGGGAGCACGAATTAGGAGTGTGGAAACAGGGAATGGGATTAAAAAGACATGGTAGGGTAGGGCATATCTGGACACGGGAGGCCGAGTTTGAGGGGAGGGCCAGCAGAGGGCAGAGTGAGTAACGGTGTGAAAAGCTGACTCTAAGCGTGTGTCTCCAATCACCTCATACGAAAATTTGTATCTCTGATCCTATCTTTTCGAAGGGGCATTCCTACGAAGAAAGCTGTGCATCTGTATCCCCACCACAGTGGAAGAAGTCGTCAGTTATGGGGATGATACTGATTTTTCTATTAGGGGATCATCAGTCCTACAGGTTCTTAGTTCTATCATAATCACCTATCAGTAATTATAGCAGAATAGAATGGGAAGACTCGTCTTCGCGGCAAAGGGCTTTCATGCCTTCAAAAGTCGTCTCTACCAGAGAGGACTGCGCTAACGTAAGGCAACAACAATATACATTATTTGGAGGTGCCTGGGTACACTGTGTTAAAATAATGCACTGGTGGTGGTTGTCAGCGGGATGGATTTATAAGTATGTTGCCTGTCAATTACCAGGCGTACAAGGTGGGTCGTGGTGGACAGGTGAGATCGATAGGGTGACGCTCTTGTCTTTCATATTTTTGTTCTTATTTACTCTTGTTTTCCTAGATCCTATTTTCCATTCTTCGTACTCCCTATTCTACTTTCTACACTAAATATGTATGGACAGAAATTAATTCCCGTTCTTTTTCATGTTCTTCTGAGAGCACAGAAATTACTTTTCACATTCATTCTAATATTCACAGGTTATACGACAGGCTATTGTCCTTTGATTCGACAGACAAAGCAGCAATACAGAATACGTTTTTGTCCGATAGATATGAAGACAATTAGAAATACGGTAAAAAAAACACTAATATGACTAATGACAAAAGCATTTCATTAACAAGATTCTTTCAAAAATTTATGAGTTAAATGCGGCACTTTTTTGTAGTAATTTCGATGCATTTAGCCTTTAATGAAAACCAAGGAATATAAGTACTGCGTTAAAGGAATGACATCTACCTACCTATTTATAGCCTGATGCCTTACTTACGGAACAGGTATCTACGAACGAAGTGGCTCCATATCACCCTGCTCTTCGCCATCAGGCTGCCCAATCTCCACCTCACACGACCCTGAATGATATACTTCTCCACGGCATTCCAACACACACGCACACACACACACACACACACACACACACACACACACACACACACACACACACACACACACACCCATACATACACAATCACCCACACCCACCCACCCACACAAAACCCTGTCAATTCTCTGCTTGTATCACTGTCAGCCTCAACACCACCCTGTCAACCCCACTCCACTGCTACACCTTTCCTCCACTAGTGTCTCCTTAAATCCAGCTTTCTCCCTCACTGTTTCCTTCCTCTTTTCCTTACTCCCCTGCCTCCTTCATTTCCTTCCCTGCCTCCCTCCCTCACTCCCCTGCTTCCCTTCCTCACTCATCTGTTTCCCTTCATTCCCCTGCCTACCTTCCACACTCCCCTCCCCTTTCACATCCCATGCCTCCCTGCCTCACTCCCTCTCTCACTCCCGTGCCTCCCACCTTCACTCCCTTCCTCTTTCACTTCCCCTGACTCTCTCCTTTGCCTCCCTCCCTCTCTCCTTGCCTCCCTCCCTCACACCTTTGCCTTCCTCTCTCACCCCCTTGCCTCCATCTCTTACTCCCCCCCCCCTCTCACTCTCCCTCTTTCACATCCTCTGCCTCCCTTAACTTATCCTTTCCGAACTTTGAACATTCAAATGACAGGAGGGACCACATCCCTACTATTCATCATAAAAACAATTAAACTACAAATCATCAATGAATGTTATCGTCTTCAGTACCAGAACTTCTTTTATATTTTCTCTTGATCATACCATACGTCTTTATTCAGTATGAAAGAAACATTACGGTAAAGTGGACAGAAACACCTTCAGTAATTACTTCACTGGGATCATGAATTTTCCACGGCAAACCTTGAGTCGAAATGATTATTTTACACCGTATTCAGTTTACGGGATTTCCTTCGTACCGAAAGAGTTAACGAATGATGTATGGATATTAGAGTATTAATAAAACTGCCTTTATTGTTGTTTATAGTTATGTTAAAAAAGAGATGCTGTTATTATCCTTCCATGTCTCCCTCAGTACCATCCATGTTGCTCTGTCTCGTTGTATGTCTGTCCGTCCATTCCAACTGTCTCTTCTCCTTTCTTCTCGGTCGCATAACTGTCGAACCTCGTCTTTATCTGCCTGTTACTCTGTCTCTGCACCTGCATGTATGTCTTAGCTACCATTTTGCCTTTATATTTTGCCTGTTATTTTCTAGCTAATTTTCTAGTTGTATATACATTTGTTTCTGTCTCTTGACCCATGAAAACGCAGGAAACAATTAAGGTCAGCTCTCTCTCTCTCTCTCTCTCTCTCTCTCAGGTGCAGGGTTGGGAGATAAGACGAGAGATAAGACGGATGGGAGGGCCTGCAGTATTACGGTCTCCCTCTAACACCACCAACCACTGATATCCAGGCCGTCCTCGACAAGATTATCCCTTTCAGTCCTGAGAAGTATTTAATATTTCATTCTCGCTAAGACCAGACGATTTTATTCATCTCTTATTCAGCTCAGGAGAGATTTTTCGTAAATAAAGCTTAAATATAGCACTAGCTCATTCCTTCGCTATTAGAGTAAGTTAAACTAGCTACTTAAATCGTTTGGTGGTAATGATTAAAATATATAAGTCTCATGGGCGACCGAGGTTAAGATCCACCTGTTCAACCTACGACTTCACTTCATGAACTCACTAGCTGCACACCTAAAGACCTACCGTATGGTATTCAGTTCCGTCTAACTCGTTCCATAAGGTGACGTATCCTTTTCTATTTACAGATCACTTTGTGTCGTAGCAGAGATACATTTCGAACAGAAGGAGCTAGACATTGCTTTAATTAACTCTTTACTACTAGAAATCTTTCCTAAGTTGTATAAAACTTGACTACTGGTATCATGATTAAAATGAAAAAGAGGTCAATGTATTATAGAGGTTAGTATCCCATCGAGTTATGGCTTATGGGTGCGTCCTATACCCAGGCACAACTTTATGCCGTTGTGTCATATTTACGGCTGTGTCGTACGCCCAGGTTCTACTGCCGACTCTAATATCGATCCACCGCCCTTCGATAAATAGCAAGGCAGTGAACAATAACATTTGAAACTTAGTGGTGTTATTTTCGAAACCCAACAGACATTCCAGAATACTGTATAAGAGTTTCGTACTTCTTCGACCTAAAGTGAAGCGATATTCCTGACCGCAACTGTACGTCTATGAGTCACATTACAAGTCGCTTTTTCAGATTTCGTAACACTTCTTCCTCAGCGATTTATTCTGCAGAGTACATTTCAATATCCTCTTGTATGGTAGTGATGCAACCCAAATCGATGCAAAAGCGATATAATATACAAGAGAATATTGAGAAGTAATATGCATAATAAATCACTAAGAAGGAGTAGCTACGAAGCCTGTACTGCAACTTAAAACACAGTCCTACCGCACATGCCACTGTGAGCCGGTCTATGGTTGCGTATCATTTTCCAGTGCGTCCTTAGGTCAGCAAACTCCCTAACACCTCTTCCTAAGCGATTTATTATGCTTGTTTCATCTGTCTGTCCTCCTCTGTTAGATAAATTCTTCTAATATCGCCATACTGGACAAAAACAACATCCAAAGGGATTATAACCAGCAATATCCAAAAATAAATGGCTAAGGAAGAGTTGATAGGGAGCCTACTTAAACGACGAGAATTCGGGCCTATATCTGTGTTTAATTTTGCAATGCGCCTATAAGCTATGTCTCAACGTCTTATTTGCAGCTGCATTTTAATTGTGGCAGTTATATTATTTGAACCGTTATTAGTCTAAGAGATCATTAAACTGGCCAAAAAAGTAATCCACTTACGCAAGGTCCTGATAGTGCTTCCCATTATATCAAAGACTATCAATTTATCTTGATAACTATTTCTTTACATTACAGTTTAACACACATTAGTTCAGCCTTTTAGAAACTACCACCTAATTATATCTGTCATGAACCAAAGCCAGGTTAGTCAGAAGCTGTGTGCACGTGAGGGACAGTTAAGAAATACGATGTTCAGCTGAATGGTGACTAAACAGAATAATTTTGTCACTCTTCTTCCCACTCCCTGCCTCCTGGATTCCCTGTCTCCTTTCTCTTCCAGTACTTCTCCAGTTCTTATTACCATACTTCCCTTACCACCTATTCAGAACATCGCTCCACTACTTTTCCCTCGCAACATATCCGCGACCCCCATTGTTTTTTACCATCCCCATAACTCAACAACACTTATCGTTACATCCTTTAACTACCCATTACCTTGTTTTTGCCTCCTATGATCGTAAAACTGACGAAAAAGCCGAGCCAATATAACTTTCCCATATTGATCTTATCGAGAATGAATGTGCCGGTAGCGACCTTAAAAATTTAGGCAGGTAATTGAGAGTCAGGCATCCCAGAGTTGCTGCCCTCTAGACTGATGGATATCTTTTGAGGCCGGAGGGAAAAAGTGAGGAATATGTACTACAGCGAGAGAGCCCAAATATGATTTAGGAGGCAGGGACGTGGATGCAAATGGGGATGATGTGGGTATATCGATGCACTGTGAGATGGTAGAGGGGAAAGGAAGTTGAAACGAAAAAGGAAGACTGACTGGTATGATAATCACAAGAAAATAATCTGGAAAAAAGAGAAGAGAGATGAGGGTAGGGAATATAAAGCAGGTAAAAGGCAAGGGACGAATGAAGAGACGGGGTTCTAACGCAGGAAAAATTTTCTCTGAAAGAGCATGGCTTTCTTTCGGTGAATGTTAATGGCTGTCATTATGATGCAAAGGTAGTACGAGTAATTAGGTACTGTGACGTACAGTATTACACAGAGTGAAGGGACCGGTACGTTTCTACAACACACACACACACACACACACACACACACACACACACACACACACACACACACACACCATCTTCACTTCTCATCTCCAGAATTTTCATCCACTAGCAGATATTTCGTCGTCGTAGCATACTCAAATGATTCTAATCTTCTTCCACGTTCGACCCTATCAACACGTCTTTATCATCGCCCACCATTCGTCCACTTCAACCATTTCCAGTCCCTGTAAGTTTCTGTATATTATACCGTCGCCATCGTCATCCATATTATCCCCTCTCCAGTTCAAGGCTGTTAAGTTTAGTCTACTCTTTACCTCTGCCATCTTCTTCCCCGCCTTTCCACTCCTCCTCCTCTCTCCCTATCTTTCCATTCCTTTCCCTACTCCGTCTTTACCTCTTCCTTCAGAGAGAGAGAGAGAGAGAGAGAGAGAGAGATTAATTTCTTCGGTCCACCGTTACTGGAACTGCGATGTATTTAATGTATCGTGAAGTTAGTGGTGCCGTAACATTAGCCATTTTAACTCGGTTGTACGTCCACAAGTAATAATATATCCACGTAACGCTAGTGACCTTGGAGTATCTTCTGTGGAAACTTCAGATAATGAAGCAGCCTCGTTCCCAGTTCTTCATCGAGCTAATGACGAGGTTTGGTGCAGTGAGCCGCCGTCAAGACAGGGAACAACAGGCTATCCTCCCTGCGATTTGGATGTACCACGAATTCATGGACCCAACAGTACATCGCTGGATACGCAGCGGAATATTTACTGGAGTTATTGAAGTGGCTTTTCTCAAAATTCGCCAATATATTGCATAAATAATCCTAAATGTCCAAACTATGCATAAAACTGAGTTATGAGGCTCCAAAGCACCTAAACTGGTAATACTGTGAAATGAGATTGATCAGTTTAAAATGTGTATTAATATCTGGCAAGTGGGATGACACGCCTCCTTTGGATACAGTAACAACATCAGTACACTTGCTCGTTCGAACACATTACACATTCGATGTGGACGCTTTTAACTT
The DNA here is from genome assembly GCF_032717465.1 of Coenobita brevimanus. Taxonomy (NCBI): domain Eukaryota; kingdom Metazoa; phylum Arthropoda; class Malacostraca; order Decapoda; family Coenobitidae; genus Coenobita; species Coenobita brevimanus. The sequence continues at coordinate 7,904,355 of NC_137046.1, forward strand.
CACTTAATCATCTGAGCGCTGAGAAGGAGTCATTCATTCCTGTTATTCTCTTACACATACAGGTAAGATGTTTATCATCATCTGCTTACCCAAGCAGATAAATCCTCAAGGTCATCAACACTCACTTGCAGACGATTCTGCCTGTGTGCTCGCATAAAGGTGTTTAGAGGGAACAACTACGTGGGGCAGGTCACAGATATATAGACTTTACCGAATGGAATGAGTCAGGCTAGGCAGGTCACTGAAGGGGGCCGGCAGTTCAATGATAGTGCCCGAGAGGTGGGGAGGGGCGGCGCCGGGGCCAACAGGTAACAACGAGGGATCCTGGAGATAAAGGGAAAGGAGTGTCCGTCCTACATATCACCGAGAGGCAGTAAAACACCAGAGCTTTCTCAGAGGTGTGAAAGGGTCGTAAATGGCGGTGGTGAGAGGATCCCGAAGGTGATAGTGCCGCCGCCACTCACATAAACTCGTGGACCTGATCACTGCACCAGTCTGAGGTGTCAGGACAGGGTGGCATTTGCGTATCAGTCACACAGCCCCCCTCCCCCTCTCTCTCTCTCTCTCTCATCATAACGGTTAGGTCAGAGGCGGCGGTATTGCTGCGTGTGTTTCTCTGTCTCCGTCAGTCCCTATACGTCTTTGTCTGTTTGTTCTTGATTCTAGAAGACAAAAGTGACAACGTAGAAAAATGACAAGATGATAAAAATTAAATTAAACAATTATCATAAAAACACAAATGGATGTCCAAAAGTGCGGAGAGGGTGATAAGTGTGCACCCATAAAGGTAGTTAGACGGGACTGAGGTAAGGTGGGGGAAAAAAAAAAAAAAAAAAAAAAGAAAAAAAAAAAAAAAGATAAAGACTGGATGAGAGCCAAGGAAAGGAAACAGCAGAAACAGATTAAGTGGCTGATAACTTACCCTTCTTTCTTCCCTCTCTCCCTCCCTAATCTTTCTTCCCCGCCTCCCACATCTTCCCTCCTTCCCTTCCTTGTTTACCTCCTCCACATCTCCCACACACCCCTCCCTCCCTCCCTAGTCTACCTCCTTCCCTCCTCCCACACTTAAGAGCAGTAAGGTGCCACATGAATGGAAGCTTGCTAACGTAACCCCAATATTCAAAAAGTGCAACAGAGCCCAACTAGAAAACTACCGCCCAATTAGTTTAACATCGCTGGTTTGCAAATTGCTTGAAACTGTTATCAGAGACAAGTTTGTAAAACACTTACAAACAAACAATCTCATAAAAGATTCGCAACATGGTTTTCGTAATAATCGCTCTTGCCTCACGAATCTGCTGGACTTTTTCAATGACATACTGAACGTGTATGACGAGACTAAATCTGTTGATGTGGTCTACCTAGATTTTCAAAAGGCTTTTGACAAAGTTCACACAAAAGACTCCTTCAGAGGCTAAAGGCACATGGTTTCAGCGCCAATGTTCTCGGGTGGGTAGAAGATTGGCTCACAGGACGAAAGCAAAGAGTTGTAATAAATGGAAAAGAGTCAGACTGGATAAATGTTACAAGTGGAGTGCCACAGGGTTCAGTGTTAGGTCCTATTCTTTTCTTAATATATGTAAATGATATTGACGAAGGATTGTGTTGTAAGATTTCAAAATTTGCTGAAGATACTAAAATAGGTAACAGAGCAGATACAACACTGCAAAGACAGGCAATTCAGAGAGATCTTGATCAATTGTTTAACTGGGCCCAAGTCTGGCAAATGGATTTTAATATTAATAAATGCAAAGTGCAGATAAAACAAAAGTGATGATATCTAGGGTTGGTGGCGGTACTGTCAAAGACGAGGGAGAGTGGCCATGTGCAGTTTGCCACAAGGGCGTGGGAAGTAATTCCATCTTGTGCGGTGTGTGTGATAAATGGGTGCATAAGAGATGTAGTGGTATCAGAGGTAGACTGCGAGATAATGCTGATTTTATGTGTACGGCGTGCCGGGGTGAGCAGGTGGAGATTGTCAGACGTGTAAGGATTGAACTTGCTGGTGAATCTCTTGAGTGTGTGGAAGAGTTTTGTTTTTTGGGAGACATGTTGTGTGCTGGAGGTGGGGCTGGAGCTAGCTCTGTGGCTAGGGTGAGAAGTGGTTGGAAGAAAATCAGGGAGCTCTTGCCTCTCCTGACATTGAGAGGGCTCTCCCTACGTGCTAAGGGGTCTTTGTATGCAGCATGTGTTAGGAGTGTAATGCTGTATGGCAGTGAGACCTGGGCAGTGAAGTAGGAAGATATTCGCCGGCTCAGACGTACAGAAATGACAATGATTAGGTGGATGTGCAGTGCGTCCCTGCATCCAAGGCCTGGAGGGGCTGGGTTTACAATGGAAGAGTTGAGAGGTAGGATGGGACTGGAGTGTGTTGGTGTTGTGATGAGGAGAGGTAGATTGAGGTGGTTTGGACATGTGGAGAGGATGGGGGATGATAATTGGGTGAGGAAGGTGAGAAGTGTTAATATTGGGGGTGGGGCTATGAGGGGTAGATCGAGAAAGACATGGGACGAGGTCATTAAGTGTGACCTTAGGGTTAAGGGACTGAACAGGGAGGCTGCAATGGATCGTGCAGCGTGGAGAGCCGCCATTAGGTGACCAAGGCCGATACATGCAAGCATGTTGGAGCCTTTGAAAACGAAAACGAAAACGAAAGTGTTAAACACTGGCAGTAAAAATGTATGAGCAAGTTATAGCATGAATAATGTCCAACTTGATAGGGTAAACCATGAAAAAGACTTAGGAGTTATAATAACAAATGATTTGAAACCAAGCAAACAATGTACAGAAGCTGTGAAAAAAGCCAATAAATTGATTGGATTCATAGGCAGGGCATTTGAATATAAATCAGATAATATCATCCTCACTTTGTATAATTCCTTAGTACGCCTGCACTTCGAGTATTGCATTCAGTTTTGGTCACCGTATTATAAAAAGGATATGGAAAAACTTGAAAGAGTACAGCGAAAGGATGACAAAGATGATACCTAGATTGAGAAATAAACCGTACAGGGAACGTTTAGAAACCCTGACTCTCTTTACCCTAACAAAACGGAGGATACGAGGAGATTTAATTCAAGTATTCAAGATATTCAAAGGACATGATAACATGGCTGTCGATAAATACTTCACAGCTGATCACTCGAACTACACTAGAGGCAATGGGCATAAAATAATTGGCAAACGATTCCAGACGCATGAAGCTAAGCATTTCTTCTTCAATAGAGTTGTAAATATATGGAATAAATTGCCCTCCAACGTAATAAATTGCAATACAGTACAAACCTTTAAAGGTCGCCTGGATAAGTATTTGGCATCCAACCCCCAGCTTAATATGTTTACTCCTGAATAAAACACTTGTGTATGTATAACTTTCTATTTTATTTTATTTTAGTTTTTTAGAGCCTGGATCAATTTATTAAATGCAAATATAGTATATGCACAGATAGCCCTGAGTTAACGGTCACTACTCATACTTTCGACCTGTGATGGGCTGTGGATCACTGAGGGTCCTTGTTAGTTACGTGGCCACCATCGGGATTTTTTTAATGTACCAGGGGTCACTGCTTCAGGAGGTGACTTGTTTGCTTGTCCCGCATGGGAAAGTTCCTATTCTCAGTGGAATGAATGGAGCTGGGGCCTGATTGACTGATGCCTACCTTAACAGCGCCAGGCAAGGCTGCCGCACCACTCCTGAATATCCACACTGTGCACTGTGCAATTTCCACACTGTGTCCGCAGACACCCCATCAACTTAATGTACCCGTACATAGTGACATGTATTAGTTATTTATTTATTCGATTATTCATTGTACTTCACTACTTTCGCTTTCAGGTTATTAATACTGGTAGCTTATAGATAATGTATTATAGAATGTAGCTTTTCCTTTTCAGTCATACCTATGAAATTTCCATGTCAATTTTTCCATGCTGCATGGAGGTTTTTCTCACTTTTTCTTGCCAGTTTTAACTGGAGGGTTTGGAGGCGAGGGGAGCCTTCTTGCTTTACTATCCTTATCCTTCAGCATGTCGAGTTAGATCTTGTAGTCATAGTCTACTCTGTAACAAACAGCCTCGAAAAGACCAGAAGGTCTGTTGCTGTTTGCTTTCCTTTGTACTCCTTTGTACACACCTTCATCCTCCCATCCGTCCCTTCTGTACCTCTCATCCACCTCTCACACCGCCCTCACTACCTTGTCTATCTCCTCCCCTCCTCCCACACCTCTCTCTCTCCTTTGCCTATCACCTCCCCTCCTCCCACATCTCCTTCCCTCCCTCCCTTTCTCCATTTTGTTCCTCCTCCCCCCACATACCTCGCCTCCCTCGTCACACACTAATCGAGGCATCAGTCAATAGAGCGGGGTGTTTGGTGGTCACGGCTTGTCTCTTGGGGTTGGTCTGTCTATCGTTACGTCTCTCTCAGCGCTCAGCCACATTTTATTTCTGTAAATAGCTCTTTTCTCCGTTTATTTTCCTTGTTTTACTGGATCTCTCTCTCCCTCTCTCTCTCTGATCAATTAACCTTTGTAACATTCGTCTAACCTTTGCAACATTCTTCTGTCTTCGTAGACTGTTTTACTCTCCACCTCTTTTTCATTTTTTCCTCTTCCTTCTCTTTTGTGACCACGTTTCCATCTCCTGCATCAAACCCTTCAACCAGCATCTCCTATTTTTACCTTTTCTCATCACGCTTTCAATCTGCTTCTTGTTTATCCATGTCCTTTCTTATCTACATCTCTTGTATCTTTCATCCAGGCAAACTGTCATTCATCCAGGCAAATTGTATCATCCTCTCTTAATCGATTCTGACAGTGTCAATGGAGTGCAAAGGAAGGTAAACAGCAGCAAGTTTATCAGTCCTTTCATGGCTGTTTGTTTTAGGGTTGGTAACTAACAAAACTGTTGTATAAGCATGAGACAAGGATAGAAAAGCAGGCGTCACTAAGGAAGAAAGAATATCGTGACACTGATGAAGACGGTTGCCGACTGATGCCACACATGTCTCCCTCACCCGCTAAATTCCAAAGAACTTATATATTTTTTTTAAGGTGTGGCACACAGAAGACGCAATAAATATCCTCTCATCAAGCCAAATTTCCAGCCAACACCCCAAATTTCCTGTCAACACCCCAAATTTCCTGTCAACACCCCAAATTTCCTGTCAACACCCCAAATTTCCTGTCAACACCCCAAATTTCCTGTCAACACCCCAAATTTCCTGTCAACACCCCAAATTTCCAGCCAACACCCCAGATTTTCAACAACCATCCCAAATTTCCAGTTACTACCCCAAATTACCAGCCAACACCCCAGATTTCCAGCCAACACCCCAGATTTCCAGCCAACACCCCAGATTTACATCCAACACCCCAGATTTCCAGCCAACACCCCAACATTCCAGCCAACACCCCAGAGGTCCTGCCAACTCTCCAATTTTCCGGCCAACACCTTAACTTTCCAGCCAATACCACATACTCCCAGTCAACACCCTAAATTTCCAGCCAACACCCTAAAGTTCCAGCCAACACCCCCAAATTCCAACCAACACCCCCAAATTCCAACCAACACCCCCAAATTCCAACCAACACCCCAAAATTCCAGCAACCATCCCAAATTTCCAGTCACCACTTCCAGTCATCTATATATGGCTATTCTCAGTGTACGCATTGCTATTCTGCTACTCAGCTGGCCTCTCACTCACGAAGAATTGCTATGGAATGGATGCAGAGCCGTAGTATTGTCTGTTTCTTCCACCACTGGTCTACCTGAACAGGCTGCAAATGGACGAAAATCTAAACCAGGTTAAGGTGTAGAGAGTGTAGTTTCCTTCCCCTCCACATTGCAACATTTCATGTCTCTCTCTCTCTCTCTCTCTCTCTCTCTCTCTCTCTCTCTCACACACACACACACACACACACACACAGCTTATACTACAGCTCATCATCATCATCTCCTATGACCTCCTCCCCACCACCAATGCATATTTATCTTTTACTGCCTCATCAACGCCGTCATCAGGCCCTACATGCCAATTTATGCTGAAACAATAAGCTTATTCGCAACAGCACTTTCGATCAAATTATTCTGATTTAACTGGAAGATTATGTTCACACTTGCATTATTAAGGTTTACGACCAGGGTTGAAATGAAAACAAGCCCCATTCTCTCAACTTATAGCAGTAGTTTAGGATCATAATCCTGTAGTATACTAGGGCACTTTATGGGGCACAGATGGAGAAGGTGCTTGAGTTTCATCAGGCACCAATCATGAGGGCCTTATATCAGTGGCGGCAATGCGGAGGAGTGGGTCATAATTGCATCATTCTCCATTCCTGCCTTTATTGAAGACACGTTAACCTGCTGTAGGACCGAGCTACATCCACCACTGCACATCTCATCGTTGCTTGATGACCCCGGTACCCACATCTTTCTGTGGCGCTTTAATCACACCACCAACACTTAACGCCACCACAGAGATAACAAAGACATCCCCATAACTACAACTTTCTGCCATGATCTGACTACACTATCAACACTTTATGACACCACAGATATCACCGGTAACCAATCACACCACCAGCACTTAGTGACACCACTGAGAGAGAAGCGACAGCGTCCACAAATTTACTGAGATCTTTTGTATTATTTGTATTTTTACTTATCCGTTTGTTCTTTTGGCTCAAGTCACTGTCACTCAATATTTATTAATAAAGAGGTAACTGATGGCAGCCAAGTACTCACTGATACTGAATATCTGAATAGTTGAGTCCCTTATACCTAAGCCTCACCAGTAGCCCTTCATATGTATCTTGTGCTTAAGGTATAAAAAAAAAGGTTAGTTCCTCAGCACCCCAGCTTTACCAATAGCTCTTCATCTCTCGTTCCTGCTTGACGATATCTCACCTCAAAGTGTTCAGAACTGATAACTGGGGAGAGGATAGGAGGGTTATTTTATGTGGTGAATGAGAGCAGCTCCAGTGATGATAAGTAAAGGTACGCTAGTATAAACCCAGTCTTGCAGACTCAAGGAATTTCACTGGCATGCTGCTCTTCTAAGGCGGGTTGTCGTCTCTGGATGGGATATAATACTGTAGCCATCCACAATAATTCTAATAAACAAACAAACAAACAGCACCTTCACTGTACCTGCTGCTGGGGTGAGGTTGGGGAGCTGATGTTTGCACTGGTGGGAGGGTTCATGTCCCTCTTGGGATGTGGCAAAGTGGACAATGCCACCTGCAAGGGCTATTAGTTATTACAGGCTTCGCTATTCCTTCTCTCTTCCCTACAGACCTTTCTGTACCAACTTATATGTCTTTATTAGGGCACCTCCTGACCCCCGACATACCCACAGGACGGTTGGCAACAGCGATGGCAGCGCTGGCAAGGAAAGGGAGTGTTTTGCGGGACATCAGGGGGATATAGGACACCAAACACCGGTTGGTACAGCGGGTTTCTAGCGGGTGTAAAGAACTGAGTTACGCCAGCTTTACAGCCCAAACCACCAACAGACCACATTGCATATCCTTCATGTATCTCTTTATCTATCTACATCCAGGCAATGTAACTTGTGCTTTGCCCATATTACAACTGACACCATCCATTATACACTGTAAACATTTCTCTTATCTCAGGCTACCTCCTGTCAGACGTCGAACCCCAGACATCATCCCAGGTGGTCGCTACAAAAACCTTTTCATGCCTTTCTTTCACAACTCATCGCCACCCCCTTCCATCAGTCTAAGCCGCCCTCCTCCATGTACTCCTTATAAAGACGGATATCCTTTACCACACGAGTGTAACAGCCATAGTTTAGTGCACAGTGAACTCAACATCACATTAAGTGGTGGCTGAAGTTTAGCTTAGGAGATTTAATCAGGATAAGCCAACGTTAACATGTTCATCCCAAGGTGGAAGAATTAGAGCCCCACGGCATGTGAAGGTCGGATTGTTTTCCTCGACCTCCAGTGGACGCCAATGTTACCACTATACTTACCTCCATCAACGAAGCTGGAGGAGGTGTTGCATTCACCGGTGTTTGTCTGTTAGTGCACAAGACTGTTATCGGCTTTAAATAAAATCTGGTGGGAAGCAGGGCAGTGGGTCAAAGAAGAATTTATTTGATTTTGAAGTAGATCGGAATCCGGATGCTGAAAATAATAAAAAAAAATTAATTGGCCCTGGCGAAGGTACGTGCTCTCTCATTTCGTGCAACGGGTCTGACTATCGTCGAATTAACTGGCTATGAGAGACCGACAATTATTCGTCTGGTAGAAAAATACATCAGTACATGAATCATAAATTTTGTTGGCGTTGGCGGAGATATACACTCTTTGGGTGATGTCTAGCTAGTTACAGACGTTCTGCTTGCCTCATTCTAGGTAGGAGATCTTTTCATACATACAGTATACAGTTTCAGTGTACGGGGAGGTGCAAATATCTCGAAGAGTATATATTCGTTCTTTAAAGTCTTGTGGAGGCATTGGATTACTTAGGTATAATAATGCTAACACTTTGCTGTTTTATTCAAGTAGGGGTAATTCCAGTCCCCTAAACCTTAAACAATCAATTCTGTTATAAGTACGAGTGTGATCGCGGTATAAAATAACAACTGCTGTATCAGCCATAAAAATCCTCAATCAAAATACTGGCCGTCACTCCTAGATGCAGAAAAAAGCACACACACACACACACACACACACACACACACACACACACACACACACACACACAGCATAAATTACAACGGTACCTCAACAAAGACAATCTTGCTCATGAGAAATATGTGCCAAAAATTATTATTTGAACTTTGTCCATCAACACCCATATCCAACTATTCGGATGTGATATACACTCATAAATTAACCAGAAGGAAAACACATCCTATAAAAAAATATTTTAAATTACACTCAAACTATTGCTGGTTTAAAAGATTTTGTAAAAGACTGAGTGGTTCAACGTAGCGGTCACCAGCAGTGAGGTCGACTTCAACCATCCTTCATTTGTAGGAAAAAGTTTCAACTAATTCAAAACGCAAAGGAATCAGTTTCTGCGAACTGGATGTCGGTGGAGCCTACAGAGGGAATTCTCAACTGGCTCCCCGAAGAAAGTGTGATAAACAGAAGCGATGAGTGGCTGTCTGGCTGTGTGGCTTCTGTTAAGGCTATTACACTACACACTATTCAGTTAATGCACACGTTTGAAGCATGAGAACAGGTTAATGGAAGCTGTCGACGAGTGATAACAATACCGGGAACGCTGTAAATCTAAACTTGTGATGGTAGGCTCTAAGTGACATCATTATCGGGAACTCTTGAAATCTGTAACTCTTTGATTCCGTTGTAACTCTGGACATACAGTACTGATTGTTGAGGGGTCAGTTTCAATCTTGCATGTATATTCAGCAGCATATGAAGGGAAAACCTGCCTATAAAAGGTTAGTGCACCAAAGGTATGAAACAGTTACACACTGTTATTAGTTCTTCCACTTTCCTTTCATCACTGCATACTACTCTCGCCCTTCGTTAACTTTCCACTCCTTTCTTTTCCTCTCTAATCTCCTCGCCCCCTTTACTAACAACTAATTTTCTAACCCCTGTTCTCCTTGTCCCCCACTAGCCTTACTCTGTTTCCTCTCCTGCCTTTCTGTGTCCCATTCACTGCTCTCTCAATGATTCTCCACTTCTTCCACTCAGTTTTTTCTTTTTACTTCTGAATGAGGGACAAGTTAAGAAGAAGTATGAGAGGAATGGAAAGGCAGGAAGTAGTGCCAAAGATTGATGGGAAGGAGTGTTAGAGAAGAGCTTAGTGGAGGAGAGACACAAGGAAGCTAAAAGGTTATGAGAGAAGAAAATTTGGGAGAGGGTGGAATGGTATGGGAAAACAGAATAAGTAAAGGAGGGAAAATTTAGGAGGGAGGTGTGAGGGTTGGGAAAGGGATGAAAAGATGGCCAGGGATTGAATGGCAGGGAGGATTATGGAAAGGTGGTGGGAAGAATGGGAATGGGTGAGGGTTAGAAATAAAGTATGTTTGAGGAGTTGTGGGAGAAGGAAGAGATAAAAGAAAATGAAATGGTAATGCTAGGAAGATGGAAAACAGGATACCACAAGAATATTGTGAGATGCAGGGCCATGATGATGATGATGATGATAGTAACAACAATAACAATAATAGTAGAAAAAATAATAAATAAGAATATATCATGACAAGCTAAAAATAATAAACAACATTCTGACACGTTATTTCAACACACGATTTAATTTATGCTACAGCTTATTCTGTTAAATGAACTGGCCATCAACTAAGATATGCTTTGATCATGACATAACTTGACCTGTCTCACGAAATCATAGTGTACGTCATTTAAAGTCTTATTATACGAATGTTACGTTATCCCCTACCCACATATGCCCCCATTTTATTAGCTGGGTCTGATATACACAAAAATCTGCCACCACCAACGAAAAAAAAAAAAATGCATATTTACATAGCTACTTCTGGAAAAATCACCAAAGAAGTCTTGAGTACAATGGTGTTAGATTTCCATCTCTTCCACAGCGTCTGTCCCATTATGGACTATATATGGTGGCAGAAATAGGTTCAGCCGAGATTTATATACAATACAGTGACGCCAGTTATGCTTGGGTGCGACCCATACAAATACGGTCCAAGGCTGAAACATACCTGACAATGCCCTGCCTCAACAGATCACAGCATCAAATATCGCACCCTAACTCCCTACGTGCCTAACTTTAAGCAGAAGGGTACTCCAGATCACCCTTAAAAAAACTCATATAAAATATATGTGGCGGTCTCAACAAGGCCTCGTGGAGGCTTTACGGGAAGGAGAAGTGGCATTTACTTCATGGAGGCAAACGGCCCTTGTCACATATATTTCCTTAAGCAGCCCAGGAAATCAGGTCATTCCATAGTGACCACCAACTTGCGCTTCTCTACATCACTCTGCTTTACGATATATATATATATATATATATATACCCATCTATATATATCTCTATCTATATATATATATATATATATATATATATATACCCATCTATATATATCTCTATCTATATATATATCCATCTATATCTATATCTGTCTATCTATCTATCTATATATTACTTCGCAGAGGAAAACAACAGTCGATACCGCCTTCGTCACTTAAAAGTCATGAACCAGAGATGCCTATCACCTTCCACTGAGTCTGACTTCACCATCATCGCACTGTGAACTTACTCTCGCCCTCACCCTCTTCTGGAGATTGGTTCACCCTGGAGTAAATGAACCACTTACTGGCCTTTGGTTTAACCTGCTGTAGGGGCATCGATTACTGTTTTCGAGAGTGCCATAATTATCCAGTTTCACAACTTTTCCACGGACTTTTGGTGGCAAAAATGTTCACCTATGTGACCACGCTGTCGTGCTGGCGATCTCAGTAAAAAAATGTACAGCAATGATAGGAAACAGAGAATAAAGAGGAAAAGAAATAAAAGATTACGAGAAGCTTTGCGTGGAGTGCTGGAACGTGTAAAAAGGAGAGGGGAGCTACGGCAGTGATGTGCAGAGAAAGAAGGGAAAGAAAATATTAAGCTATGGAGAGATCCCTCGCGCAGAGGGTGCTGAAGGAAAATGAGTCTCTGGTGTCCAGTGGACTGGTGTGCTTGAGAGGTGCTTGACGGTAACGACCTAAATATCTTGAATTCGATTACGTCTCCTTAAATTTCTTATTGCACAGACAGGTAAGTCAATCCAGCTCAAGCCTAGGGTCCTTGTCCATTAGGGGTTATTATTATTATTTTTTTTTTTCCCGTAGATCAAAAGAAATATTTCAGGCATTCTTCCGTCATGCCTCTACCACCCAAGACTGAACTATGTTAAGGCGTCCTTCAATAGACGGATAATTGGTAAAAACTATCAGAGTACAGCCTAACTTTAAAAAAAAAAAAAAAAAAAAAAAAAAAAAAAAAAAAAAACTGGGCACTGTAAGCACGAAGGCAAGACCCAGATAAGATCCTGTGTACTGATTTGATAAGCATGATAACTCCAACTGTACCTCTCGCCCTTTTGAACAATACCATGAGACCAAGCCAAACGGGAATATTTATATTATCCTTCATACAAACATACGGCCATGAAGGTGGTGAGGTGACTTGGGACAATGAGGTAGGAGTGACAGTATTCCACGCCTGGATTACTATCTGTACCTGCATTAAAATCTGATCGCTGCTGTAGGTGTCCACTACTGTAGACTTGTATTTTGGGGTAATATACTGTATTGTTCGCTAAATTCCACATGTCACCAACGCGATATGGATCTCGAAGTGGGAATATGGAGAAAAGTACAATACGCTGAATTACTGTACTGACTTTCCAAGCACATTATAATTTTGCCATAAGTAACTGTTATCATACTGATGACAAGTTGTGATCACGGTGTAGTACTATACTTTCATTGCTTAAAGTGATTTTCATTGATAATTATGGCCATCGACATTTTCTAACAGACATTGGGCATACGAAAAAAAAAAAAAAAAAAAAGTAGATCACCAGGAAACAGAGAGGGACAGCAACTTGTGTGTCCACTACTGAAACATGAAGACATGAGGGTCTATACGGTGCTGCCAAAGGAACAAGGAAAATGCCAGCCCATACATATATAAAAATGATGAAAATAATAGGTGGCTTTGTGGTTTAAGGAGTCTGTCCGAAATGGGTAGATGTCAGCATTAATATGAACAGCTATGACGTGGCTGGAAATTTATTAGTCTTGTAATGCCAAAAGGGTCGTAAACTGGCCACCCACCCTTATGTGGTCTAGATTCCAACAGTCTAGCCTTGAATACTGACATCTTGCAATGGATGATATGTAATTGGTTGTTATTCTTATCACACTTAGCAATGCAACTGAGGAAGGTAGGTGAAGAAATGTGTGTGTGTGTGTGTGTGTGTGTGTGTGTGTGTGTGTGTGTGTGTGTGTGTGTGTGTGTGTGTGTGTGTGTGTGTGTGTGTGTGTGTGTGTGTGTGTGTGTGTGTGTGTGTGTGTGTGTGTGTGTGTCGAATAGAACGAATTATAATTCTTCATGTACAGTAATTAAAACAATTCCTTTAATCATCCCACATATAATTAACTTATCGTGGCTGATTAAAGAACAATGCAATATATATATATATATATATATATATATATATATATATACATAGAGATAGATAGATAGATAGATAGAGAGAGAGAGAGAGAGAGAGAGCGCACTATCATTCCAGCCTCATTTACAGAGTCGCACACAGAGATGGTAAGTTTGCATCTATACTTAGTGGGGCATTCATAATAAAACACACCACGTATATTCCAGCCAAAGGCACGTGAGTATTTATGGATTTACAGTAATTTTGTATTCTTTGTGCATCTCGCGAACACATTAAAAACAGTAGGAGTGGACAAACTGCCTTCCGTACTTATCATATTTATTATGGTTACCTACCGTGGCATATTTATTATGGTTTACAATCTTAAACCTTTGAGTAGGTCTGGATGATCAGTGAGTGGACTGAGGGGCAGCTGCATTGGCTATTTTAATGTGTCTTTCATTATCTCTTCTTACTCTCTCATCTACTTTCCTGTCTCCTTTGCTCTCTCTTCCTGCTTCCATCTTCTCTAACTCCCCCTGGCTTCTTTTCTCTCTTCCTGCCTTCTTTCCCCCCCTCCCTCTCTCTCTCTCTCTCTCTCCTTGTCACCCACTTTCCGCCACATTTTCCTTATCTCTTTCTACTTCTTGTTCTCCCACTTTCTAACTCCTCCTTTTAGTTCTATCTCTGTTCTCTCCCTCTTTGTCTCGTTTTCTCTTCCATTCTCTCTCTCTCTCTCTCTCTCTCATCTGTCTGCAGCCTTCAGATAAGCTGTAGGAAGTGCCAGATTTTGTGGCTGTGTAACGTTTAGGGTTGCAGCAACTGCTGGCTCAAACTTTCAAGCCCTTTTAATCAGAGGGTTAGATTCTCTTCTAATCTGAATTAAACAAACTACAAACTGCCAGAATAATAAAAAAAAAAAGGTAAATAATAATCTGTCCCTAGCTACTGGGAATGATGCGACTTGTTTCTCTAGCTTACCGTCACTTCCCCTCCATTCTCACTACCCTAAGCGACCACCACCACCGAACACCCAGTCCAGCCACCACTTACAATGGATCTGATGCCTGGGTTAAAAATTTCGTAATTACATACAGCGTTCTGCAGAGGCCGGATGCAAGGGTAGTGTCCGATTGCCATAATTATTACAGGGTCGGTGAGGTGATACGGTCCAACATATCAGGGCAACACAGGCAGGGCAGGATTATATTAGTTTACTTCAGTGTTTGTGTGGAGCTTCTGCAGTCGATGAAAATAAATACTTTTTCTCAAAAACACCACTTATACCTTTGTTATGACTGGCCAAGCCTCTCCGACACGAGGAGAGAGAGAGAGAGAGAGAGGGGTACAGAACCAGTAGCACATACAGAAATTTTAGGTAGCTAGTGCTGTCAGTAAGGAAGTTGAGGAAGGCGTGTGTGAAGCATCCCCCCCGTGTGTGTGTGTGTGTGTGTGTGTGTGTGTGTGTGTGTGTGTGTGTGTGTGTGTGTGTGTGTGTGTGTGTGTGTGTGTGTGTGTGTGTGTGTGTGTGTGTGTGCGTGCGTGCGTGCGTGCGTGCGTGCGTGCGTGCGTGCGTGCGTGCGTGCGTGTGTGTGTGTGTGTGTGTGTGTGTGTGTGTTGTCTCCTGGTGCTTACTCCCTCTCTCCTCAAATTCAGCAACCATCCCATTCCTTTCCCTGTTCACTTTTGCCAGTTTCACAAATATTCCACCAACGCCACACTATCCAACCACTGGGAACTTACCAACCACTTCCAGTCAACAACAACATATCCAGGCACTTCGACCCATCCCAAGAACTAAGTCAAAGTAAATATTAAACCATCCGTGCACTGAATCTTATAATGTTTTGCAAATTTAAGCAATATCTGTCTCTCCCTATCAGGTTTATTACTAAATGGGTTTTAGGTAAGAATCTATAAGGATATGAAGGCAAAATCAACTTCACATACATTATTTGTGGAGACAGGCGAATGTGATTTGAAGCTGGTGCAAATCTATTAAAGGTGAAGGTCAGGAGTCAAAGTCTAGGGTTGCTATGCTCTCTGGAAATTTTGATCTAGTTCCTCTTTTATGTATTCTACCTCCTCTGTAGTTTCATATTTCTTTCTCAAACAACCCTCAGCTCCTTTCGCTCTGTCCTTTCCCCACATAATACATACACTGCAACGATCACTCTTTATCTATCATCTCAGTGTCTCATGTTCTTTATAATGCAACCTTCAATTCCATTCCTTCCCCCCTTCCCCCCGCCCATCATATACATACAGACAGAATCAACCACTCTTATTGTCCGTCTCATCAATGTCTCGACTATTCCACATCCATTTTATTCCTCTTCCTAAAATAAATCCCATCCTTTTTATTCCTACTTCATCCACTATCCTTTCTTCCCTTGTTTTCAGTCTCATCATCCCTCACCCCACACCTTCCTCCCACACACAGTCCAGTTTATATCAGCTCATTCACGTGCAGTCTGAACACTTTTACTAAACCACATAATCACTGGGTCGGGTGCTGATAGAGGATATACTGGTAAGTCGTGTGCTAAATCACTAAGGCGTAGTCCCTTGTAAGCCCTGTAAGCGATAATGACTGCTTGTAAAATTAATAAACTGCAAAATGGCCAAGTGTGGAAAATTATAGCCTGTTAAGCGGCCTATAATATTACCCGTGCAAGATAACACGCGGAGAGAACCTGTACGTGGAGGATGAGAGAGAGAGAGAGAGAGAGAGAGAGAGTGAAGTAACTGAAGAATCGACTGAAAAGGAAAGGGTCAGACTGACAGGGTGTTTGGAGTGAGATGGTAGTAAGATATCAACAAGAGACTCGTTCTAAAGGCCCAAAAGTCCACCAACACACCCTTAGACTGTTTCACACAACTGCACACATCACTGTTTCAGCACTAATACCAAACACCCTACAAATATATGCTAGGTATACTGTCATTCAGGACTGGTGCAATGGTTTCAGTAGGAGTCATTTACCATATGGTGGGCCTCACTGAAGAGAATGGAGCTGAAGTGAGAGATGAAAGGGTGGCAGATGAGACAAGAGAATGGAAATAGAAAGGGAATGAGAAAATCTTATAGGAAGGGACTGTAGGACACAAAAAAAGAGGGGGGGAGGGTGACAGACATGGATTTATAGATATGGAAGGTCGAAGATGATTACAGAATGCAGACTAGAACAGAGGGAGATGTATGGAAGGAAGAATAAAGGTGAAACAGCGGTAGAGAGCAAGAACGAAGAAGCAAGCAAAGTGTACCATGGTGATGAGGAGACCGAATACGAGTATTTAAATAGGATTTTGGAACTGGAGGAAAGAACTGGAAATGAAAGTTGGGACATATGCATGTACGAAGGTGCTATGAAGGAGTTTCCGCATCAGTGCACTTCAGTTAATGACCATGATCTGCATGATGTAGTATGGTATGGTATGGTATGGTGTGGCATCGTAAAAGTTCCTAAAGTCTACGAGTGAAGCACTGCGTATCCCAGAATTGTTAGAGCAAGCCAGACGGTCAGAGCCACTCCTAAAGATGCTGCCACGTGAAGTAATTTTTGAGAAAGAAAGAAAGCAAGACAGGAATGGAGGTTGAAGGAAAAGTGTTTGGAAATACAAGTATGTATTCTGAATAATAAAAGAGGAAGATGTTAGACTGACTGTTTTATATAAAGCTGGATTTTAAGGTAAATTTTAAACCACTGTCTATTTTGATATCAGCACAATTTTCAAAGAATGCATACTTAAATGCCTCTAATAATGTAACCGGTTTGAATACCCACACGTTGGAGAGAAAATAAAAATGCATTATTTTAACATGAGGTAAGACTGAGGATATAATATACCACCTCCTTTATCTTTATCTAAACATTACCTTGAGTGTATTGTCAGTCCGTAAACCACTAAACCCGTGACAGATGCTGACAATGCAAGTGCTGGCTCATGGGCCAGTATTTTCCTCAGTTACGGAAGCCCCTTATTACCTCTTCCTAAGCTACTTGTTCTGCTTTTTACACCTTGCTCTCCTCTTCTGCGCTTTGTAAATCATTCTAATATCACAATACTCTGAATATATAACGTGAAAAAAATGTATTAACCAATCGTATCCAAAAACCAAATCGCTAAGGAAGAGGTGCTAGGGAGCCCCCACACGAGAATATGGGCCTTGGTTGGTGTTATGTTGTAAATGTTCAGAGAATTATCTGAAGAGCAAAAATATGTAAGTAGGTAAGTATATACATGCACACAGACACGTCCACGCACAAGCACTCCAGAAATGAGAGAGAGAGAGAGAGAGAGAGAGAGAGAGAGAGAGAGAGAGAGAGAGAGAGGAATGAGTATACACACCTTGGTGTTCGTCGAAGGATGAGAAACAGAGAACAAATTTACCAATATTCGGAAGTAAAACTAAATTCTACTACTACTACTACTACTGTTACTATTAAGGTTAACAGTTACAATAATAATAATAATAATAAATGATAATTTTATTAATCATCATCATCATCATCATCATCACCTTCTAAAGCGTCAGTGTAAATGCGGTGAGAAGAATCCAGAAACAGAACATTAAAAAACCATGAAAGACAGTTTACCATCATCATCGTCTCTTATACTAGCCTTGTTTCTCTTCATGGTAAACGCGTAAGAAGACCCTTCAAACTGAACATTAACAACAACAAAAGACAGTTCCTCATCATCATCATCAAACTATTTCCCACCAATTACCCAGGTAGGAAGTGGCTATCCAAGAGAAAAAGAAACACAAGAAAGAAACCTGTCAAGCTGCCCGGTGAAATCGGACCACACACCTATTTACTTTCCATTCAAGCCTTTGGAATTCTTGGCTCACCTCAGTCCAAACGATCCACATCATAAGGTGCGTCATAATCCTTGTGGTATATAGGCCATTCCTTTGATTACCTCGATAATGAAGGGGGGTAACTCTTGTGTGGTAGGTGTGGTTGATAGGGGTGCTGTGTGGTGGCTGGGGTCTCTCTCCATCCACTCATTCGATGTAGTTCAAACATGAGGGTAACTCTACAATGAGCGACACGTCAAATGGCTTCTTGTTATCCAGGGACCGATTTACTACACTGGGTGGTAACCATTTAACCAAATGACGCCAGGGGATCTAACGGGTTAAGATGCTCCAACCGGATGGGTCCAGTAAGTCTGGTCACCTTCGCCTTAAATGACGGGACCAAGCTGCCTAAACCCAGGTACCTATACTCAGTTTTTTTTTTTTTTTTATCGAGGCGAAGACGCACTTGACGGGTTGGTGATGATTGGCTGATTGCAACATTATTTCATAATCTCTTTACTTGTTAGCATTATTAATTGACAACATATATCTGAGGGGGAAACTTGGGTTAGGAAATATTACTCGGACATGTTGCATTCAGTCAATCATCACCAACCTGTCAAGTGCAGCTTCGCCTCAATTTAAAAAAAATATATATAAGTATAGGCTTCTGACGGCGTACAAAAGAACTGAATAATGGATGGAGTAACCCTTGTCAACAGAGTACCCAGCAAAGTGGAAAAAGGCGGGGAGGTGGGTGGGGCATACATGCATTCACAAGGAACACACACAAAAAAAATATATGAGCACAATCCCATCCCACTCGGTGCACAATCTTAGCCCGTGATAGCAATACAGAGTTATGCACCCTCACCATCCTCCTCCCTCACAAGTTACATATCGCAGGTTAAGTGCTAAGGCATGCTAAGCGGCGGGCCTCTTAAAAGCAGAATCTAGGCCGGATAAAATCTTGGCGAGGAAAAAAAGGTAAAGACCGCAATGAATATGTTAATAAACTACGCCCTACATTATATTGGAGTCTGTAGGAGAAGGAGGGTGTGAAAGTGTGGTGTAAGATTGAGATGTGGCAGTGGGTGAGAAAAGTGTGTGTGGGGAATGTAGGACGTTTCGGCCACGGATATTTGGGCCACGGACGTTTTGGCCATGGGCCACCAACCTAGGACGTTTTGGCCATGGGGACCACCAAAAGTGGACGTTTGGGCCACGAAACTTAATTTTGTTATTTAATGTTTCGAAGTTTGTTGTTTTATGTCATTTTCCATATATTTTGTGCTGCTTATGTGGCTGAGTGGGCCAGAGAGGAGCGAAGCCTCGGTTTGCAGTTGTTTGAATGACGGGAGGGTTGTTTGTGTTAAACTAGGAGGAAGCTGATGAATGAGGTGAGAAATGGGGAGGAGGAAGTATGATGGGAACTACGGTGCACAGCGGTAGCCGTCAGTGTATTTTTCTGCATTTCACCTACTGCACAACCATGTCAGCTGAGGTTGAGGTCATCACAACCAAGAGAGGCGGTCAGAAGATCTGTCTGGATGGCTTCATGTACATCAAGAAGCACGTTGCCAAGTCAGTTGATGAGACCGTTTGGCGGCGTGTCAAGCGGTCCACCCTCAAGTACCCTGCTGTGCTGAAGATCACCATGAGTCTCAGTGAACCTAAAGTTGTGTCAATGTATAACCACTTTTCTGACACAGTAGGATGCCAAGTGGAGCAAGCTTGTCAGGCCATGAAGAGGAAGACTGCCAGCACTAATGATCAACCCAACCAGATCTTCACCTTCGCTGCTGCAGCACTGCCGGAGGATGTCGAGGCATGCATGCCTAGGCCCGATTCCTGCATGCGTCTTTCGTTGCATCCGGGATGCGCACCGTCCAAAGGATCCAGTCTCTTCAAGAGTTGGAGATCACCGGTGACTGGGCATCCCACCTCCACTATGACAATGGGCCGGAGGCAGATGAGCGTATCATCATCTTCAACTCTCCCAGTCATCTGGAGCTGCTAGCAGGCTATGAAGACTGGTGCATGGACGGCACGTTTTCAGTAACTCCAAGACTCTTCACCCAGCCCTACATCATCCAGGGTCAAGTCAACGGAGTCTACCTTCCTCTGGTGTATGCCTTGCTGCAATGCAAGACACAAACCAGCTACGAGCAAGCCTTCAGAGTCCTCGAGGAGGGTGGCTGTGATCCCAGCACAATCACCATCGACTTCAAGAGGCCTGTGGAGTGGCCCTTCGTGTGGTGTTGGGGAGCAAGTCCAGGTGTGGTTCTGCTTCTACCACCTGAGGCAGATGCAGCACCTGGGTCTCAAGAACCTCTAAGAGTCCAACGATGAGTTTTGCCTGTTCTGTGGTCAGGTTGATGCATTCGCCTTTCTGCTCCTGGAGGATGTCAAGGATGACATAGTGCACCTTCGTTCTATTGTGCCTGAGGAGGCTGCCACACTCTAGGAGTACTTTGGCTCCACCTACATCTCAGGCCAACTCCGTCATCGCCGAGATGTCACCTCCAGATCAGGATGCATAAAGCTGGTCTGTCTACGCCACAGGCCACCCAGGTTCCCACCCGCGAAGTGGAATATGCACCACGCCACCTTCAACAACTGCCAAGAACCAACAACATCTGCGAGGGCTGGAACAACAAGTTATTCTGCCTGTTGGAACACGCCTACGAAGCTCATCGAGTGTCAGCAAGCAGATGCTGCCACCGTGGATGGAATCCTGCTCCAGGAGGAACGTGGGATTCACCCTGCCAAGCGTGGGAAGAAGGTGTACCAGGAACTCCAGATGCGCCTCCACAACCTTGTGGTCGACCTGAAGGAGGGCAAGAAGACAATCCCAGAGTTCCTTCATAGAATCAGCCACAACCTTCGAGGTGGACAGCCCAACGTGTAACCATAAAATCGATATCACCTGTGCTATTTTTTATTTGGATCAACTTTTTAAATATATGTAAAAAGTAAACTGTGAAATGAAATAAAAAGCTACTTTTTACTCGGATCAACTTTTTAAAAACATGTAAATAGTAAACTGTGAAATGAAATAAAATGCTGTTGTAAAGAAAATTCTTGTATTTTTATTTTTTGTCCTGTGGCTTAAATGTCCTACCTTCCGTGCCAAAACGTCTAAGGATGGTGGCCCATGGCCAAAACGTTCGTGGCCCAAATATCCGTGGCCGAAACGTCCGGCCACCGTGTGTGGGTCGTGGCATTATGGTGTGGAAGGGTGAAGTATAGCAGTGTGCGGTGAGGCACTGTGAGGTGCGGCATTATGGTGTGGTAGTGTGAGGTATGGCAGTGTGAGGTGTGGCATTACAGTGTGGTAATGTGAGGTATAGCAATGCGTGGTGAGAATTAAGAACCAAATACATGACTCAGACCGAATACTGTAACCTTGATCTTCGGCAGACTGTTCTCAAAACCCAATTACTTCACTGCTGCTTGACCCTCCATTCTTCCACTAGGTTTGGTAAAAATCTGCCTAAATTTCTTCGGCTTGATCCTGCTTGGTGGCCTTGAGGTTTGACCTATATCAGAATCAAGTATAAACCCTTACAGACTCAACCCGACTGGAGCACCTTAACCCACAAAACCACCAGATGCCATTTGGTTAAACGTTTGCCGTCCCAAGTACTAAATGGATTTCTGGTTTATAGGAAACCATTCGGTTTGCCACTCAGTGTAAGGTCACCTGAGAAGAACACTACATCGAATGAGTCGATGGTGAGTGCTCCCAACCACTCTGTATAAAGAAACAAAACACAAAATGACACTGACACACTTCCCCCCCTCCCTCTCTCTATCTATGAATTTCTAACCGTGGGGCTGGAGAAATTCGAAAGCCGGTGTTTTTAATCACATATCCGTAGTGAGGTAACACAGACAGCTTTTAAAGTCTTGAGTATGAGATGTTTATGACGAGTATTGATTACTATTGTAACCTTTTCTTTTCCTAAGCGATTTGTTTATTTATTTACGGTAGAGTACAACTCCAAAAGATGGAAAAAATTCTTACGGCCCTTGCTGATGATATAACAGATGTCAGTGAGGGCCTAGGAACATTCAATATTTGTTTCTGTTAGGCATGGGAATAATTCTTAGACCAGGCTATGGGTGAGAGGGACTTGACAACATCTGCCCAGAAGTAAACTGTTTAAATGAAGGAAGACAATCTGGTATACATTCTGGTACATAATGTGCTGCAATGTCTTGGTGCTCAATTTACAGTCTTGTCTATCATACTTGTTAAAAATGGACAAGTGTTACTGCTACACTGATCCTGTTTCCACACACACACACACACACACACACACACACACACACACACACACACACACACACACACACACACACACACACACACACACAGATTTATCATCTACCAAGCTTTTGCCGTCGTTTACCGTCGCTTCTATTCCTCCTCTCACCCTCTTACTCACAATCTCCTCCAACCCTAATTTAACTTAAGTTCTCATACACCTGAATGTCTCTTTCTTTCCCTGTCTATGTATATCGTTAAGTACATCATCGTAATTTCCCTCCTTATTTGGCTGCATCGCTGTTCTTCTTTTCACGGTACTCTAAACACGTGATCACACCGTACTTCTACCAGTAACTACTGTACACATTTGCTTTACTCTCTTTTAAAATCATAGCGTCTTACTATGTTCCTTTATGTGTTAGTCCTTTACAGTCTATATATCTCCGTTCCTATTTTGCCATTTTCTAAGCCTCTACCCTTTATTTTCCCACTTCTTTACCTGTTAGGCTATTCCAATTATTTTTCCATTATTACTATTCCAGTCTCTCCCACCCCCTTCCCTGCTTCCCTAGCAATCTCGCAATGGCCATCAGTTCTTTAGGGCGCAGGAGTTTCTAACAATATCGTCTAGAGTCTGCCTGAATAAAAACATCTGATAGGGTCAGTGTCCTTTACAGCGACCCACCCTGACATGAGAGTTGGGTGTGTCTGGTGGCAGGACAACAATGCCAGTGGTACTGCCGGTAATACATACACGCCAATGGGCATAATCTGCGGCCATCTGCCATGTCCAACTCCCATTGCTGGCTATCTCAGGTGGTTGACAAGGAGTGCGACGCTCCAGAATGAGAGGCGTGGACACAATCCAAGCAGTTAGATTGGCAGTCAGCGTCTCCAGAGACCAGCTAGGCTCTGGAAGCGAAGAAGAAGAGAGGTAGGAACAATGCAACAGCCCCGGCTAGTGGGTTAACTAGTACACACCAAGCAAGGTTTTTTATATTTTATCTCTGCTATATTCAAACATCTGTACAGTATTCTGCCTAAGAAAGACTTTTGGCATAAGACGGTTAGACAGAGCCTTCATTTCCCACTTCATTACAGATCTTGCCGAAGTTGAATAAAACTGTCTGGAGGCTGCAAGAATAACAAAATACAGAGACATCATGGCAATAAAGAAGTTAATGAGTGGGGAGGACAGTCAGAAGAAGGCGGACGAGCGAGGCGAAAGTGTGTTGGTGATACAGATGGTGTCTGTTGACTCTAAGTACCTTAACACCAGACCGGATCTCATACTACAGTCAAACTTCTCATGTAGCCCTTTCAGTGCTTTGGACGCTCAAGGTAACTAATGGAATTAATGCCGAATGTCTTAATTCAACTGGAGGAAATCTAGAGCAACTATAAAACTGGCCTCCCAGTCAACAGGCAGATGCACATTATCTCACCGAAGGCTTTTAATAACAGAAACGGAAGTGTCTACCAGTTTTATGCTAATGACTCGTGAATGTATGGTTTGTAAGCCTACCTGAATAGCCAAGAATCAGTAGTATGAAAATTAAGAAAACTGTCCATAATTACGTTTTCTTATGGTTGTGTAAGAGAAAGATGACAATACCGGTAATTATGGTAAAGACAATTAGCTTCACAATACCAATGAACCGTAAATGTTACTTTACTGTTTAAAATAAGTCATTTCAAAGGAGCTGTTGTTAGATATTTATTTTGTTATATGTACGAAACAACAAACACATTAGTAAAAACACACTCAATCTCACACTCAAGAAATAAATTAGAATGTACTTTCATACACACCCAAGAAACTCGGTAACGTACAAACAAATAAAAAATATATGTAAGCTCACTCAAACACGTAACTACCCGGCACAAGCACATCGATTCATGCAGCCTCCGTAGCATACAGGAGCTTAGTCACCCCCAAGCAATAAGTAACACAGATCACCAACACATCAGATACAACATGTCTTATCATTATACCCGGGTTCTGATAATATCACCACACCACCCTCTTCAACCACTTACCCACAAAACTTCATCACCAGTCTGGGCAAAATACCATATACAGGTCAGCATTCAACATGTGGATGTACAGGGCAGATACGTGATTAGCTTTGTGTGACTGGGCAACGAGGCAGCGAGTGATGGTCGGTTATTTTCGTTCTGCTGTAGATCCACTTACATTTAGTACTCTTCTTAATTCTACGCATGTTTTAGCTGACTTTGGTTCTGTGCTAACCAACCCATTCCTAAATTCATTAGTCTACTCATACACCAACAGAGGCACCATACCCTCTCACATATTACCGAATGGGCACTATATGCTTTCTGTTTAACGTGTTTGCAAATTAAATAAATAAATAAATAAATAAATAAACGAAAATGTTCGCTTTCTCCATAAAGAGAATGAAGCACATGAATAACATCCATTTGGCAGCAGCAAGGACAATGTGAAGTCGTCATGGAGGGAAAATGCAAATACAAAGAAAGCACCCAAGATTTAATACATGATAAGCCTGGTTCCTTTCTCTGCATTTGGTGTTTTATCTTAGGTTCCTTCTCTGCATCTGGTGTTTCATCATGGGTTCTTTCTCTGCACTTGGTGCTTTATCCTAGGTTCTTTATCTGTATTTGGTGTTTTTTCTCCAAGTTACTGCAGTACCAAGCTGTTTTTTTCCTCACATGTACGTACGTCATTGCAGGCTACTCAAGAGGCCAGGTCTTTGGAGTCTGTTCCTCACTCACTCACTAAAAGGGCTCCTCTAACCCGAATATGCTCCTTTGAATGAAACTGGAATAAAATAAAACAGACGCCATCGTACTAACGTTTGTATATCCCATTATCCCAACCACATAACTTAACCAAGGTGATTCTCTCTCTCTCTGCGTCGACACTGGTTTGTCCGTGGGTAGTGGCGTGTAAAAGGCCCATTTGTTAGTGTGAATGAAGACTTGTTAAGACGGTCGAGGAGTGTGACCAGTGACAGTCATCCCGACCACTGTCCCTTCCTGAACCTCTTTATCCACAGCTCTTCACGCCATTCTAAGCCGTCACCAACAATTTCAAGCCAAGTCTCCCTCTGCCCCTCTTTATATACGGTCCTTTGAGTCTTTCTAAGTCACTGCCTCTCAATACCTCCCTATCCCTCTGCCACCTTCGGCAGTATAAACGACGTCTGCATATAGAACCACCGCAGATCAAGATGAGTCAGAGAACACAGCAACATCACACCAGAACTTTGAACCATGACCTTCGAATGATCTACCTTTGAACGAGCTACACTAAAACTAAATCCTATCCTATCTCCACGTACTGTGAATGTGGTAAGTTTGATCCAAATTGTACCAGTCATTCATGAGATAGTGTTCATGTACATAAATACTTAAGGACCTACTTACATATATACATACATACACACACATATAACCACACAAAAGATTCGACCACAACAGCAACGCATTCGGTGTCGCTAAAGCCCCAACTTATCCCCTTTACTCCAGTGACGTAGCGGTGAAGAAGAGCCTACACGTGGTGGTGCTGTATACTCTGAGTGGAGCAGTTGCGGCGTCCACTTGGGAGCCACACATATATCCCTATAGGTTGCCGCTGCCGTGGGAAAAGATCTTAGTTCTACCTTGGCGAGACGCTGTCTACCAAAAAAAAGGAGTATCAGATCCTAAGACTGTGTATGTACTGCACTGTACTTGTAGGAAAGTCCCACAGTAGTAGTTGCTTACCTGTGGTCGACGGGTTTGTTCGGCCAGACAGAGCAGGGCTAAGCAACATCATCATCAGCATCAACAATTCCAGTGACGTCTATTATTGTGTTCTGACCACCTCCAGTGACGTCTAGTATTGTTCTGACCACCTATAAACCATTATATATAACTGAGGGGAAATGTTTAGACCTCGGGGTATTAAATATGTACTTTATTTATCCTGTCACAACTACATGTCTTCCCTAAATTGAAAAAAAAAAAAAGTCGAAGTGGCAACAATATTCTGAAATATAGAGTTTCTTAGCTCATATTCTCGTTGGATAAGGAGGCTCCCTAGCACCTCTTCCTTAGCGATTTGCTTTTGGATATGGCTGGTTGATACCGGCAGGAAAAATAAATCGCTTAGAAAAAGATGTTAGGGTGGTTCCTTAGCCGATGAGAATAATACCGGCCCTTGAGAGAGAGAGAGAGAGAGAGAGAGTCTCCCTCTTCTTTCACTCTGCCTTCTACTCTAAACCCTTCTCTTGCCTCACTATTCCTGTTTCCTCTTCTCATACACTTCTCACTCTTCTTCTCACCTCTACCCGTATCCCTCACTGTGTCTCGTTTCCCTCTTCCTTACCTCACTTTCCTCTCTTTTCTCACTCCCCAAGTTACCTCCTCTCATCCCTCTCCTACGACATTCCCCCCTTCCTTGCGTGCACTCTGAGCCAAGTCACTGAGTCCAGGCTGATATAAGACAAATAAGTTAGCGCCAGTAATTAATGACTGTGTGTGTGTGTGTGTGTGTGTGTGTGTGTGTGTGTGTGTGTGTGTGTGTGCGCGCGTGGTGGGGGTAATGAATTGGCTGGGAGGAGGATGACTATGACTGAAGATGAAAGTTAAATATGAGAGTAGCTTTGCATGATGATGATGATGATGATGATGATCTACATATTTCTATCTAGAATTACAGGTTTCGCAGTATAAGTAGCTGTCATCGAAAATGAACGCTTCTGCACCCACCGGTCGATCAAGAAGCTGTGACAAATTACGATAAAGACTTTAGTACCTTAGTCTGCGTCAGGAAGAACCCCACTAAGCCAAGTTCTTATTTTTCATGTAAAGGAAAAACTGAGTTGCCAAAAAAAATGCCATCAACAAGCCAACAACTACCGTCACAAAGGTCGTCAACAGAGCAACGCAGGTGTGGGCTGGAGGGTCATGTTCAGGTGAATGCAAATACCAGACCAAATCTACTTCCCAGAATATACGATTAATATCCTACGCTATTAGTTAAGTTGGCGAGGGATGCAAAAGGTTCAGCACATCTACCTCGCTCTAATAACAGCGTTCCTGAAAGTATAGTAGTAAGCGCAGGGCCAGACAGTGTGTTTCTATCTATCTATCTATCTATCTATTGCCAGACGCCACAATCCAGTTCGGATTGGCCACAAACAAATCGCCTCCACGTCGCCCTGTCCCCCGCCATTTTATCTATTGCCAGACGCCTCAATCCCGTTCGGGGTGGCCACAAACAAATCGCCACCATGTCGCCCTGTTCCCCGCCATTTCACTGCCCTGCTCCCAACTCACACCCCCCTCTCTCACATACCTCTCCACCCCATCCCTCCATCTCATCCTCGGCCTCCCCCTCCCTCTTCCCCCCTCCACCTCACTCACATACACTCTCTTCGTCAGTCTTTCACCCTCCATCCTCTCCACATGGCCAAACCACCTCAGTTTATTCCTCCTAACGCTTCCTATCACATCCACATCCACACCATAACGCTCCTTTATATCCTCATTCGTCAGCCTGTCAGTGTGTTTAAATTCAGTTTATTAATCTACCATTGTCGGATGTTCTCGTTTTTTTTATTACATCTAACACCAAAATATTTAATTTGGCTAAATACAGTCACATAAGCCTGGGAGTTTAATGCTAGGGACAACTCTCGTAGTCTATTCCATCAAAAGAAACACGTTAATATTCGAGGGAGTGTGTAACAGGAGCCTGAGTGTTATCAGATCAAACCACGTCTTTTACAATACCCAAAGTCAAATGCAGTGAAAGTCTAGGACATAGGCTAATACGGTACTGTGAGAGTCTAATATGAAGCTTAGTACTGAGGACATCCCACACGTCAGTGAGTAGGGATTACTTACGGTACTATCTGGTTAGGCAGCAATATAACAAGATACAGAACACTTTTACTACGAATTTCTAACTAAAAATCAATTTTCTGACCAGATGAGTTTGAATAAATGGCCCAAGTTGTAAAAGGTAATACTGCCTTTTCATAGATAACTCTATTAAATCATCTCGTGCTTGGTGAGGGGCCTTATCTTCCCAATAGCACCTATAATTTTAAGCAACTAAGGCTCACTCAAAAGAACCTTGAAAAGCCTCAAATAACCATCGGACATTCCAAGTCCTCCCCTCCCCTCATCCCCCCCTCCCTCTCTGACTAGAATTGCCGCATACTCCCCTATTCATTTATTTCTTATGTCAGGAATCTCGCACAACACCGCAAAAGCTGTAGTTTTACGTACAGTATTGGTAAGAATAGGCGAAACACTAAACGACAAATTTTACTTGAGCATATTTTGGTGGTTTGTGCCCTCTTGACCCCCACCACACCCCAGCCCTTGTGTGCTGGACACAGTTAATAAATACATATTACCACCAATCTGAGTCGTGGGATGAAGGATGCACGGGTTGTGGTGAGGGGACACACCAGTGTGGTCATTGCAGGTGGCGTCACTAAACCTACATTTTTCAGACTGGCTAAAGGATGGGACTACAGGATATGCCTGGGTGGTGACAAGCATTAATACAAATACTCGTACACCTCGTCCCCCTTCACCCCTTTACAATTTTTGTTAACTTCTGCACACACACACACACACACACACACACACACACACACACACACACACACACACACAGCCTAGCTTTAAGTTACCTCACTATTATGTGCTGCATTCGTCCTAAGTTTCGTTAAAATTTTTATCGTTAATCTGCGTTTTTTTTTTTTTCCCTCATGATGTCTAGTCATCTTCCCTGTCTTTCTCGTCATTTTTTTCTTTGCTACTTATCTCACTTTTTTCTCTTCTCTTTCTACCCGTTCCCTCCAAACTTCTCTGTTCCGACCATTCTTTCCATGGTTCGGTGTTCCACATCTCATTTGGTTCCAGACGCTATTTTCCAGCATCCGTGTTCCGGGCCCCGTGACCCCGTCTTCCAGTTTTCGTATTCCAGGCCACTGTCGTGATATCAGCTCTAGGTGCTGTGGTCTTCCTCTCCAGTACCTCAGATCTTTGTTAACATAAGTGATCGGCTCCATGGCTATCTTGGCTCAACATTGCCTTTGATAATTTTCGTGCTTGGAGATGCAAAGATGGAAAAAGTCTGTAGTTACCTATTCTCACCGACTCCTGTATACCAGTAAAGTGCGTTTTGTGAGCGCGTGACGAGCGAGCGAGGAATTGTACATAAGCCTACCATCATAATTTCATCATGGTGTAAACTTTCGACAATTCTGGTGAGGTAGTTGAATAATAACAGAAGAATAAATGAGTTAAAATATTTACTTTCTCATGTTTTCTCTTTCTCACGATTTCTCTCTGGATGTGCATTTAGTGTGGCGCTGTAACATTTATCACACTCTCAATGTTCAGTTCTCTGCTCTCGACTTGCCGTCTCAACGATCTATGTCGGTAAACGCTTGGCTATTGATCAAATGATAAAACCCCAAATTTGGGCTATTACCTTTGGTGTATTTACCCCCTAAACAAAGGAAAAACGTTCATGTAAAATTATCAACGAATATCCGATATTTAATTGTTAGAATTCATGCATGAAAACATAGTGTTACAACAAAAAATCTTTTTTAATTCGATTTCATAGTGGTACATGTCAACTGATGCCCTCGGTACATTCCCTTGGAGAGCTGGGATTCCAAGAGGTTTCCTTTGGTCTCTTAAGTAAATATATGCCGTGGCTAAAAACAAAATTTATTGAGCGTATCTACTACCTGCTGAAAGAATCTTTCTCTATCTCACACCGTAGAAAAGTTATTAGCCTCTGAAAAGCATCGCGGTCGGGCAGTGTCTTTGGCCTCTCATCTATCGGCTGAACGTAAACATCGCTTCGTTCGCTCGCCCGTAATCATCTCACTGCACCCCCCCCCCAACTTTTCTCTCTCTCTCTCTCTCTCTCTCTCTCTCTGCTCCCTTTATACGGTCTCGGATCCCGAATTACCAGGGGTCAAAAAGGTAGCAACTGTGTCAGAGCAACAGCCCAAAAGTCATCAGCATATAACTATTACTTGAAATCAAAAACATCTGAATCACTCTCTCAATTTAAAATTGCTAGAAACCATGCAAAACCTGTAATAAATCTTGCTAAATCAAACTTTCTTCAAAACCAAGCATCAAAACTACTTAACAACCCTAATGACAATAGAATATTCTGGTCAACTCTCAATTCTTTCAATAATAACTTTAACAAGTTCCCCCACTAAAGTCTCCAGATGGCAACATTACAAATGACCCGCGTGGGAAAGCAGATACCTTTGCCAGTACATTTGCCAGAAATTCTACCTTAGAGGAAGCCAGCCAGAATGTCCCAGCACTAGACCTTGCCTCTCCCGACACTGTTCCACTTAGGATACAGACAAAGTATGTTAAATCCATCCTAGACAATTTACCTACCAACAAAGCTCCAGGCCCAGATGGAATCCCGTCAATTGTTTTCAAAAACTGTTCCCCAGAACTTGCCTCTGTTCTTGCAAAATTATTCAGACTATGCATACGTTCCCTAATCCATGGAAAGAAGCCAATATCCACCCAATTCCAAAGAAAGGAAGTTCCTCTGACCCCTCTGATTACAGACCAATAGCTGTCACATCTTCTCTTGGTAAGGTTTTTGAAACTGTAATTAATAAGAACATAGTTAAATATCTTGAATCCAACAACTTAATTAGTGAATGACAATATGGTTTTCGCCAAGAAAGATCCACCATTGACATAATCTCCTGACTCATACCATCCATCAATCAGTTGACCTACATGGTGAAACTCACACAGTAGCCCTGGATATTTCCAAAGCTTTCGACAGAGTGTGGCACTGTTCTCTGTTGTCCAAACTTCCTTGCTATGGACTAAACTCTTTTGTTCCTTTGATTTCCTCATATCTCAGCAATAGAAAAATAAGAGTAAAAGTAGATGATGTATATTCCACTTTCCACTCAGTTAACGCCAGCATGCCGCAGGGATCAGTTCTGGCACCAACCCTGTTCCTCGTTCATATTAATGATCTCTTATCTGTCACCCACAATCCCATCCATTCACATGCAGATCACTCAACACTTCATAGTTCATTCACACTCAGACAACCATTTGCAAAGTCTGATATCTCTAACTCTCACCGTTCAGCCATCTCTTTAAATAAAGACTTATCCACGATCAGTGAATGACGACAAAACAACCTTGTCTCATTTAATGCTAGTAAAACTAAATATATACAATGTACTAATAGGCAGGTATTGCCAGAATCGTATATTACCTTCAATGCTACAAATATTCCCATTTCCAAAAGTATTGAAATTCTCGGCGTCTCGCTTAACAATGCCCTCAGCCGGACCTCTCATGTCAGACCATTTGCTAAAACCGCCTCAAAGAAACTTGGATTATTGTGCACAGTCCGTAACTTCTTCACTGACAAGCAGTTAGTTATAATTTATAAGAGTCATGTGCGCTCTCAGCTTGAATACTGCTCACCCTTGTGGAGTGGATGTGGAGAGGTTGCATTAAAACAAGTAGACAAAATTCAGAACAAAGCTGTTAGAATTATTAATAACCCTGCTATTACTAATAAACTGCCTCCCCTACAAGTAAGAAGGAATGTTGCCTCCCTTGAGTTATTTTACAGATATTTCTACAGCAAATGCTCAGACGAAGTTGCGTCCATGGCGCCACCTCTCCATGCCTTCCCTCGTGCTACACGGGCAGCTGGCAGCGCTCATGACTGGAATGTCACTCAGCCATACTGCAGAACTTCTGCCTATCAGAATTCTTTCATTCCCCGAACTGCTTCTCTCTGGAACTCGCTTCCCCAGAGCTGTTTCCCTCCAGACTTCAACCTACTGCTGTTCAAGTCTAACTGTTACAGATAATTTATGAACAGCGGACACCAGTAATCTGGTGCATGGATTTGTTTTCTTTTTTATTCATTTGTTTTTCCTTCCTCTGTTCTGTTATTAAAAAAAAAAAAAAAAACTGACAAGGGTGGCAACATTAATTACATCATGATAATGTGGTTGGGTCGCAACATCCCTAATCTATGTATGGTATCTGTTCCTTAGTCTTATAGTCAACCCATCCTATCCCGTTGCAATCACTATCTTCTCATTCCTATAACATTCTTTGTTGGTTCCCAGTCCGCCTTTCCGTGCCTTGCCTATCAACCGCAACCTCTTTCCCACCTCTCTTCGTCTTCCCTTATATTTACATTTAATGATGTCAAGACCGTTTCTTTACTGTCTCCATTTCCTCACTCATCACTTAACAATAATTTCTCTCAGATATTGCATTTTTACCTAGTCTTCCTCTTTCGCCTATTTTCACTTTCTGCTCCAGTTCCTCTATCGTCTCTCCCATATCTCTTCTTCATCCATCTTCTCACTCTTCTGGCATTACCTTTACTCACCCCGACTCATTTTTCTTTCCATTAGTTCTTACTTTCTCTCCCCTTCTTTTCCTCGGTCCCTCTTTCTTTTACACTCCCTTTTCTTCCTCAATATTTTATCTTACACTCACGTCGCCTCATCAACTAATCTTCCATCTGTTCATCTATGATCACTCTGTCCATTAATTCATCTATCCTTCATCAAGCATCCCTTACCCCCATCTACTCCTACGTGCTTGTGCCCCATCAATACCCTACTAATGCTACCCCTCCTCCCCCCTCTCCAACAACTCCACCACATTTTAAGGTGGATGTACAGTGGGTGTTGGAGCCTAATTGGTGGTATGTTCATCTTGATGCACAATGACGTGTGTGTGTGTGTGTGTGTGTGTGTGTGTGTGTGTGTGTGTGTGTGTGTGTGTGTGTGTGTGTGTGTGTGTGTGTGTGTGTGTGTGTGTGTGTGTGTGTGTGTGTGTGTGTGTGTGTGTGTGTGTGCGTGCGTGCGTGCGTGCGTGCGTGTGTGTGTGTGTGTGTGTGTGTGTGTGTGTGTGTGTGTGTACGCCTATGAAATCTCACCAGTCTAAATAAAGTCATGTTATGTATGAATGTGTCTGTCTGCGCGTTAGTTCGTTTCTTTCACGACAACGGCAATAGACATCGACCTAATTCTTTTTGCATTAGGTCGAGGTAAAGCCTTTGAGTATCAAAAAAAAAAAAAAAAAAAAAAAAAAAAAAAAAAAAGGGTGACTGCACGCGAAACTGATGGAACTCGCAACACGCAAAAATGTTTGTGAGAGTTTGTTCGTTCCTTCCACGTAAATGGTAACGGATATCGACCTAGTTATTTTCACATTAGGTGAGTAGGTCCAGGGAAGGTCAGAAAAACACCAACAATTTTGGAGATAGAGCGCATCACGACGACGCGACACTCGCAAATCGTGACACGCGAAAACAAACGAAAATCATTTTTTTCGACTTTTTGGTTAGAACTGGTCACTGTGGGCTCAATAACGGTATAAAAACAAAGATAATGACATTGGCAAACATTTTGTGATGCGATGGAAAGGCTTTTAATTAGACTCGCAATTTTTGCAGGCAAGCATTAGTACTTCTATAATGCCAATAAACTTTGCTTCAAATAAAGTATCCAAGCATTTTTTCTGAACACCAAATCGCCAAAATGAGCATAAACTAGCCTGTACACTTCATCAGGTGTCTTCTTAATGGATCGTTTAACAGTAAAACCGTCGAATGGGCTGATAAAGCTCAAGCTCAAATGAACAACACAAATCCTGTCATCGTCTTGGCATCGAATACAGGAAAAGATTTTGACTTCCTTATGAAAATTGCTTAACAGGTGTCTTGATGTATGCCAGATTTCTTAGTGCCTACAGCTATAAATACCCACAAAAATAGTATAAATTGTAAAAGCATTCTGTTTAGCTCACTGAATACAGAAGAAAATTCTAAACAGAACTTTTTCCTATATTAGATTGACCAGAGTCAAATGAAAACTCAAATACAATGACGTTTTGTGTGCTCATGTCTGAAAGCATGAAATACACTCATATCCCTCCTGTGAATAAAAACGTCCAGAATAACCAGACTACTCGTATAATATCCAAGTGTTGCTTTCCCCTCCCCCTCTCATACTAGATTATAAATATAAGCTGACCCGACAAGAAACTCTACATAAGCCAGTTTTGAAATTGTTTGGGTCAACAGCGTAACACTCTTGCATACTTCGTTATTTATTTGGTTTTCAACTGTGCTATCGTAATCTTAGGACCTCTATTAAAAATGAACCACTTCATCGTTGGGTCACAAGGAAAATCATTACGATTCTCAGATTAGTTTCTCTGAGGTCCGACTGAACCGACAGACTGACAGAGACGAAAACAGGCATTTAGACAGAAATGAATCCATAACGTCATCTCAATCTTCCATGGTGAAGATAATAAAAAGCCTAAGTTATATTAGGATAGTACTTACGCCATTCAGGACTGGTGGTTCATCTGTGAAAAGGTTTTAAAGTTGTACAAGATGCTTCGTAAAGACTACTTTTAATATTAGATGACAAGAGGCTATCCCTTGACTGAAAGCATTTATCTGGAGGTAAAAAGACTAGAAAAGTTTAAAGAAAACAGAAACAACATAATTATGATTCATGTCGTCATCAGAGGGTTCTTGGATCTTAATTTAACCCATAAACCACAAGAGGCAACTCATTTGCACTCGGCATATAGAATCATCATGTGGAAGTGGCAATACATCAGTAAAGGTTTATCAGTGTGAAATATTTCTAACGTTGCCATGCATCAGGTATTGTATGCTCGTAAGTCTTATGAAGATTCCGTCTACACTGCATAAAACATTGACATTGATATATTTCTTGTATGACACTGCAGTCTATCTATGCATGACAGCGTTACAAAAGAACCTTAAAGAAATTCGGTTCGTTATAAAATACTTGTTCCCCCACACACATTAACCTCCCTCATATTTATGGCCTGATGCTAAAGTCAATGCACGACATATACAGTACTTACCTTTCCTCTGTGTGTGTGTGTGTGTGTGTGTGTGTGTGTGTGTGTGTGTGTGTGTGTGTGTGTGTGTGTGTGTGTGTGTGTGTGTGTGTGTGTGTGAGCGCACGTAAGTAATCCCAATACTGCCCTGCAAAGGTCTCCCTACCCACAATGTCTAACGAAGAATAATGGCTGATAAACATACTGAGATGAAATATAACTCGCAAATTAATCAGTGGGGCCTCACCTGCATCACTGGCGTCATGTTAGGGCAGTAATTAAGACAGGTGGGTGGTGCATTACGGCTTCCTTAGTCTGGCCAACCGAAACAGGAAGACCATCTGTGCACGCCACACTCCCGTCACACCCTCGCCAAAACCAGGACTTACTCTTTTTACTGGCTGAATACACTGATTGACATTTACTCGGTCCTGGTGCTGAAGGGAGACTAATGAGTTCAGCCAAATTAAAGCAAAATAAAGAGTTTTATAATCTCACTCTCTCAAGCCAGCTGCAAGACCAGGGCCCACACCAAGTCCTAACTGGTCGTGGAAATAATGACCCTACTATACATACACAGCTTAGCAATGTACTTGAGACGTAGTATGGCACCAAACGTCACATGAATACAATGCAGGCCAAGTTTATGTACTGGAACAATGCGAATATGTTTGTTTGTGTCAACGGCCGTCCGTTCGTCCTTCAGGTATTTAAAAAAAAAAAAAAAAAAAAAAAAAAAGCCTTGTGGGAATAGTGGTATGAAAAAAAAAAAGGGTTGACTGAAATAGGAACCCAACAGAATCAGAAGATTACGAAATCAAATGAGATGAGTTATATATAGAGAGAAGCTATGTGAACGTGATAAATATGTGCAAGAGAGAGAGAGAGAGAGAGAGAGAAAGATGAAGTAGGTAGAATGGGTATGGCAACAGACGAAGGGAAGAGCGGAAAAAGATGCAAGCCTTAATGAAGAGAAGATACCGGTACAATCTCAAATACTCTCGTCTTTCTTTTGATGCCTTTCCCTGTACCGTCAATCCTCAGTTATTCAGCTTCTCACTTCCTCTATCTCCCCACTCCTCTCTATCTCCCCGTCTCGCCTCCAACCCTCTCTCAAATATACTTATTCTGTCAGTTAAATAGTACTTCGTGAACAAAACAGGATCTGAAGTTAATGGGAACTTGTATAAGAGGAGCATATCTAGCTAGGTAACCGGAGAGATAGTATCAGACATCAGTAATAATCCCCTCCCTCAACACACACACACACAGACACAGACACACACACACACACACACACACACACACACACACACACACACTGTAAAACTCAAATCAATATGGTTATGGAGAAGGAGAGACGTGAGCGAGATGAAAGAGATGCGATGCAAAGAGACAGGAAGGGTTGGGGAGGAAATAATGGGAGAAAAAAGGCCAAGGAAAATGGGAAAGCCAGAAGAGAGAAGGAAGTGAACGCTAAGAAAGAGAGGGAGGAAGGAAGGAAGTGTGCCAATAGGTGAGATGGCTTTTGTGACGCTGGTACGGTACATAGGAGACAAGGAAATGTTATGAAACTGAGGTAATGTATGAAAAAGACAAACGTGGAAGATACAGATCCCCTTAACCTCTGAACACGTAATGGATTTTAATTACAGCTTCACATATATACAAATCAGGCTGTTAATGGCTCTAGTGGAACAATGAAAGAGTGATAAGCCTCAAGAGCTCAGAGATAATACAGTTATCTCATTAAACCATCGGGTGGGTGAACCTGTTTGGTAATGGCGAGAATGTGGCCTTCCCTTGCCTTCTTTTCCCACCCATGCCCTTCGTTTCCCTTCGCTTCCCTTCCGTTCTCATTCCTTTCCCACTCGTTCCCTTTCCTACTCTTTCCCATTCCCCTCCCTCCCTTCCCATTCCACTCCATTCTTCCCCTTCCTTTCCCTTCATTTCCTTTCCTTTCCTTTCCTTTCCTTTTCTTTACTTCCCTTTCCTTTATTTCCATTCCTTATCCTTTTCCATCTCGCGCTGGTTCTAGACACAAACAAAATATAAGAAGAGGGCTAACCAAGGTCAAGGACATGCAACCAATTTCACTCGGGAATAGGTCATTGGCTAAAGACCCCAAAGCACGTAGGTATTTATAAGGCGTTAGTAAACCACCTTGTGTATAAAGGTAATGAAACGGGTTTAACAGAGGACAGGGCTTTGTTAACGGTGGCTATTTAGTTATGGCAGTGGTGTTAATGTTAACGCTTTGTTAACGGTGTGTCGTTAGGTTTAGCAGTGGTGTTAAATGTGTTCGGCCTTTGTTAACGGTGTGTACTTAGGCATGGCAGTGGTGTTAGTGCTGGGTCAAGAGGACTATACTGAAGGGCGCCACTATATAATCCCATTTCTCCCCGTGCTGCTCTGGCCCTCTGCATAACTGAGAAAAAGCTCCTGTTGGGTGTCTAATCACATCGCTTCTTCCCTCATGTGAAGCTCCGCACTGGAGAAACTGTTAAAATGAACAGCAGCTTTGCACCACTGTACACAATCTGGATGGTCTTTAGTGATGGCCTGTCTTTCTGCTTAGCCAAATCTAGCCACGAAATTCCGTGTCATAAGACAAAGCATTTTCCCCGATATATTGCTCTTCTAACGCCTAAATAAGTAAATGCTGTCCCTCCAGTGCATCCTAAACCACTGCAGGCCCGGATCCAGGGGGGGGGGGGGAGCGTGAGGAGCGTACGCCTCCCCTTTTTAAGAAGCCAATATATATTTTTTTTTACTATAAGGTTCCAAGGTGGAGACAGAGGTGGGGAAATATGATGAACATTTCTGATCTGAAATATCTTATGTAAATTTCTCAACTTTTCTGGCTCAAATTACACTGCCATTCTGATACTTTACCGAAATTCGTTAAAAATTTCAGCCTCTACTTGTGTAATACTTGGCCGTGGCAAGTCGAACTTCACTACCAGCAACCTTTTTAAAGAAAAGAAACAGTGGCGTACGCCATTATCGTATTTGTCACATTTCAGTTTGTATGTGGATCATGATATACTGAGCACTTTAAAAATACCGCTCTGGGTAGAGTGGGAAGCTGTGGTCTTCAGAATATTACCGACCAGGATGCTGAATTATAACTGGCTGCCTAAGTCGGCCATGCTTCTCAGCTAACCAATGAAAATGAAGCATCAATATGGTAAACACTACGCCAGTCTGTCTCATGGTTAGCCTGGTGACAAGTGTGTGTGTGCATCATTCAGCGATCCTTTAGGTGTGTCCGAAGTATTATAATTACTTATTTTACTTTGCATATAAAGAAACACATACAGATTAAGCTCAGTGTACTTTTCCTTGTTGGCAGCTTATGACAGTAATAATGTCAAGCGCAGATTTTAGTCATTTGACTAAATATTGAGTTTAGCCGGATGGCAAGTCACCATGTCGGATGACGGTGACACAGACGCAAGCTTTTTTGCAGTATACTGATAACCACAGTGAAAATGACACTACAAGAAGAATGCATATTGCTTATCACACAAAATTACACCTTTTTTCATTTTTAGTTTTGCTGACATGAAGTTTTTTTTCTTTGCTATTATTCATGAGTCGAATTCTCAACGAAATTTTTAGTTAGGCCTAATAATTATAATATTCTCGTATTTTTATAATTCCTTAGTACAGTAATGGTGGTGATCACTGCGTGTGGTATACTTTGTGTGAAAGGAATGAATAATATAAATGTAACAAAAATTTCACATTTTTTTCCAGGACTGAATGGGATACTGATTTTTGAAACACACACACACACACACACACACACACACACACACACACACACACTGAATACTTCCGGTTGGAGAGGGGACTGTATACCCACTATACAGTAAAGTTCACCAGGGGCGGCAGTGGAGAGTAATTCATTTATATATATATATATATATATATATATATATATATATATATATATATATATATATATATATATATATATATATAATACTATACCATAAACTTCTGCACAACTCACCCCAACCTCACCTCAGCCTTCAACCTTCTTAACTAGGGTAAGGTGTGCCGAGGGGAGGATAATTACTGGCTCTAATAACCCTGCCGCCGCCACACTGCCATAATTACTTACTATTACACCACCCATCAACCGCCTCAACGCCACATTATCCATTTTCCGATTACGTCTTTCTGGAAACGGGGCTGGGTGAGGGGAAAAAATCTTTCTTCCCTCTAGCCTCTGCCTGACGCCTAACCTTGAGAGTTCATCCAGGGTGGCCAAGACAAAAAGTCCCACATGCATCTCTAGCACAGTCTATATAACGTATTACAAGATGCTCAATCCAAGAGCTCATCCGTGGTAACTGCAACTAAAAACAGTTTATATTTAACCAAAATGAGCACCGTTCCCTCCTCTCACTCTAAAACCACCTTTCCACTTAGGTGGTTTCACAGTTATTTATCCCTTATAGCTCGTTTTAGGATTTTTACTCACCCCCCTCCAACCATTTATAAGTATACGATGAATTTTTTTTTTCCATATTTAAGGGTTAATGTGGACTGGTGTGGTGGTGAGGAGTCTGTTCTTTATATTTCCCTTAATCTAACCACAGTACTAGCTTTCTCCTACCTCTCTTCTCTCCCTGATCTATCATCGTGTGGCCTCGCTCTTTGTGTATAATCACGCAGGGTACCATAACGTAAGTATATGGAGACGACCAGACCAAGAATGACGTAGGAAACAACTGCTTCTATTTCTCTGTTACCCAGAATCAACACCGTCACCTAACAGAGAACAAGTGAATAGATGCTGTACAAGGAAGGAAAGACTACAAGCACACTGGCTCAAATAACCTCTAAATGCACGATGTTATACTGTTCAGTGTTTTTCTCCTCTTAATGGCACTGCTTCTAAATATCTGAATGCACGACGATCTACTGTTAAGTGTTTTTCTCCCATCAGTGGCACTGCTTCCAAACCTCTGATATACACAATTTACTAGTAGACAGATATTGCCAGAATCGTATATCACCTTCAATGCTACAAATATTCCCATTTCCAAAAGTATTGAAGTTCTCGGCGTCTCGCTGAGCAATGC
The DNA here is from genome assembly GCF_032717465.1 of Coenobita brevimanus. Lineage (NCBI taxonomy): Eukaryota > Metazoa > Arthropoda > Malacostraca > Decapoda > Coenobitidae > Coenobita > Coenobita brevimanus. The sequence goes on from NC_137046.1 coordinate 7,944,599, forward strand.
CCTCAGCTGGACCTCTCATGTTAGATCACTTGCTAAAACCGCCTCAAAGAAACTTGGATTATTGCACAGAGTCCGTAACTTCTTCACTGCCGAGCAGTTAGTTATAATTTATAAGAGTCATGTGCGCTCTCAGCTTGAATATTGCTCACCCTTGTGGAATGAATGTGGAGAGGTTGCATTAAAACAAGTAGGCAAGGCAAAATTCAGAACAAAGCTGTTAGAATTATTAATAACCCTGCTATTACTAATAAACTACCTCCCCTACAAGTAAGAAGGAATGTTGCCTCCATTGCGTTATTTTACAGATATTTCTACAGCAAATGCTCAGACGAAGTTGCGTCCATGGTGTCACCTCTCCATGCCTTCCCTCGTGCTACACGGGCAGCTGGCAGCACTCATGACTGGAATGTCACTCAGCCATACTGCAGAACTTCTGCCTATCAGAATTCTTTCATTCCCCGAACTGCATCTCTCTGGAACTCGCTTCCCAGGGTTGTTTCCCTCCAAACTTCAACCTACTGCTGTTCAAGTCTAACTGTTACAGATATTTTATGAACAGCGGACACCAGTAATCTGGTGCATGGATTTTTTTTGTATTATTAATTTGTTTTTCCTTCCTCTGTTCTGTTATTAAAAAAAAAAAATACTGTTCAGTGGTTTTCTCCTATTAATGGCACTGCTTCTAAACCTCTGAATGCACCATGTTACACTGTTCGGTGTTTTTCTCCCATCAATGGCACTGCTTCTAAACCTCTGAATGCACCACGTTACACTATTCAGTGTTTTCTCGCATCAATGGCACTGCTTCTTAAACCTTTCAATAATGTCCAGCGGTTTTTCCAGTTAATGGCACTGCTTCTAAACTTTTCAATGCATGAGGAACTAAGAGCTAGACATTACGTGAAATTCTTACTTGCACTGACGTCAGGCGGGTTCGGATATTATGTGGAACCTTGACATTGTATCCTGATATTAGGCGATATAAATGGTTCTACTTCGTTCACCCTGTCTTCGCTTATATTAATGGCTTCATATTTATTACTGTATATAAATCTGTGAAATGACCTGCACGATGAGACGAGGGGATGAACATGGCGTGGATCTTTTCACTGTAGGCACAACTTCTAGGATATACGAGTATATTAAATTTTACTTAGTCTGCCCTGTTTATGCCTGTATTTTTTTTCCCTCCTACTCACGTTTCAGTATCTAAATCGGTGAAAGGTATGAGAGGGGGTTGACGTCCTGTTGAATCTTATTTAAGGCACTACCGTATTTAATGACTGTGTATTAGGATCTACTTGGTCTACCCTCCTCGGGCCTGTACTTCTGTGCTTTTATTTACGTGTCTGTATCTAAAACGCGAAATTAATTAGACAACGCTGGAAATCTTGCTGAGTCTTGGTACGCACTGTTTTTGGGCAATATACATGGCTGTACGTGCTCTCTCTTGGCCATGCCTCTGTTTTCCACTTATGTTTCTCTATTAAACCTTATGCAATTACATGACGATAAAAGGTTTAGTTTAGACAGACAGATGCGAAATATAAGAGCACGGATTCTACAGTATACCTGGAGGTAACAATCTTCTGGGCTTCTGGCCATTGGTTCCTTCTTCCCTACGTAAAAAAATAAACACACACACACACACACACACACACACACATATATATATATATATATAATCATTATTTTCACAGCAGCAAGAATGTAAGTTGCTATGCTGAATAAAATCGTTCTGTAGAAACAAGAAATAAATACTTCCCTTCAGAGGGGTATTCTGGGAGAGCAATGGTAATCAGGTTGTAGGCAGGGGTGGGGGGGGAATGCCCTTCGCAGGGGTTCCTGTGTGTGTGTGTGTGTGTGTGTGTGTGTGTGTGTGTGTGTGTGTGTGTGTGTGTGTGTGTGTGTGTGTGTGTGTGTGTGTGTGTGTGTGCTTCTGAACATATTCTGGATATGAATTCAGGAAGCAGAGTGTTGGTGGGCAGGCAGTGAATGAAAGCACAGAACGTGTGTATGCATGTATAGGTGTCAGTCTGTCTGTATGTACAGTATGTATGTATGTATGTATGATAAAGGAGAGAGAGAGAGACAGTATGTATGTATGATAAAGGAGAGAGAGAGAGAGAGAGAGAGAGAGAGAGAGAGAGAGAGAGAGAGAGAGAATCTGTCAAACTATATCTGTATTATATTCAGTCCATGCCAGTAAATACCTGCATATGTCAGCGCATCCACGACCTTGAACCTGTATTAGTGTCCGTATCTCCATGTACGTAAAAAAAGTGAATGTCAGCTTGACAAGGGCGTGAATGAATGAACAGCCGGAATGATGAGTGCATGAATGTATGGCCCACTTCAGAGCTGCTGATAATTTTTCATGTATTTATGTTTTCTTGTTCCTGTTTCTGGATCTTGCCACCCCATATTGGGAAATAAGAGTGGATGATGATGATGATTAAAGGAAATGTTGTACAAAGGTAGACCTCAACCGGGGTCAGGTATTAGACAGGCTGTGACCCCAGCAGTTCGGCCACTCTAAGGGGTTCTGGGACTACGCCGGTATGTACAGCTATGGTAATGTTCTATCCGGGTAAGGCCGGCTATCCCAACTAGTCTTAAATGGTTCTGCACGATGTCAGAAATTAAAGTCTTTCTGTATCATGTCGGAGATCTTAACTTTTTTATTCTTGCCACCGTCTGATGATTTGATTCGGTCTAGGAGAGCTTTCCGGCTCTGTCGGGTTCAAATTGTCTATCTCTCTACCTGCCTATCTATCTATAGCCAGATGCCTTAAACCCATAAGGGGTGACAAACAAATCGCCTACATGTCACCCTGTCCTCTGCCACTATTATAGGAAGCCCTAATTCCAGGTCATCCCCCTCTCTCTCTCCTATATTTCTCCTTCCCATCCCTCCAACTCTTAAACATTGTGTCTGTTATGTGAGATACTGTCCTTTGACATTAGGCTGCCCTTCCTCCAACTCACACCCTTCTCTCGCCTTTATCTCTCCACCCCATCATTTCAACTCAAAAAAATTCTGTTTGTTGTGAGAAATCTTTACTATTTTATTCTTACTACCGTGACACGATTTTCTCTACCCCTTTACTCAGCACAAGACCTTTATTATTACACTCTTGCTTCTTTCAGACGACTTTACTCAGCCCAGGATCTTTACTACCACACTCGTTTGTCGGACGATTATACACAGCACAGGATCTTTACTACCACACTCGTTTCTGTCAGACGATTATACTCAGCACAGGATCTTTACTATTACATTCTTGCTTCTGCCAGACGATTTTATTCACCCAGGGCCTTTCCTATCACACTCGTTTATCAGACGATTTTATTCAGCACAGGATCTTTATTATTACATTATTGCTTGTCAAACGATTTTATTCAGCACAGGATCTTTAATATTGCATTCTTGCTTCTGCCAGACGATTTTATTCACCCAGGGCCTTTCCTATTACACTCGTTTGTCAGACGATTTTATTCAGTCCAGGATCTTTATTATTACATTCTTGCTTGTCAGACGATTTTACTCAGCACAGGATCTTTACTATTACACTTTTGCTTGTCAGACGATTTTATTCAGTCCAGGATCTTTACTATTACAATCATCCTTCTGTCAGGCGATTCTACTTAGCACAGGATCTTTACTATTACACTCTTGCTTCTGCCATTCGATTTTATTCAGTGAGGATCTTCACTATTACACTCTTTCTTATCAGACAGTTTTATTCGGCACACGATCTTTTCTATTACACTCTTGCTTGTGTCAGACGATTTTACGCAGCCCACGATCTTTACTATTACAATCTTGCTTGTCAGACGATTTCATTCAGTCCAGGATCTTTACTATTACAATGTTGCTTCTGTCAGACAATTTTATTCAGCACAAGATCTTTACTATTACAAGCTTTCTTCTGTCAAACCTTAACTCATCTACACCCTTCCCAGTTTGCCTCTTCACTTACTCAGGTCCTTCCTCCTGTCTCACACCACTCATCCACATTCTTTCCGCTGCCCCACCACACTCACCCACACCTTTCCCTACCCTCCCTACACATCTACACCCTTTCCCGTCCACAACATTCACCTACACCCTTCCCTGTCCCCATATAGCCACCCTCACCCTTCCTTGTATACACACACATACTCTCTCTCTCTCTTTCAAGTCCACTTCACCCGCCCACACTCGCTCCTGTCCACCTTCACTCACCCACACGCTACCCTACCCTTCCCACACATCTATTGTACACCCTTCACGTTCACTACACCCACCCATACTCTTCCCCTTGAGCCCTTCCACTCACTCACACTCTCCTCTCTTAACCACCACTGACCCACCACACCCTTTGCCCTCTACTCCCAGTTAATTACACCATTCCCCTCCTCCCTCTACCCCCCGTACCACACCTTGTATCTCCCTCTGGTGTCACTCAACTTCTACCTCTCCCACCCCATGCACCAAAATTCTTCTCCTTTCTATTTTAGTCATCCACACACACACTCCTCAATCTCCCTCCATTCACCTGCGCTCATCCCCGTTCACTCCAAGTCATGCAGACCCTCCCCATTCCAGTCTCAGCTATCCACATTCTTCCCCTACCACTGATGATGATGATGATAATCATCATGATGGTGTAAAGTTACTTGGACTTGAAGATAACTGAGTTCCATGATAACTATAAGGAAGTTAATCTAGTTCCATGATAACTATAAGAAATTTATCATAAAAAAGCGAAAGAAAAGTTTGGCTATCTATGAGGACTCTGTTTACCCTGTACTAGTGTATTATCTTGGTATTTGCTGATTTAAGCTGAATATTTTGCTCTCAGTAGTTCGGCCGACTAATACTTTGCTTTTGTCATCAACGCCTGACATAGAGTTCTTTATTTTTCTGTACGGATAATTGTATAAAAACAGGACTAAAAATCCAGGCACTTGTGGCGGAAGTAATTCAGTGTCTACTCATTGTGGTCGTGGGGGGTCTGATGGGAGTGGGCATAGGCGTGTGGGAAATGAGGGTGGCGGAGCACACGCAGGTCATGATATCCCAAATAAAAACTAGCTACAGTGCACCCTCGGTCTGGACCCTGGACGTCTGGGGCCGACGGCTGCCTGTTCTTCGTTTTCTGCTTCCCGACCCATTCAGGACCGTTGAAGAGGTCTGTGGCGAGCTGCCCCCCGTCCACGACACCATTCCCCTGTATTCACTTTACCGTCACGACATGTACGGCGCATGTGCCATGGAATATGTCCAAGACGAGGAGCAGAGGAGGGCGGCCATAGCGCATATCTGGAGTTTGTATATCGTGCGCCCCGCTTTTCTCGTTAGTGCTGCAATTTTCTTAATTTTATTTTATCTGAAACAACAGAAACAGAAAAGAGCCCATGATGACAGAAGGAATTGAGTGTTACGTGGCACTATCAGTCCTGCTTCGTTTAATATGTCGTAACTTATGCTTTTCATCATCATTTACTTTACTGTCTAATGCAGCGACATAAACGACAAGAGTAGCTGATGGACAATGCGTGGGCTGTTTTATTTAAGTCCTGATTTCGGTATATTTGGTTCTGACTTGTGTAAGTGGCCCTAGCTTGAGTTTCTTTTCTCAGATTTATAATTCTGTTTCTAAGCCTGTAAACTGCATGAAGAGAGGTGGGGCTGGATGCTAGGTGACTATTTTTTGTCACTTTTTAGGACTATTAAATCCTACTTGGACTAACTTCATTCATGCAAGTTTTCTCTCTTAATATCACTGTTTCTGCTATTCAGTGTTTTTCTCCTCTTAATGACACTGTTTCTAAACCTCTGAATGCACGACGTTACACTGTTCAGTGTTTTTCTCCTATTAATGGCACTGCTTCTAAACCTCTGAATGCACCACGTTATACTGTTCAGTGTTTTTCTCCTATTAATGGCACAGCTTGTCTTATGCTCAAGAGTAAAATTCTCTCCGACAAAGAGAGTATGTTTCCGCCCCTTTTTTATTTGTTTCTAGGAGGATTACTAAAAAGCTAAAAGGGAGATTTGGACCAAATTTGGTGGGTAGATACCCCATGTCCCAGGGAACAATCGATTAACTTTTGGGACTGATCCGGATCGTATTACAGATTCTGGTTCCGAAAAACACTTTTTGTGAAACCCTAATCAGTGATGAGAAAACCTAACCCATTATGAAGAATGGTTTGGAAATTACGTTGCCCTTGTCGGAGATATGTGCTCCACTGAGTGCCCCTCTACTGATATTCCTGTTTATGAGTATCCAATATAAGAACTTGGAGAGATCACCCTGTCGATTATGGTAATACAAAACGAAGTTATCAGGTATTCCAAACGAAAGACGGAACAGGTTTGGCTATAATGAGTTTGGCCACCAGTGGTTACTGAGCTGTAACCAGTGCCAAGAGAGCAGATGATGGTATATTAATCAATGGATCAAAATTACAAATCCTATCGACACTGGAAGGAAATCTTAATAATGTAACGAACAACAGAAACACTCTTTGCTTCTTTTTTTTCATCATAATAGACTACTATTCATACAATTATTAGTTGCTTATACCCCATTCGACATATCAAAATCAATTATATATTTACCTTAAAACAGACCTAAGGTTTAATGCCGTGAGCCACAAGGGACACGCAGGAAGAGGAAAGAACTTTGCTCCTTTACACACACTGAAACAAGCACCCTGTGCTGCCCCAAAGGAATGACCTCTTTTATCATATAATACATACCAACAGCTTCCACCAGCCCTTGTGTAACAACGGAGATAACTATTTTCTTCTGGCTTAGGAGTGGTCCCTTGTCCCCTAAATTTTAACTGGTGCTGAAGATCAAGTGTAAACTTTCTGGGCAATCTTCTGCCTTGCCGCCACCAAGCAAGACTACACTGTGATAACGCGTCCAACAGTTGACAGGTAACTGGAAAAAACCATCAAAGCACCAGCCGACCTCACAAAAACTAGGTCTTGCAGGCATGAAGACAACTGCCAGATAGCCAGATAAGGTCTTGTACGGTGATGTGATATGCTGATAAGTGCATATTTCTCCCTTATGAAAAATCCCTCGAAACCAAACCAAACGATAATGTATCTTATCATCACAAATAATGTGATTATGATGATGGTGGGATGATTTCCGATAACGATAGAGGAGTAAGAACAGAGGCTGGATCACTATCTGGTCTAGTTTATTACCTAACGATAAAACACAATGCCTGTAGCGACTAACGCCATCTGGATCCCCAAGAGGAACTCTGTAAAAAAGTTCACATAATGGGGCTTTGGAGAGTATGACTGAAATACTATCACTAAAGTATACAGAATGTTTCTTTTTTAAACAAACTGAACGATAATATTTTTCATTTA